>NC_087177.1:7875000-7912500 GCF_035594125.1 Scylla paramamosain
AATTTCGCCACCTGATGAAAGGTGAACGTGGTAACATTATCAGCTGGCCGATGCTTTCATCCCTTGATTGGCCCACGCATTCTGGTCTCCTTTCACAATGCCCGAGGTAAATTGACTCTACATATACGCGGTTGCTTATAACAAACAAATAATCAGGTATCTTACAAGTATTGAATTAGAGCTTTGGTAGGAGTACAGTAATCTTGCCGAATGTCTAAGCCAGTCAGTAGTCGGGAGCATTGGCCCCGTGATGGTGATGTCATGCTCACCTTTCATCAGGTAGAAAAATTATTTGGCGAGCGGGTTGGTGACACTGACCATTGGTGACATCGAGCGGCTAGTCCCGTGAAGTCCCCTAACAAACATAAAATTATATATTATTCTCGTAATGTTATTTTGTTATCTGCAATATTTCTATCCCATACCAATCTTAGTATTATAAAATGTGATTAGGGACAAAGAGGGCATTCACTGAACAATTTCACTATTATAGTTAATTGAGTAATTACTAATTAAAACAACAATCAATAGTTTCAATGTGTACGCACATGCACTTGCACGCGCGCGTGCACACACACACACACACACACACACACACACACACACACACAAGCTCGCGAGTGCGCAATAAATAAACAAATAAATAAATAAATAAATAGAGAGAGAGAGAGAGAGAGAGATGGAAAGATAGATAAATAGATAAACCGATAGATAGATAGATGATAAACTAATAGACAGATAGATAGATAAACAGAGATAGATATGTAGACAGAGAGAGAGAGAGAGAGAGAGAGAGAGAGAGAGAGAGAGAGAGAGAATTTTTTTTTTCATTTACGCTCCTAATGAATGGCTATATTATAACAAACCTCATATATACAAGTATATACGTAATTCATCCATGCAAAGGAGCCGAACAATCCCACTGTGATAAGGCAAGTCTAAAAGGTTTCCACTCTCTGTGACGGCCTTTAGGAAGAGTTGGAGTACTTTTTGACTTAGTGTGTTTACCCGAGCTGCGTCCTTGCACCACTTTCGTGTCTCGCCTGTCTCACTGTCTCACCACTTTCACGGTGTAGAATCAGGTTTATTCATTCGTTTAGTTAGGTTATGTTAGGTTGATAATATAGTTAGCTGGTTAGTTAGGTAGGTAGTTAGCTTGTTAGCGAATTAATTAGTGAGTTATTTAGTTACTTATTTCGTTAGATAGTTAATTAGTTAAGTAGTTAATCAGATAGGTAGTTGGTTGGTTTGTTAGTTAGTTAGACAATTTGTTAGTTAGTTGAATTGTTTACCTAGTTGATTAGCTATTTGGTTAAGAATCTATCTTATTTGTTTATTTTTTTACTTGCTTGTATTTATTTTTTTTCTTATTTCATTATTATTATTTTTAATTAAGGAAATGGAGCTATGCATAACTTTGGTTCAGATTGTGGTACTGTCTTACTGCTGGTACACCACGTTGACTATCGGGCACAATTGTATGTCCACAATGAAACCGTGCATTTGATAATTCCATAGTTAATACATCCAGTACGCACCGGCAGACACGCAAAATCTCTCTCTCTCTCTCTCTCTCTCTCTCTCTCTCTCTCTCTCTCTCTCTCTCTCTCTCTCTCTCTCTCTTTCCCATAGCATTACCAGTTGACATATTGTTTTCATTCCGTATGATGTTCAAAGAATGTGTGTGTGTGTGTGTGTGTGTGTTCGTAACTTTAACTGAGACGGATTAAATCTTGACTGTGCTCCGTAACTTATACCTGGTATCGCCTTTCTTTAGATATACGAAGATTGTAGGATTCAGAAGAAAGTATTCAAGTGTTGTTGAGTAAACGCATCCATTCTGCGAGTATTCCCCAGTATGGCTTTCAGAGACGTCTCCGTTTTCTATGCAAGTAGTTTTTAAGGGAGCCAGCCATGCAGCGCCAGTAGGGCGAAGACAAAGGCTGCTGTCTGGCGTTGTCTTTCTTCATAACACAAACTAGAGAGAGAGAGAGAGAGAGAGAGAGAGAGAGAGAGAGAGAGAGAGAGAGAGAGATTAACATACGTATACTTCACTTTTATCATACATATGTATATCATAATCTTTTCATCATCACCACCGCCACCATCACCACCACCATCATCATCATCATCATCATCATCATCACCATCATCACAATGACACATAACGATTAATTAAATATTCATGTCGACTTTGCATAGATCATGCCGATAATTGGAATTTAATTAGTTAAGTATGGCTAGCATGAAAAGTTTTGAATAATATATCACCCTGATCACAAACCTTGCCGCGCGGCATTCTGGCAGGGGCGGATCAAAACTCCAAAACACCATACTAATTAAAGGAGACAGACCGTTCACAAAAAAAAGGCGAACTTCACCGCCATTCATGGATTATTCATACTCCCCTGCGTCATGTTATAACACTGATTACTGATTGCGTCAGTGCCAGCTCATGACCCAGCACAGTAACCGTGACAGTGACGCCTGAGGTCACGGCGGTGGTAGAGTATTTGAAAAAATAATAATGATAATAAACTCGGGAATAAACTCGGAAATAAACCCGCCTCACCCCTCTGTCTCTCTTCTGACCTCCATCCCAAAAAATATTAATGCAAAACCTGGAGTTTCATTCAGCTTCATAATCTTATTCCATTTCAAGCTACCATTTGTCATTTTCTTCATGTTCACTCTTGTATTTTTCACGACCCCTCATTCTCTTCTTGACTATACTGTGATGAAATTCCTCTATCTGGAACTCGTAACATTGGTTTGTCCGACCAGGAAGTGTTCTATTTGTATTTACCTGGTAACACAATTTCCATATGTGTGTCTCTGAGGCCGACAATGCTGGCCACTAATGGAAAGTTATCTTTTATTTCATCCGATGAGAGATTTTCTTATATCACTTCGGCACAGTTACAAAGTAGGGAAACTCCTTTTGTGTTTGTGTCTGTACGCCTTGTTCATATACAGGACTAGTCTTCAAACATATCTAAAATTGACATTAAGAGTAGTTTTAATATCAGAATTACGTATTTTACATAAAAACAATAACAATTGAGAAATATGTGTTGAAACTGCAGTGCTAAAGTTGTGCTGCGCGGCAAACTAATACCTGACAGACTCGAGGAATTTTTCAAAAAAAGAAAAATTGAATTTCCCGGTAAGGAGAAACGCTAAGTGGGGAGAAGAGATGTACGAGTAGACCCTCCCGTACTGAAAGTGACATTCTACCAGCCAGCATGTCGCTCTCTGAGAATGAGGGTCGTATTCTGAAACAAAATAAAATGTCGGGACCCGAAACTCCACACCACACAACGCCACGGTGGAATGCTATTCTTAAAGCCGAGGTGAATGGTGAGAGGGATGATTCCACTTATTAATAGAAAAAAGAAAAAAATGTCCCTCTAAATCTGTCCCTGTAATTATTTCCACATTGAAAAGATAATATGAAAGTAGTTGAAGAACCAGTAAATGAGCTAAGAAAAGTGCTATACCAGCTTGCCAAAAAAAAATAATAATAATAAAAAAAAAAATATATATATATATATATATATATATATATATATATATATATATATATATATATATATATATATATATATATATATATATATATATATATATATATATATATATATATATATATATATATATATATATATATATATATATATATATATAAGTTCAAAATATCAAATTTATGTAGCTACGAACTACCTACCTTAAAATTTCAGCCCTAAATAGTTTGCAGAGAGACATGACAATACAATTAGACTACTACAGATATTTCCAGAGATGCGAAATAGAGAGAATAAGAAATAAGGACATAGATTTTCGCTTTATTACACCAATGCACCATAATGGGGAAAGAAAGTCTCGCGACTGGGCACGAAAGGAGGAAGCAGGCGTGCTGTTAGCAAGTTCAGAAAAGCAGCTGCAATGAAATTACCAGCAGAAGATGCAAGAGAAGCGGCGGGGCGGGAGAGACTTAACACAGTGAAAGGACAGGAGATGACGGGACAAATAGTCTTAACTTTACCCAAAATGTTGTGAGAGTGGAAGCCTCCCTTACACACAAGCGCACACGCACATGCACACACACACACACACACACACACACACACACACACACACACACACACACACACACACACACACACATACACACACACACACACACACACACACACACACACACACACACACACACACACACACACACACACACACACACAGAAAATACTGAGAAAAGTTACGCCTTGTGTGTAGTCTAGCTGTCCAAACCAACTGCATTACATTTGGATGGAGACTATTCCCAACACTCCCTAAAATTGATTTCAGCAGCCCATGGGATTGCTGGCACCTCAAGTAAGAAATGGTGCTCAGAGCGTCACGCCGCCTCATCCATTGCTCCATTGCAGGAAAACAAATGGAAAAGACCGCGTTTATTTCTTAAGTTTCTAAAATTCTCAAAATTGACGATGCGAGTAAAAATATTGCGATGTCTACTAAAGTTACTGGTGTATCTCAGAAAAGAACATTTTTGCAGAATCTCTCTTTCATGTCACAAATTATATATGTTACAAGTAACAAGTGAAGGCAAACAGCAGCAGCTCCTCTAGTCTCTTGTATCTCACACTCAGGCGAACGTTGGCAATGGTGGTGTCAGACTCGCATGACTTAAGAAAAAAAAATCCATATCCAAGAAGCTGGAATGGCATGAAGGAATGCAGTGGCGGTGCACGTGCACATTTGTCTTGCTGCGAGTGGCGGGCATCACTGCACTATTGTCAGCATGAACTCTGCGTAAACTGTTCGTGACGGGAACAAAGTACAGGAAATCTGCTTAATGAGAGGCTATTCATACTACAGCCCTTTTTCATCCTTCATTCTTGCTCAGTAAAGCGATGCTTTCCTTTCCTCTTTCCTTTCTTGCCACCGCTGCTCTGCCATACAAGCTTACCCCGCCGTGCCAAAGCCATCCTCTTCTCTTTCTCTTTCATCCCTATAAAAAAAAAAAAAAAAAAAAAGCTAGGCAGAGGGGAAATCTGAAAAGTGTCTTCTATTTAATGTCTTTTTTTTTTTTTTTAGGATGAATTATGGTCATTTTCTACGCACCTCTCCTAAGAACTGAAAGGAATATTTAACATATGTACCATGTTTCTTCTTTAAGAGAGAAACATATCCAAATTATCAGATGAAAATTTTTAAACTTAAATTTTTTCCACTTTTTTCAACAACTGCACAAAAAATCAAAAAAAAATTTCGATTAAAAATTTTCCTATAAGATTATAGATGACTAAATCATGAAAATTAGAAGAATACTACTACTACTATTACTACTACTACTAATAATAATAATAATAATAATAATAATAATAATAATATGTTCCTCTAAGTAACCTTAGAGGAACATTTTTAATCACCAATTTTTTTTTTTTTTTCAGGTTCGGACTTTAGTTCAAAATTTTAAAAAGTTGAATTAAAAATCTTATCTGATAATTGGGATATGTTTCTTACTTAAAGAAAAACCCGCTTTACATATGTTAAATATTCTTTAGAGTTCTTAGAAGTGGTGCGTAGATAATAACCATATTTTATCTGAAAAAAAAAAAAAACTAAGGCGCTGAAAACAAACACACATTGCTGATATATATATATATATATATATATATATATATATATATATATATATATATATATATATATATATATATATATATATATATATATATATATATATATATTACTTTTTAACAAATGCCCGTACCTGTACAAAAAAAAATTGCTATTTGGTTTACCTGTAAGATTACAAATGATTGAATCATGACAAGTAGAAGAATATTTATATATAAAGTAGATATCGATCAAAAAAGTTTATTTTTTGTGTGTTCTTTTTTAAGTAAAATATTGTTATTATCTATACACCACTCCTTAGAACTCTGAAGAATATTTTACTTCTGTACAATGGTTCTTTATTTCATGCCTTCACTTTCACGTCGTTTTATGCTGTGAGAGACGTGGTACGGAGTGCAACTACACACAAAACAATTCATTAGATAATACAGTATGGCTGCTAAGAGCATTTACAAGGATTCACAGTTACCAAGATTCATTCCAATGGTTCAGTTACCAAGACTAGTTTCAAGGATTCACAATTATCGACGTTTTCTAGACAACACAGTTATCAAGAATAGTTTTAAAGGTTCACAGTTACCATTAGTTCTAAGGGTTTATAATTACCAAGTTCGGTTCCGAATATTTACAGTTACCAAGATTCGTTCCAAAGGTTCACATTTAGCAAGAATGGCTTTAAGCGTTCACAGTTACCAAGATTCTTTCCGCGGTTTCATAGTTGCCAAGTTCTGTTCCAAAGGTTCACAGCTACAGGGAGTTCACAGTTACTAAGATTACTTCAAAGGCCTCACGGTACTAAGATTAGTTTCAAGGATTCGCAGTAACCAAGATCAGTTCCAAAGATTCACAATTACCAAGATTCGTCCCAAGGGTTCACAGTTCTACTCTGACCACAAATGGCTCCACATAGTCATCAGCAGTTAGTTAATCATTATTATCATTATCATGGGAATAATTAACATTCAGTAAGCCATAGAATATAAAACTTATACAACTAAAAATAAATTGGACAAAATGTGAGACCAAAATATATTAAGAAAGTGGAATTCAACAAATTAAACATTAAAATAATTCCACCATCATGTAAATCAATGGAATAATCTTTTTTTCTTATTATTATCATCTAGTGAGCAGTTTTTTTTTATTTTGCAAAATCACCAAAAAATATCAAAGAATTACGAAATTACATATTAACATGAGAAAACAAGGGTATATTGTATTTTCCTTGTGAGTTAGTAGAATAATGTCTTCAGTTTGTGTCTGGGTTACGGTGTCCCTTTCCGTGCTGACCTAATGTGGAGGAGAGAGAGAGAGAGAGAGACTCATTATCACTGATAGGTTTGTACTCTATTCAGCTCCTGCAGGATGGTCCCGCGGCACGACACTAAAACGACACGTCCACACAAGAATGAATACACGTCTGTCGCCGCTCTCTCTCTCTCTCTCTCTCTCTCTCTCTCTCTCTCTCTCTCTCTCTCTCTCTCTCTCTCTCTCTCTGTCAGTTTCTGTGTGTGTGTGTGTGTGTGTGTGTGTTAATATATCTGTTTTGCCAGAAATCTCGGTGGTTTCAAAGGTGCACACATAATGGAATCAGGGAGAAGCCTCAATTAGTGCGCTTTTAGGAGATGTTTGCCGTCTGACAGAGAGAGAGAGAGAGAGAGAGAGAGAGAGAGAGAATCTGATCGTTTGCGTGTGGGAGAAGGCAGACACAGACAGACAGACAGACAAGTAGACAGACAGACAGACAGACAGACAGACAGACAGACAGACAACAAGGACAGACAACAAGGACAGACAACATAGACAAACAGACAGACAGACAGAGATAACATAGACACATAAAGACAGTAAGAAACAGATATAAGAAAGATACAAAAACAGACCCCTTTTATTCTCCCTCTCCCTCTCTCTCCTCTTTCTCTCCTTTCCCTCTCTTCCTCCCACCACTTCGTGTCCCTGGCTCTCCCGTGCGTCATGTTTTCCCAGTGTCACGTCACATTGCTTCAAGGCTCGGCATCACGGGTTTCCCATTACTTACTGGCTCCGCACAATTTTCCGCCGGTTCAGTGGGTGAGGCGCGTGGAAGCGTCCCTCTGGCCCTCGCTGTGTCTCGTAAGCTGTAATGTTTTGCAAATAATCTTTAAAAATATTTGGATTTTTTTTAAATTGAAAGTATTCTGTGGCACTTCTTATGTTTTAAAGGGAGTTTACACTAAAGTGATAAGTTTTTGTTTACTTGTCATTGTACGAGAGGGAGAAAAGCAAATATATTTTCTTGTTTTATTCATATAAGTGACTTGTTTCAACTTTGATGTTTTATTTCTGTCTTATTACATCATATTCCCGCTCATGAACTTGTCAACTCTACTTCACTTTCCTTATATATATATATATATATATATATATATATATATATATATATATATATATATATATATATATATATATATATATATATATATATATATATATATATATATATATATATATATATATATATATATATATATATATATATATATATATATATATATATATATATATATATATATATATATATATATATATATATATATATATATATATATATATATATATATATATATATATATATATATATATATATATATATATATATATATATATATATATATATATATATATATATATATATATATATATATATATATATTTTTTTTTTTTTTTTTTTTTTTTTTTTTTTTTTTTTTTTTTTTTCATCAGTAAACTCAAACAACAATAATAAGTTAATCACAGTTCTTGCACCCACAATCTCACAAGGTTTCTTCTACTTTTGACATTTGCTTATATTTCATGACTACCAGGCAGTCATGCTACTGGACACGGACTCCTTCACGCAGCCGTACTGACGTGGCTTGCATCTTGAATCAAGCAAAAGTATCTCGACCTTTCCTGCCAGCCAGACACACCCTGATGCAGCGGCTGGTGGACCGCCACGATGGCACACGACCACGCATCCCCTGATCTCGCCCATTCACGCCACACAAACATCGTGGAGGACAATACATGGCCTAGTCTCACACCACCTGCCAATACTCATCACCCACCAAGACTGTGCCCACCCGAAACATAAAAACATCGATTATACCTAAAAATAGTAAATCGGCACAATTTTGGACTGGACAGAAAACGCCACAATCATCAAATCAAAACATGCAGCTGGTCGAGGCAGAGACAGAACAGTTCACCAATTAAACACAATTAAGCAAACTTTTTTTTCTTTCACTCGCTATCAGTTTTTTTGTTTTTGTCTTTAGCCAGCCGTCTTCACACGTAAGAAAAAAATAAATAAATAAAAAAAAAAATATATATATATATATATATATATATATATATATATATATATATATATATATATATATATATATATATATATATATATATATATATATATATATATATATATATATATATATATATATATATATATATATATATATATATATATATATATATATATATATATATATATATATATATATACAACACTGAATATATTTTTAAAAAATCCTCAGTATATTAACCTATAGCACCAATGAAGAAAGGGAAAAGTTTTAGCATTCTAATCCCGTAACATATCTTCATCAGAAACGAAAACTACGAATACCGCCATGAACTCCTACAGCTGTCTGTCTTGAACACGGTAGAACCGAAAGCATTTCGTCTTATCAATTCTCCTTTAATTGACTGTTTTTAGCCTTTCTCTCTCCTACACAAGGTTGCACTTCTTACTATCTTCTATCGCTGCTTTAGGCTTATTGCTCTTCTGATCTTGCCTCTCTCCTCCCGCGGCTTCACTGCACAAGACTTTATTTGTTCTTTCACCCCTATTTTGTCTAACTCCTTAATGCAAAAGTTCACCAGTATTCTCAGTCTTTATCCCTTTTACCAGTAAACTCTACAGCTGACTGCCTTTTCTGTATTTTCTCCTGCATATGACTTATATTTTCAAGTGAGAAACTTCAAGATATTTCTCATAATTTTGAATATTCTCTTGGAGTCTCCTCTTTAGGGGTTTGCACCTTCAGTGGGCTTTTTTCACCATATTTTGTTGACACTGGCCAAAGCCCCGCTTACACATAGAATACGAGAGAAATAAAATAAAATAAATAAATGAAATAATAATCTCAGTTAATAGATGGCAGACTTTCTATTTTGCAAAACACCTCACGTTTACAGTAAAATACGATGTCAAAATACACGATATTCGAAATGCTCCTTTCTTTCGACATCACCTTTCAGCCTGTTATTGCTTCCCCCTTTCTCTCACCGTTGAATGTCACAATCCTAATCTACTTACATAGTTTTGGAGGAACAGTTCAAAACAACTAAAAAAAAACAGGCTGCAGCAATACTGTATCTGTTATACGCTTACGTAGGAAATAACAGGATAGTCTAACAAATCGACTATCACATGTCACCTTAAACAGACAAAACTCATAAACATATCGTACTGTCACATTACTCAATCAACGTTTTAACACGGAAGAGACACTAGAGTTCACTCCCACACGCTAAACCTTTACTGGACGTGACGTTAGCTCTTAAAGATAAACACCATTCGCGCCAGAAGCAGCTGCTAGGTAGAATATTCTCGAAACTCTCATTGTCATCGTTTTTTTTTTTTTTTATAGAGAGAGAGAGAACAAAAGATAATTGGTGTCCGTAGCATACAAGCATCATACCACAATAATGATAATAATAATAATAATAATAATAATAATAATAATAATAATAATAATAATAATAATAATAATAATAAAATCAAACAACAACAACAACAACAACAACAACAACAACAACAACAACAACAACAACAGCAACAACAACAACAACAATAAAAAAAAGTGAAGGGATTCTAATGCTGAAAATATCATGAATCACACACACACACACACACACACACACACACACACACAGAAACACACTAAGAAAAGAAAGAGAAAAATAAAAATACAAAACCAGCAAAAAGACTCGTGTCGACAAGAAGGCTACACAGTTCACGGCCTGCACAACACACGTGCAATTTCATGTTATATCACTGCTGCCCCCACAACCACACACGTATTGGGAAAAAAAGAGGGAAAAGGAAACTACCACATCAAACGACCATTCAAAACTCTTCACCAACAACGCCTCACTGCCTCCAATGACCTTCTGCGTATGTACAGTTTCATGTCATACGTATCACTTCTCCCTTTCCTCCCTCCAGTAACCACATTAGGATCGATTGAAAGGGAAAAAATGAAACTAACCACATCAAAGAACGATACAAAACTCTTCAACAACACCGTATCGATGCCCCAGTGACCACTTCCCACAAATACAGTCAAACAGACATCAAAGTTACACATTACAATTTCCTTTCAACGACGAACCAAACTTAATATACACCTCTCTCAATTCACACTCCCGTGAGAAATTATATTGCATTTTGTCAGATCACCGTGTGGATATCACCTTACTTTGGAATACTAAAACAAAATTAACTACACACACTCCACAAACTGTCTTCACATTCACACCTCAGTCCACTTGTTCCCCGAATGCCTCACACTCTCTTAACTTACCCAGTCCGTCTACTCGTACATGGCCCTTCATAGTTATCTGGAGCCACCCTCGTAATGTAGCCAGTTGCGTTTGATTAGTTTCTCTCATAACGTTGTAGACTTATTATAGCGGCAGCAGAAACAGCAAGAACAGCAAGCGCAACAGCAGCACCAACAACAACAGTGACAGCAGCAGCAGCAGCAGCAGCAACAGCGATAGTAACAGCAGCAGCAACAGCGACAGCAGTAGCAGTAACAACAACAACAACAACAACAACAACAACAACAACAACAACAACAACAACAACAACAACAACAACAACAACAACAACAACAACAACAACAACAACGTAACCACCGCAGAAAAGTTTTACCTTCAAAATGAATTATAATACGAGGTAAAGGTCGTAAAGTTAAGCTGGATTACAGTTCCATGGCTTAGTAAGTAATGGTGTTTTAGCAAACGTCCACGGAGA
Source organism: Scylla paramamosain (assembly GCF_035594125.1). Classification (NCBI taxonomy): domain Eukaryota; kingdom Metazoa; phylum Arthropoda; class Malacostraca; order Decapoda; family Portunidae; genus Scylla; species Scylla paramamosain. Next base: position 7,886,708 of record NC_087177.1, read on the forward strand.
CCTGCGTTGTGGGGCTGTCTGGGATGTTTCATATCCCGCATTTCCACACTTTACACATTACTGATTGACACATTACAGTGCTGTAGTGAGTGTGGTCATTACTGTGGCCTCTAGGGATGTCACATGAATATCGACAGAAGTTGCCTGAAACTTACTGAAAATGAACCATAATGTAATTTACAAGAATACACATCTCATCAAAGAATTTTTATGAGTACTACTTTGGGCTAGACAGCTGATGTATAGCGATCTGGTAAAGCGCGCTTCACTGTAACGGTGACGGGTTGATGTCACAGGAAGTAATCTGTTATTATTGTTCACTGGATTAGCTTGTCTCTTCTGTTTCAACTAACGACACGGTGATAGAAAACCATAGCTTTTTCATTTTCATATTTAATCTTGGATAGCTTTATCGATATCACATAGTACTTTTTTTTCCCCAAGCACATCATCAGCACCAATATGTCTAGCTGCACTACATCTACTTGTTTCTTGCGGTTGACCTGCGATTTACAAAGATAACCAGCAGTTGTCCTCAGAGTCTGTTCTAAGAAATGTTAATGCTGCGATATTTGTGCCACACTATAGGTATACGAACTACGGTGCAGGCCTATAGGTCTCCCATATTGGTGAAACCGCATGGATGAAAGTATGTTGTAGAGAAAATCGTTGTTGATTAGTTCAAGACAGTTGAAAAGTTAAAGTAGTTTAAATGTTCTGTCTAACGTTTGGCAAGAATAAAACACCCTTTTTCCCGATACAGTATTTGAAACTTGACAGTATATTGATTGCAATGGCACTTTCTTATTTGATTTCATAAAGCTGTTTTCTCTAAAGATCACCACAGGCAGGGCTGGTCTTACTAATACTAATAAAGACAGCTGTGCCTTGGAGCATTGCGTGAGGAGCACCGCTGAGCGTAAGAATTTTAGCTTCATACTATTTTCGCTGCAAACACATGTGGCTTGAATAATAGACGCACAAAAAAAAAAAAAGAAAAGAAAAAATAACGCGCGCCCTCATATACATACAAAAACAGAGAAACACATACGTATACACAGATACACGCACACAACGCTAATCTGATAGTTAAGGAAAAGCCTAGAGGACGCCATAACTCAGATGATTACACCTCGTAACGAACAGACAGCACGTGACGGATTGTGTGTGCGTGTGCGTGTGTGTGTGTGTGTGTGCGTGTGTGTGTGTGTGTAATTGCTCCTTCAACTGTGATGAACGCAACCACTGATCACCACGCCACGCTACATCAGTCCACACACGCACAAAACACGCCGAAATTCTCTAAGCTAACTCAACAGGAACAGACTCACCCTTATTAGCCAAAACCTCATCAGAAAATTTGAATCGAGCTGAAATTCTCTGTAGTTCCTGTTATGACTAATCCCTAATCAGTGTGTCAAGGTTAATCAGTTCTGAACTTTTTATATTTCCTTTTTCTCCCCTACTGGACATTTGCCAGACAGACGCGCTACAAGCAGACAGGTAAAAAAGCTAGACAGACAAAGAGACGGACGAGAAGAGTGTAACTTTCTGGTGTATATGTGTTTTGAACCAGTGGTGGTGGTAGCTGGCAACGCTGGCGTGTTCATTTCAGTTATTGAGGGCAGCTGGGGTGTGGGGATGTTGGGTGTGGAGGAGGAGGGTCTCAGACTATCATTATTATTATATCATCGGATCCAGACACTTCCTTGAACTGGATTAACACACACACACACACACACACACATCGCATCATACTCGTACTCAATTGTACACAAAGATAAAATTACTCTAGGTTCGTAAATCTACAGAAATATATCTTAATTCATACATGATTGCTCGAAAACTCAGAGCAGCAGGGACAGTTCGAAGTGTTTGTGAACGAAGCTTCGTGTTCACTGTTTTTTTTCAAGAACTCGAGACAACCTTTGATGCAACCGACAAAATACAATTTCTCTCTCTCTCTCTCTCTCTCTCTCTCTCTCTCTCTCTCTCTCTCGTGTTTGTCATTATATATATCCGCTTCAAAAATAAATCAGATATACATTGAAATATGAAAAGAAAATAGGAAAATAAAAAAAGAGGAATTGCAAAAAAGTCAAATGCATTATTATTAAAAATGTAAGAGAAAGGATTGTGATTGCGTAAAGATGAATACTAAGGCAGTTGGCAAATGAACAATACCTGAAGTGGTTGAGTCGATTTCAGTTAGTGCTGGGGACGGGGATAGTGTGTAATGTGTTAGGACAGTTAGGCAACATCGAGGATGCTATGATGCGTTCCTTGGGCAACACATATTGAAAGTGTCGATTACCACCTACGAGTATACGGCTCGTCCTTTTCGGGTTCCGTAGGTGAATAATTTTTACGTGGAAATTCAAGACGTCAATTCACGAAATGCTAGTTTTCTTAGTACGCACCCAATCCATTACCATTTTTTTGCCATTTGTTTTGCTTGCTAATGGCGTCTTTTGAAGAATGGTAACGCTAAATCATCAAACCATTACCTACTAACTTTTTAGGTCAGTATTCTCACACGATGGTTTGGCGCCTTAAGTCGACTACGTTAAGCATCGTCTTGTGAAAGGCCTTGGGGGTTTCAAGGGTGTGTTCATTATGCTAATGATTGTTTAACAAAGGATTTTTAATCATGATTATGATAAACATCGTAAGAATCCCAATAATACTCTCTATAATATTTGAAAATACTCCAAAATATTTCTAAAGAAGGCCCAGTGATTAAGCACACGAGCCGTAGTCTTGAAGCATCTGTTGTCTCTATATGTGTAGCGAAATTAAAATTCAATAGCATACTGGACAATTTATCTAGCTTCAAATGGTGTTGGACTACCAATACCTCTGCAGTATGATGACGATGATGTACTGGGGATTTCAAGGGCGTTTTCATTATACTAGTGATAGTTTAACAAGGAATTCTGACTCATGAATGGGATAAATATCGTGAGAGCACCAGACAACACCACCACCACCACCAACAACATCAAGAACAACAACAACTCTGTGATCCTTGAAAATAGTCCGTAGTCTTGCAGTATGTATTGTCTCTACATGTACTACAGTAAAGTTTAATACATATTAGGTAATTTAAATCCAACCTCAAGGGATGCTGGACTGCCAATACCTCTTAAGATACATGGAGGTGCTGAAGTCAGAAAATCCTACGAAGTGATGTCGTAAGACTTTTCGATGTATATAGATGGAATAAAAGAGCCACAGTATGGTGAAACTGCAATCGACTGAGTGCATTACCGTTAAAGAGGGTTCCGGAGAATACGCAAAGACACTTCCTGTTTCAAACAAATCAATAAATGAATGTAAGGAAAAAATCTGAACCAGATGATTGCAGATGGATTACTTTGTTGATTGATATTGAAAGGCTATATTCAAAATGGCATGATGCAATCAGCTACAGAGCACAAGATAAGGGATGTGGATGTTTCAGATTGGAGAGGACCATTGTTAAGTGATTGAGAGGAACATTGTAACTGAGAAGAGTAGTGTAAGCAATTGAAAGTAGCAGTGTATTTGAGAGGACAAGAGAAAATACTGTAAAACATCAAAGCATGAAACATGAAACATGAAAATATGAACATGAAACATGAAAACGTGAACATGATGAAAACATGAAACATGAAACATGAAAACATACAACATAAAAACATGAAACATGAAAAGATGAACGTAAAACATGAAACATGAACATGAAACATGAACATGAAATATGAAAACATGAAACATGAAAACATGAACGCGAAAAGTTTTAACCGCCTTACATTAGAAACCAATGCAAGAAGCAGACAGAACACTTGCATTTCTCCTCAATGTCGTTTGGCTGACAAAAGTTATCATTCATCTGATAAATAAGGAATCCCTCTGGAACTCCAAACACGTCACGTTTTCCTGCTCATTGCTCGGTGAGCTGTAGCAGAGAGGGGATGTATACTAGTCTGTTTCATGCCAGAATTCTGTATTCTCAGTTATCACTTGTTGCTGCTACAGTTTTGTTACAGCTTTGCTCAGATGACTCCAGACAGCCTCTCTAATGAGAAAAAGGATAGAATTTTGGCCTGGAGGGTTAAAAATGTCACTACGAAAGAAATTGTCAGGCATACAGCAGGTCGGAGTGAGAGGACTATTAGACGTGTGGTTGCTGCTGCTCGGGGCCTTGCTCCTCGAAACGGGTTCAAGCTTGAAAAATTTAGGTTTAAGAAAGAGATACGAAGGAATTGGTTCTCAAATAGAGTGGTAGATGAATGGAACGGACTCAGTAATCAGGTTGTTATTGTTGAATCATTAGGGAGCTTTAAGAGAAGATAAGACAGATTTATGGATGGGGATGATAGGTGGTAACATGTAGGTATATTTCATACAGGGACTGCCACGTGTAGGCCTGATGGCTTCTTGCAGCTTCCCTTATTTCTTATGCTCTCTCTCTCTCTCTCTCTCTCTCTCTCTCTCTCTCTCTCTCTCTCTCTCTCTCTCTCTCTCTCTCTCTCTCTCTATCCAGGGAGGGGAGACTGTACCCCCTCCCTGGTTCATTTCTTGCCCTGCTACCTCCTCTCCCTCCCTCCTCCCTACATCTCTCTCTCTCTCTCTCTCTCTCTCTCTCTCTCTCTCTCTCTCTCTCTCTCTGTGTGTGTGTGTGTGTGTGTGTGTGTGTGTGTGCTGATGCGGCTGGGAAGGTCATCTTATCAGTGTCGAATGTCAACACAGACCGACGCTCAATTACTGATAATACAGGTAGTGGATGCGTGTCTATTACTTCTTTTTTACGTAAAAGAAAGAAAGAGAGAGTGACTCACCCACGTGCACAAACACACAGTTGCCTACTAATCTCTTTTCTGATAACTTCGCCTTCCCTACCCTCCCCATTTATTCCTCCTTCACCCATCACCACCTCTTCTTTACCTACTACCCTCCAGTATCACCCCGTGTGTGTGTGTGTGTGAGTGTGTGTGTGTGTGTGTGTGTGTTAGTTACACCCAGAAAAATAACATTAAATTAAAGAAAGCAGTGTTGTAATTTACCTCTTTTGTTTATAGTAGCTGGCACAGGTGGATGGTGAGGGAGGAGCGGTAAAGGAGGAAACTTGGCGATGTCGTAAACGAATGCCATTCTCATGTTTGGCAATAATTTCCTACTTTACTTCAACAGTAATACGCTTAGGCTTCTTACTGCTACTATCATTAACACTTTCCTCCTTCTTAGGTGGCATAATGGAGGCTAAAATAGCACAAGAAAGGGAAACAAAGAAAAAAATTAACGTTTTTGAATACAACACTCGAACAAACAATGTTTACGACAACCACGCCAATGTGCAACTGACCACGAGGTTTCATGGATTGTGGGAATGTGTGTTCGTATCCCAAAGCGTCGTTCGTGAACCAATTTGTTCGTGATCTGGGTCGTTCGTTAACCGAGGTTATACTTTATGTGATTGGCCGACATATTTCTGTGTTACCTGATTCGCAGCAGGTAACCCAACATCATCATAGTTCATAACATGTGACTCAACGTCACGTCGCCATCGAGCATGCGCACCATTGATAACAAACATACAAACACACTCTGTATCCTACGAGAGACAGCTGGAGATAGATCTAAGCTAGAATTGACTTAAACCTTCAAAATTCTCATCTGAAGTTATTATTAATTTTCATCAGGATAAAATGGGGCTAGAAATGCTCCAGACAGTGAGACGTACACTCTGCGAAGGGCTATACTTACGTACGGTGTATTGGTTGAAACGGCAATAAAACCAAATATTTTTTTTATTATTATTATTATTACTATTATCTACGCACCGCTTCTAGAATATTTTACATACATTTTTTTTTTTATGTAAGGAACATCTTCCTATAATTAGATAAAAATTTTGAGATTAAAAATTTTTGCACACCTTTTATTAAGGAAAATTTAAATTTTTTTTGCAATTAAGAATTTTCCTCTAAGATTGCACAGTGTTGAATAATGAAAAATTAAGAGAGGAATATTGATATAAAAAAGTATATAAGTGTGCCTTTAGTGTCGTAATTTCTTATAGAAGTAAGAGTTATTATTTATGCACCACTCCTAAGAACTCAAAAAACATTTAAATACGTACAATGATTCTCTTTTAAGTAAGGAACATAACTCTACAATCAGATAAAAATTTTGTGATTGAAAATTTTTCACATTTTTTAATTAAGATCTCGACTTGTGAAAAATATTCAAAAGTTTTTGTGATTAACAGTTTTCCTCTATGATTACAAAATGTTGAATCATGAAAAGTATAAGATTATTAATATGAAAAATATATATTAATTGATAAAAGTGTATCTTTTTAGTGTTTTAATTTCTTTTAAAAGTAAAATATGGTTATTATCTATGCACCATTCTTAAGAACTCAAAAGAATATTTTGTCTTCTTACAATGGTTCTTCTTTACATTAGGAACATTCCCTATAATCTGATAAAAAGTTTGAGATTTAAATTTTTTTTCATTTTTTTAATTAGATCCAGACCTGTAAAAAAAAATAAACATTTTTGCAATAAAGAACTTTCCTCTAAGATTATAGAATGTAGAATCATGAAATGTAGAATATTTTTTTTTATAAAAAGAACATATCAATTGTTAAAGTCTTTTTGAAATATGGTTAGATTATTGTTTATGCACCACTCCTAAGAACTCAAAAGAATATTTTACATACATACAATGGTTCTTCTTTAAGTAAGGTACATATCCCTATAATCAGATAGAAATTTTGAGATTGAATTTTTTTTCTTTTTTTTCCAATTATGGTCCCGTTACGAAAATTCATTTCAAAGCTCAATGCACAAATGTCAGTCCAGCTACTGAAGTCAAGTATCTTATATATATCTTGAACAACTTATTGCACAAATGTTCTGTTAACTATCACAGAAATAGAAATTGCTCATATTTTCAATCTGTATTATTTACAGTTTCCATAAGCAGCAAGAAACCAATAAATCACTCAACAATTATCATATCTATGAGTGTCGCACCTTGAAGGGGAATGTTACCATATGTGTATTTGTTTCATGGTGCTTTCCATGTTCATAGGTTGCTTTTATCTAATGAAAATGCCAGGCTCCCTGCATTCACATATAATGGTTATCTCTGTTTTACAAAGATACCAAGTATATATATATATATATATATATATATATATATATATATATATATATATATATATATATATATATATATATATATATATATATATATATATATATATATATATATATATATATAATTAACCACCCATCCCTTCTTACTAAAATTCAAGAACTGCATCCGAACCACTTTCATCCTTGAATAAATCTCAATGATGCACAATGATTCTCCTGTCGTGAATTCATTCTTTGATAACAATGGACAAGCAAAGACATATTAGCTTGAAGTTGTTTATTTTACCAAATCCACAGATAAAAATGAAACCCACAATAATATCCTGATAAAATATGTAACCTGAATTACCTCATAATTAGGTTACTGCTGCATTACCAACCAGGAATAAAACAGGTACAATCATTTCATATACATATGCTGCACATTACTTTTTTATGAAGTGCATGGAAATTATATGAATGTATAAATATTTTGATGCTCTTATTTAGTATAGTACAATACAAACTTCTTGTATAAAAATACAGGTATATACATTAACAAGGTTCAATAACATATCCACACACCTATGTATAAACCAAGTCATCAGTTTAAAGAGAAAAAAATAATAATAATAGACATCAGATAGGATTTAATTAGCATACCCAGTGCAAAATTTAATAACCCTGCATCACCATACTTCTCCTGAGCACCATTGTGTAATAATTCCCTTTGGTCCAATCTCTTTCTGAAGTAAATAAAAAGTAAATGCTGGAAGTTTTCACAGCCTTCCAGTAATGAGTGCAGTAAATCCTCCAGTTTACCAGCTCTAAGGATGACAGCAGAGATCCAAATATGTGCCTCAGCTTTGGTAACTGATTTTTGTACAGGAATAAAATCACATGCAATCACAGTAAATGATTATATTGTGACAAATATGAGATAAATTACATTATTCTTTTATGAGCACTAATGGAGAATACCTTTTTTCCTGAGCACTTATTTTTCATTTAGCTGCCACACTGCTATTTTGACTTTCATCTGCCTAAGTGTTCCTTCTTTCTTTTACACCACATATTATAATAAAGAAACTCTTCACAAATCAACACAGGTAATGTCACATTTATATCACTTGCCAATCAGACCCAATATGTTTTAGGGAAACTTCAGAAACATAAAGACTCATCAGCAAACTTAAATTGGGTTTTTCTTTTTAATTTCTCACTCTTATATTAAGAATTACATTTTTGTTGCTGACTGTGGTAATAGTGAAAGATTTTCAGAGTTAATGCAGATGAGAACGGCAGTAACTTTTTGAGTATTCATGTTTGTGAGACTGTGTGGTCCCTCTTTACTAGTTAAGATTCTTCCCATTTGAATATCTTCTCTGCTGAAATTTTTCTTGGCATTCATTACATGTCATATTTAGCTTATACAAAATGCACTTGGCTCACAAATGAGAGATCCTGGGTTTGAATTCCTGACTGGGCAAAGACAACATGGGGCTGTCTCCTTTCACCCTATTGCTTATTTCCCTAGCAAAAAAGAAATGGGATATAAACCAAGGAGCTGTGACCTTGCAGCTTAGGAATCCAGCCAGCAACCCAGCCAAAATGTTCATGCCAGTGTGATGTGATATATGGTTGAACCTTTCCTAAAACCATTTAGAGAGGCTTTCGTTCTGCAATAGGATCTCACTGACTACTGATCACTTATTACACTGAAGGGTTTACTGGCTGCTCAAACCATTTCCAAGTTTCTAGCATTTATGATCACCATTTCCTGCACTAATGAGGCACTTGGTGAGATTGACCAAATGTCCATTCATACAATACTCATACTCTAGAACTCTTTTCACAGAATATCTATAATCTATCTACTTCATTGTTTAATTACTTAGGAGGAGACACAAAGCCAAGTTTTCAGGCTCTATGATCCAAGAAGAAAGGCAGAGGAAGTGAATTTTAGGATCTGATAACCCACAATTATTATAGGAACGTACAAGCTTCAACACTCCTGAAGTGATAAGTGACAAGCATTTTTCTTGGGAGTTTAGATATATAGTGTATATACATACACGCATTGCTTCTATTCTTTCCTAATGACTAAACTATCTGAAAGTGATATATTTCATCACACCCTATAGGGCATGTCAGACATTCTATATATATTTTCATTGCTTTCCCTGTCTATCCTTATCACTGCAAGCATCCAGGGATGGAGTGTTTGTATTCAGTAGTTATATTTTAATACATTCAAATACAGTATTTGAGTGTATTTGTATTTGAAATTATGTACAGGTGATTTTATGAAAGTGCAGAGCAAATTTGCAATCTTTCCTTCAAGTAGTAAATCATATTACCTCAATAATTTTGTCTATTACTCACAGCATAACTTCATAATTAATAAAAAGTTAAATAATAACAGTGTAAGAATATCACTGTCAGATTGTGCATGAACAATTAATATGTATTATTTCCTTCAACTTTTATAATTTCAACTCTAGTATAAGATAACATTTAAGGCATAATCAATATTATTCAAGCATTTTACTGTAAAAAATGACAGAAGCAGCATCTTCAAGGCAGCTTGTAAATATTGCGGAAAAAGAATTTTCATGTCAAGTATGACAACCTCATACTAAAACACCTGAAAGTATGTTTGCGCAAAATCACTTCTACATTGTCTTGAAAATCCCAAATACTTAGTATGAAAAATATGAATATAAATAAATAAATAAATAAATAAATAAATAAATAAATAAATAAAGTAATAAATAAATAAAGTAATTAATTAGATAAAACAAAAACACTGTAGAACACAATTTTTTTTATGCAGCAACATAGTTTACTTTTAAAAATTGCTATTACATGACCACTGTAATGGCTTCACAGTATGTCTCCCTCATCCTCCTCCACTGGTACCAGCAATCATAAACCACTGTTCTTAAAAGTTATTTACCAATGCATAACTTTAGTACCGTGATTTGCTGATTTAGAGAAATTTCTCTTAACAGAACTATTTAAGAATTCATTCATGAATAAAGTATTCATATTTGTATCTGAAGTAATCGCATTTCAGTGTAATCATAATAGTGTTTGTAGGAATCTGAAGTATTCATATCTACATCTTAAAAAACACCTGATGTATATTCACTCCATCCCTACAAGGACCTCTCAAATAACCTATATCTCTGTTATCTGAATGATGCACTCCATCTCAGCACTGGTTTAATCATGTTACCAAGCAGCATCTTTTTTTCATTTTAATGTACTCATCATCATGTCCCAAAGATCTTTATCCTCTTCCCTTGCAATGCTTTCTCACTTATCCCCCTCCATTCTTTCAAGTTAACAAAAAATCACATTGTAACATTTATACTCATCTCTCTTCTATTATTTGCACATTAAATTTTATGTCACATCTCTTCTTGCATTTTGCCTTCATTCTATGAGGGGCTCTGAATTCAATAACATCATGCTTTACTTTCTTGAAGACTTAACATTTTAACATTTTCAATTACTGCCACTGACAAGCAGTATGAAACCATTTTACACTTTTTGCTAATCATTCTTGTTTTCTGCAGTCAACATACAGTAGTATCATCTGGCAACAACACTGTATCTGGCTTCTTTGTAATATTACTTGACTTTTGTGTCATATTCATAATAACCACAAACAACACCACAAAATTAATAGATAGGTGATTTTAAAAAGCAAAGAAATAAAAAGAAAATTATAATAATCATTAATAAAAATGCATTTGTTTTCACTGAGAAAATATATTTACTTTAACCAAGTAAAATATTTAATGTGATATCACCATAACATTTTTTTTTTACAATTATGTATAATGCCTAACCACACCCTGAAAAATATCCCATTATTGAAATTTAGATGATAGTACATATCCAGTTTTGTAAATGCATCAGAATTAACAACAAATAATTAAAAGCAACAAAATGCATCTTAAAAATTAGGTATGTGACCATCTGAAATAAACAATGGAGGGCACTGGAATCTAGATTTTTAACCTAGAAACTTCTCTGTCAATCTCACTCTCTAGGGACTTTGTCACTGTATTTATACCTCTAAACTCTTTGAGGGAGCACAGGTCATTTGGTGAGGCTTTGTGGAGGGGAACTTTCTTCATAGCAATAAGGACGGCAACCTGCTTACAAAGGGAATCCAGTGAGTGAAGTGCCTGGGTCTCTGACACAGTCTGTTCATTCTTCTCAAGGAGGCGATGACTTTGATTCAAAGCCTGATCCAGAAGGGAAACTAGAGCTGTATGTTCTGCTTCCAATTCCTCCCTATCAAGCAAGAAAACAAATTGCTGAATAAATATAGATACAAATGGATAAATTAAGCATGCATTTCAGATAAGACAAAATTAAAAGGAAGAGCTTTTATCATTTTATGGTGATATTCAACTACTAATGAATATTGATAATTTGGAAAATGTGAACTCTAGATGATGGTGATATGGTACACAGTTCACAAGTGAGCGAAATATAAGCAACATAATGATGATAAGGAGCAAACACAATGTTGAAGTATCAAGGAGTGATGTTTGGCCATGTGCAATATACAAAACGAGTATGGATGATCATTCAACCCTATGCATTATGTCATGCAAAATAGGAGTAGTGTTGTAATGCAACTTGCACTGTTTGCAGTGAGAACCAAATGAAGTAACCAAGGGATGTAAATTACAAATATTGGAAACAAGTCACCACAGTGTATTGATAAAGTCAGTTCTGTTGCCTGCAGACATGATTGGTGCAGGAAGACAGAGACTGAGGGGCAAGGAGATTCTGAGAGTTAAAATCCACTGCTAGTGATGAAAAGTTTTTTCTACACATAAAAGAGTGGACTGTACAGCTCCAGCCACACCACATGTGATGTCACAGATTTTTCCCAAATGCAATATCTTGCAATATACTTCCAGCCATGCATTGATTGGCACTGAATAAGGAATTTTATGTACATGTATATTAATGTATACATTTCCATGTGCAGTGTATATGTTATATCTGAAAGGAGTGAAGGTATGCAACAAGAATATGATACCGATTACAAATATAATGAATTAGATGTTAGCAACTTTACCACAATATATAACCTATTCCAGTGCAGGGTCATGCCTTTAGGCTTTCCTGCTCTCCATGATACATCATATAATAATGATTATTATAATGACATTTTTTTCTTATAAGGTTGTTATCATACTCACATATCCCGAGATAAATTCTGCAGTGTTTCCAGAATCTTTGAATTAATTGTTATCTGGACAGCTCCAAGCATTTCTTTTGGGAAGTGAATTGTCTCTTCATTACACCTGAAAATATGAATAAAATATATGAGCATGGGAGTGACACAGACACAAGTAATATGGTTATACAAGTAAAAAAACAAAGTATGCAGTTCAGGCTTGCACATTCAAAATTTCAGCGTCATTTAGATCAATCAGGGACTGACAAGAGAAATTATTTACCCCTGCCCTACCATAACAGAGATGTCCTCTTTCCTGCATTTGGTCTGATCATTTAATCAAACTTGATCTAACTTCAAGAAGAAGCCCTAAATGCATTCACAACTGTTCTCTAGTCAACCCTATCATGGACAACCATTTTTCCTTACTCTACAGACAATTTTCTTGTAACAAATGCTCTCTTTATACCATCCATTTATTCCATTTGTGATCTCAATTTTACACCTCAAACATCTAATTCAATTGTCTTCTTTTATAAACCAACTGCTCTCCTTTTATCATCTCTACATGTCCAAACCAAAATGTTTCCTGCTCTGGTTGAGTAGTATCCAAGGTTAGCAGTTTTTAATACAGAAATCTTAAAATAACATAGATTGATGGCTACACAGTATACAAAGGGAGACTTGCCTCTCTATCCCTGAAATCTGGTCTGCTAAAGAGTGTAGGTTACTACAATGCTTGTCCCACTTGAGTAAAATTTTCTTTATGGAATCCAGAATGCTGGAAGCTTCAGAAAATCCATGAAGTCCCATTGTTGTTGTTTTTTTCTTTTTTTTCAGTCCCTTGTTAAGACAGATGATAGCACTTTTTAGTATTGCTTGAGAGAGAGAGAGAGAGAGAGAGAGAGAGAGAGAGAGAGAGAGAGAGAGAGAGAGAGAGAGAGAGAGAGAGAGAGAGAGAGAGAGAGAGAGAGAGAGAGAGAGAGAGAGAGAGAGAGAGAGAGAGAGAGAGAGAGAGAGAGAGAGAGAGAGAGAGAGAGAGAGAGAGAGAGAGAGAGAGAGAGAGAGAGAGAGAGCACTTGTCTTTGGTGGTTGTTGCCGTTATCTGAGGTTCCTAGATGGTCTTCACCCTACAGGTGATATACTCGCTTCCTGCAAAGTATGAAATTTTTCATTATCTGTGACACAAAAAATTCAGCTTATGATATATTGAATTTAATGAGAGCAATGGCTAGTTATGGTACACATTTTTTTTTTATATATTGTATACATATATCTTAAATCTACACAAAATAATTTCATATGAATATCTTTTTGCCAGCAATAACTATAAAATTAAACTTAATTTCAAAATAAAGTCCATTCATTCTAAGTCTTGTGAAGTGAGCTGCACATTTGAGCACCTTGGTTAGGAATAGTGGTGAAGAGGGTCAGTGGTTAATAATGTCCAGCTGTCATTACAAATAAATAGGATTACATAGCAATAATCTCATCCTTGTCAGTTGAAACAAGGGCTAGTACATAAAGTGAGTTGGTAGTTAAGTACTAGAAGTATTTATGCAGTAACTAAGAACAGTAAGATATTAGTTGTTTAGCTCAGAGGTTACCTACATGACCACTCCATACCAGATATACAGGAAACACCAACAAAGTTATTTCAAAATATTTCCTTTGAGATAAAGGAAAAGGAAAGCACATAGATACAAAGGACCTAATCTTACAGGGATGAGTATTTCATTACCATCAAGACTTCACAGAAATCAAACTACAGCAGGCAGCACCAAACACTTAGCCAGGCAGAGTACTGGAAAGCCTCAGCAACCAAATGCAGGAAATATTTTGGTAAGGGAATGAACAAGACTCACCCTGAAATCTCATCAAACGGAGCACTCTGGACACGTCACATGGACACTAATACAAGAAACATTGAAAAAGCAGATATCTTTTTGTTTTGAAAAGAAAAATTGTCATCTTTGGTAATAGGGAAAAGTGCAATGCCAAAAAATCTAATACTTTGCTATGCACAGCCATACATCTCAGTATATCTATGAATCACAGGCAAAGACTACAACATAACCTTAACAGTTTCCCCCATGAAAAGCTGCCTCATGAAACTTCATAATCTTGGGAAAACATGATGATTCAGTCCCTAGAAGCAGACAGTAAAGAGGGTAAAAGCATTTACACTTTTGACTCAAATAAGTTGTCAGCATTTAGTATCTGCTGCTTGAAATGTTCTGGGGTGTTGATGTGCTCGCCATGGTCATCTTCATCTGTAATCTCAGTGATGGTCACACCGCTGCCACTCCTTCCTGTGCCTGTTGTTATATTCATCTGCTGCATCCTCCGTTCAATCTCCCGAGTCAAAGCTATGCGATACATTTCATAACTCATGACAATCCCGTGAAGCTCGTGCTTAAAGAGCCTGTTGAGCATGGCCTGGTAACAATCTAGTTCCGGGAGTCGAAAGAGCTCCCACCTTAACTTATGGTCATGGTCAGGGGAAGCCTGGGAGTAGACTCTAAGCCAGTATGGGATTTCCTCATGTAGGTATGGGGAGGCAGGCATCAGAGACAAAGGCTGGCGGAAGTCTGTGTGGTGAGGAATGGGAAGAGCCCTGTGTGGCCCCATGGCAGTGTTCTCAGGAATCCTTGGAAGGTACTGCTGTGCACATGGGTGCTCATACTGAGCCTGTCGGGTGATGTGGTTGACATAATATACCCCATGTTCTAGGGACTCAATCCGCTCCCATCCGGCTGGAAGTCCTTCTTTTTCCAAAGGATGTGACCAATGAGTAGTTTTTGTATTATGATCAATGTAATATTTGCGTCCTCTTAAGGTATAGTCAACTGACCAACCAGGAGGAAGAGGCAGTTCTTGCTCTAGTCTTGGGGAAGGAGGCTGTGGAGATCCACCTCCCAAGTGAGTGCTGGATTGAGACAACTGCTTCTGTCCAGAGTGAACCAAAAAAGAGAAACTAGCTCCATGTTGTGGTGGCTGATCTAGAGGAGACCTGATGTGACTGGGACCATACAATATCTGATCTAAGCTATGCTGAGAACCAGTGTAGTGGTTGACATATGTATGATTGAACATTGCTGAAGGAGGGGGTGCCTGTTGCTTCAGCATGCCATCCATACTGCTTCGATTGCCCAGGTAGAGGCCCCCCATACGCTGAACTACTTCTCCAACATTTGGGGTGTATTTTCCCTCTGTGCCTCCATGAGGCTTCCCGCTGACTTGTCCTCTTGATCCAGCCGAGTATTTCTGAAGCATAGGAGAGGCCTGGTGGGAGGGCGGATTGGTGCTGCTCACATAAGGTGGAGCATGGCTGCTCTTTCGTTTTCTCATGTCACTCTGGCTGGCATTTGGCCATATATTTATTATTGGAACTTCTGGAGGGGATTCCTTTTTTATGTATTTCCCCGCTAAGCTGTCACAACTTGCTGTTATGTCCTTTTTACGTGAACTGGACAACATGGTGGAGGCAGCACAGGACGCCTGCCCAGTCAGATGGATACCTTGACTCCCTTTCAGTGGTGTTTGTCACACTGCAAGAAAGGTTTTCTAATTAACTGTCTAATGGTATTAGCATGATTCATTTGAGAAATAAACATATCAACTTGAACTGATACAATCAAATTTCATTTACTTTGTACAATACAATGTCTTAAAGGCCACTGGTGTTGGAAACATTTCTAGCAGTCTGTTTAGCTACCAGTTTATACAGTCACTTTCAGCATGATATCTTCTCAGCTCTCATATTGGGATTCTTTCTGTGGAACATCTTTAGCTTAAGCAGCCAAGATCCACAAGAAGTCATGTACAATGATTGAAAAGCCTGATAAACCAGAGGAATTCAATGCTTGGCTAAGAAATCATGAATCAGGTGCACAGAATGGGCCAGGGTGCTGTTGTAATGCAGCTGCCATTTGTCAGACCCCCAGAGGTTTGGTCCCTACCTACCTGAGTCAGGATTTTTTGGTTAAGCATCAAATTCCTCAGGTTCACAAGGCTCCCTTCTTTGGACATGACTCCTTGTAATATCTGGTTGCTTCCTAAGCTGAAAATTTTTTAGTAAAAGGATCCTGATTTCAGAGGACAGAAGACATCACACAACTAGAGAAATGGGACCTGATACTCATTTTATAACAGGACTTCATGAAGTGCTTTCAGAATGGAGGAACTGAATGTGTGGAGTAATAAGGTGCCCATTTTGAAAAAAATTAAAATCACGAACTCACTGCTATTAGTACAAAGGAGATGCAGCAAGGGCTATCTATCTATCTATCTATCTATCTATCTATATATATATATATATATATATATATATATATATATATATATATATATATATATATATATATATATATATATATATATATATATATATATATATATATATTTATTTATTTATTTATCTGTCTGATTCTATATATCTATGGTGGCATAGTTGGGGAGGGGATTGAGAGGGTGGTGCAGGGAGGAAGGGGGTCCCCAACTTCATTGAACCAGCTTTGGAGGGTCCAGTTTGCAAAAGACTGAGAACCCCTGATCTAAGGTGAAGTAGCCTTGTTGCCTATGATACAGTGAAGTTCCTGCAGTTGTACTTGCTGCAAAGTAGGGAATGCTTTTTAACTATATCTATAGTACAACACTGAGTGCTGAAAACTATTGTCTACTATTGCCTAATAAGTTCCTTGTTTCACTTTAAGTTGTTAAAAGTGTACTTATCATGAAAAGGTAGCTTCTAGATTTTGTACTTGTGAAATTACTTGTTGGCAAAATGGTTTTCCAGACTGTGTGTGTACACTCCACAGGCTGAGCAAAGATGGAAAAAATGGAAAGCGATGTTGCTGTCCTCTTCTGAGCTCAATGAGAACATTCTCTCTTTCTCTCTCTCTCTCTCTCTCTCTTTATGAGATAGCTCCAATTATCCGGTGCATTGTACAGTCCAATAACCCCTAGGTTTGCATTCACATTTCTTATCATCTGGTAGTCATAGATTATTATGGAAAACTCTTAATTTGTTCATCATCAGTGGGTCTGAAGATACAATCTAAAAAATCAGGATGTGGATAACAATATGCAATATTCTAAGCAAAAACTCTATATCTATAAATATTATCCCCATGCTCCTCTTTACACTGTAACTTTATGTCTAGAAAAAGCACAGTATATGATAAGTAATCTTAAGCTTGAGTCTGGCTATCACTGCAGATTGACAGTCCTTTATCCAGAATGCTCAGGATGGGAGGTATTGCAGATTTCAGATTTTTGGGGGGATTTTGGAACATGTACACCTCTACTTACAATGGGATTACTTTGAGAAAACTTGTAAATTGAAAATATTGTACATCACTCAAGTTGATAAATGCATCACTGAGCACAATAGCTTAAAACTAGTTTGTCTTAAATATGCTTAGAACATACGTATTGGCTTATGTACGCTTAGCTCACTCATCTATCAAGAAGCTGATCTCTTGACAATGTAAAATATTTTATGTAATTTCTTGTACACTGTATTCACAGTGAAAAACAGAATGATTGTATAGATATATCAAAACAGCCCCTTACTTCAGCCTCTAAGTTGGCTGAACAGTACCTGGGTTCTGGGATGTGTACAAATGTATGCTTCTATGTACTATTTGTATAAAGTATGGTGCTTGGTGTGAATGTTTAATAAGATAAAGTGAGACAAAAGAGATGCTTTTAGAGTCTTATCAGCACTCTTGGACTCACTCACCAGTGACCATAAACCTTAGTGCAGCACAGTATATATATATTGATCTGAATATGAATGATATTATATTACATATAATATTATTCTGATGATACTGTTAAGAATATTACACATTGCTTTTGTACTGGTATGAAAATGAGATAATATCAGCATTTGGAATCTGTTTTTTGGAGGCTTCAGGATTTGAGGATAAAGAATTTTCAATCTGTAAAATTTTAGTCATATTTAGGCTCTCCATGTGCAGATTCAATGCAGTACAGTGCCTTGAGACAGAATATGAAGAAATGACATTCAACAGGATGCTTAAAATTAAACATAGTGAATATATGAATAAAAAAACAAAAACAAAAAATAAAAATGTGAAAACCTCAGCAAGTAAAGCACAAATGTTAAAAGTACCATTCTGTATGAAGTTGCTTTAGTTAAAAATCTACCAAAGCAGTACCAACAACGATGAAATCATGAATGCATACTGATATGTGCCAGATATTTCCTTGTGTTTCTTGTCTGCTTCATGTGACTAAAATGTATTCCTCTCTGGCATCTTGAACAACTCTGAAAAAAAATAAATAACAATAATAATAATAATAATAATAATAATAATAATAATAATAATAATAATAATAATAATAATAATAACAATGATCAGGAGGATGTGAGGATTTAAAAATGTGTTGATTTAAGTCTTAAATACACTGGAAAAGTACATGCCAGTATCCAGAAATTAGTGATAAGAAGACGAGTACTTCAAATGCAAATATTTTTAAAATTACCAGAAGCTAAAACAATATTATAGCTGATGGAGTAAAACATCAATAAAATGCTCAAACTGAAGGAAAGCTAGGTTGCTAAATAAGGTCATTACAACAAAGTGTCCTATCTCCCTTGGGCACTTCACACATACACAGAAATTGATTTGAAGGTGGAATAAGTCTTCTGCCGTGAGAGGCCTTCCCTAGACACGAGGATCAAACCCCAGACCAGAACAGAAACACACCTGCTTGGATATTAGGACCAAGGTGACTGCCGGGTTCCAAGATCATATTGCTGCCCTTGTATTCCCATTCACTAAAACAACTTTCTAGCAACCTTGGGTTGTTTTATGAGACTAGCAATTCAGTAATATATACTCAAATAGCAGAACTGAGTCACTAGAAGTCAGGTATATCAAATTCTTCCACAATGAATAAGCTTTTTCTGATTTTCTTGCATTAGCCCCCCAACTTTAATTGTATATATCATGCAGAGTAAGGCGTTTTTTGGTGGCACTGGATATAGTGTAGCAATACCCTTCACTATTACGTTATGGGCAGCCCTGCCACTATTAACAGCTGCCGCACCACTGCTTCGGATTGACAACTCATTCACGCTTTTAAAAATTTGTTAGTTATTAACACCCATTTCTTCCCTACCTACCTCAAATGCAATTTTCTAGACACCTTTTAGGTTTCTCTGAAAGCCTGGATGAAACACAGCGCCAGGGAGCAAATATAGGTGATTACCGCCTGTCATTTAAAACAAGTATGATGACCTTTTACTTGCAGCCAAAGTTGTTGTGGTCACCTTGTCTGGTGGGGGATGTGTACTGAGTTACGAGTAGGCGTTATACAAAGTCACTAAGAACTAAACTTACCTGTAACTTGATGACAGGAACTAACAGACATAAATAATATGAGCACCGTGATAAATTTCCTGCTCCCTACTCACCATTGACACCCAAGTATTACCGCCCCGCCACGGCTCCCCTCCACCGCTTGGCCAGGTTTGTTTACCTTCCGCAACGAAGGTACCAAGGCCCGACAAGGGATCCAAGAGTGTTCAGAGGACAACTCGATTCCATTAGTGTTTATATGTAATACGAGAACGATGTTTCTTGACGACAGTTATGCGTCTCTAGCCAGTCTTCAAATAGTTGAACTATGTAGTGTGGTTCTACTTGTGCCTTGTAGAGTAGCCAATTGTTTACATTAGATTTTCTTGATTTTGACTGAATGGTAATATGGTACATCTTTAGCTCAGATGCAGTAGTTAGGGTCGTTTTCAAACACGATGAGAGTACAAAGATGGCGGTAAATGAACTACACTGAAATATAAATACTTATATCTTTGTTCATTTCATCTCATTTGTGTCTAGCAATTTTTTATTAAATAAAAAATGAAAATATGGATAACACCAAAATCGCATTAAACACAGCCAAATTTCGTAAAATAGCATCTGGCAGTATGAGGAGATGCGCCGACCATCTGCGCAAAGCCTGAGGCGGAGGGAGCACTCACCTCACCTGAATGGTCCTCAGCCCCTCAGTGCTCGTGTAACAGTGAGTGTGGTTATACGTTCAACTTCACCAGCATTTACATGAACCGCGTTACATATTTACAAGAACGGTTTAATTACCTACTAAAACCACACTGTACCCGAAACATTGATCTTGGCCGGAGGAGAACAATGAGCTGAAACTGTACATGTCATTTAAAGGCCTCCCCAAAAAATAATGCACCGCTGGAGTAGCCGCTTTCCCCGAGTCCCAGAATTAGCCCAGTCTTGTCGCTAGCGTTGGCCTGCGGTAGGGCGGGAAGGAGTGTCAGCGTGCGTGGAGGTGTGGGGTGCGCTTGCGATGTGTAAAATGAGCGAGAAGGAGGGGGAGGAGAGGGCCCCTTTGATCGAGGAGACGGCCCACCTCCTCAACCCTTTCGTCCATCGCCTGGAGCTGAACACTGCTTATGATAAGTTCAAGGTAAAGCTTCCCCCGACCTCTATGTGTCCCCACCCCTTCGTTGCCCCCCTCCTTGACTTGGGAAAATGGACCTCTCTCTCTCTCTCTCTCTCTCTCTCTCTCTCTCTCTCTCTCTCTCTCTCTCTCTCTCTCTCTCTCTCTCTCTCTCTCTCATCCATATTTTCATTAAGCTATGGAATGTTTTCGCGAGGATGGATTAATATCATAGTATTAACCCTAACACACATTTCTGCAGCCTCTCGTGTTTATAGTAGGTAGCTCTTCCTCTAGTCTCTTCTATAAGTCTCTCTCTCTCTCTCTCTCTCTCTCTCTCTCTCTCTCCTCTCTCTCTCTCTCTCTCTCTCTTCTCTCTCTCTCTCTCTCTCTCTCTCTCTCTCTCTCCTGTGTACTCTTTCCATTTTGGTCAAATTTGGTCTGCCACATCTTCCACCCTCATCCATAACTGCCATTCTTCTGCTGACGTGCTGTTCACCCCCTCTTTTAATGTGCATTTCTTTCGACACCTCAGATAATGTGGCTGTTCATTTCACACACACACACACACACACACACACACACACACACAGACAGAACATTATTATACCAGGTGCCCAGAAAACACTCAAAACATTGAAAATTGTTGACACGTTGCCAGGTGAACGAAATATGCATGGTTATTATTATTTCTTGTGTTTTGCCGATTCCAGAGAAGGTTACCTGGTTACCTGCCAGTTAGAGAGAGAGAGAGAGAGAGAGAGAGAGAGAGAGAGAGAGAGAGAGAGAGAGAGAGAGAGACTTGGGTATGCATGTGGTCTCAGCATGCACGTGTACAATACTTCATGGACACTCTTCATACTTTTTTGCTGGGAATATGTTGGTATACGGTATAGGCAATAAAGTATAAAGTGTGTGTGTGTGTGTGTGTGTGTGTGTGTGTGTGTGTGTGTGTGTGTGTGTGTGTGTATGTATGTGTGTGTGCGTGTGCGTGTCAAAATTACCCAACATTAATTTACATATTATGAAACGAAATTTTTTCACATTTATTTTTCCTTGCATTACGTATAGACTTCATGACGTTACACACACACACACACACACACACACACACACACACACACACACACAGAGCAGCACGTAGTCATGATGATTGTATAGATTAACATTTATGGCAGGGGTGAGCGTGCGTAGGTGTAGAGGTAAGTGCCCAGTGTGTGTTGTTGTTGGCACCATTGCTTCCGGAGCCAGGCGGCGATGGACGGGGTTCAATAACCTATGACCCCGTGCCAAACCTTAACATACAATGGGTTACGTCCGTGCCTTGAAGTTGATTGGTTTTTGATGCTTGGAATTTTGAAGGAAATAAGTTTACTACTACTAATACCACCAGTATGACTACTACTACTACTACTACAACTACTACAATAAGTTACTCAAGGACAAGATGTCTAAATGGTTGGGAAGATTACCATATTATGTACTACTACTACTACTACTACTACTACTACTACTACTACTACTACTTCAATAATCTTCACCAGGCCAAAGCTGTTTCACTGATTGGAAGAATTAGCCCCACTACGCTGGCTTGGCTTGGCTTGGCTTGGCTTGGCGTGGTGCCGGACTTTAAGGTCACAACTTCACTGTTTACGTCCCATGCTTATTTATCTTGACCGGCGACCAGGGACTATAGTATGAAACTCAACCGGAGATTCGAACCTAGTAAATACCTTTCATGGTGAGCCAGGCGTGATCTGTATTGCATCTCTGGGTCGTTAATATTAAGCTGCTTCTTGTTATTTTTTATAGAAACTCGACTCTTGATTAGGTTGCCTGTATTATAATATTATTTGTACATATGCTTTAACCAGTGTGCCATTTGGCTTTTCTGTTGCAACTCTGAACCGCTGTTGTTATGCTCCTTGGTATTCATTATATCGGAATTTTGTTCTGGAGTAGGTTTTTTGTATTATGATCTTGTATATGCTTAAATCAGCCTGTCATTCAGCATCGACTCAACACTGCCCTAGCTCGCTCGTACAAATTTTTATCGTATGTATGATATGACAGTGATTATGAAATTTACTTGCATATTTATTTACTTATCACTAGTTCTAGCATGAGACACCTTCAGCCGCTGTGTGCATGAATAGCATCATCAGTGACTAAACAACCCTCTGTAAAGGACATTACTACTGGAATGTTTTGTTGACGCAGCTGTTGTTATCAGTGCACTGTTATCATTATCATTTTCCATGTAATGAGAGATGAATAGTGAACATATATTTAGCAACGTGATTCCTCGCAACATTTGCTTTATGTTACGTTTTTTTATGCCTGCAACTCACCAAACAGTTTTCTTTTACACGTGGCTTTTTTTTTATTTAGTAAAGTGGATCACGATTTTAAATGTACACTGATGGTTTAATGCGCCACAGCGACGGGATCAGGCTGACAGAGCATTTCATGTATTAATTGGACGTACGTAGTTCTAGTTGTTCTCTATGTAGTGGTGTGAAATGCGAAAATCACATTTTGTATTGGTGGAAAAAAGAATCCTGTATCATATAACTAAAGTGAGCTTGACTAAAGGGTAGCTAAATGAGGCGCACCTCGTGCGTATTTTTCACGTCAAGAATGCAACAAAAAATAAGGTCACACACTACAACTCAACAGTAACAACTTTGCTGTATTAACAGAAGAACACTTCACTTAAGAATAATAGAAAAAAAAGACATATAGATTAACAAGAAAATGAACAAATGAGTACGTAAATAAACGAAATAAAACAGCTACAGCGACCGTGGGAAATATATGTGCATTGATAATTATTGATTACTGAAATTCCTGAAATATAGCAGTAAAGTGATTTTCGACGTTGACACATAATATTGAGGTATGTTCTTGACTCGCATGTTAGGTAATTATTAATGTGGTGATAAGGAGATCAGTAATAATGGAACCATGTGTTGAAGAGCTCTGATTGGCGCTTGGCTCTTGCTTATTATGTCTCGTTCTCACCACAAGTGTCCCGTCAGAATGTTCCCCCCTGAATAAGAGTCTTGGTTTTGTAATTCGTGAATATTGCGAGAGTAGCGTTTTGTAGTATTTTGTAAAGGAGAAAGTTACACACACACACACACACACACACACACACACACACACACACACACAGAGAGAGAGAGAGAGAGAGAGAGAGAGAGAGAGAGAGAGAGAGAGAGAGAGAGAGAGAGAGAGAGAGAGAGAGAGAGACAGGAAATGTCCGACATTATTTTATATCTACGTGTGTGTGTGTGTGTGTGTGTGTGTGTGTGTGTGTGTGTGTGTGGTGGGGTCTGGTAGCGTGGCAGGGTGAGGTCATCGCATGCATCAGCCCATCCTTAATTAAATGGTCGAGGAGTGAGAGGCGGAGTGAAAGTTCTAGCCAGACTCTCAGCCAGCCTAAGCCTCGGTCCTGCCAGTAAAATGGAAGGGGAAGGGCCTTTTTTTTCTTTTCTTTTGTTTTTCTTTTCTTTTCTTTTTTTTCACATTAGCAGGTTTGGTAGTCTACCGGTTTTGTGACTGATATCTGGTTAGTGTGTTTATTAGCGACTTGATTCACTGTCTTCCTCATCTGCCTACTAATTATCTATACTATATCTATTTATCCCTCTGTCTACTTAGCCTATCTGTTTATGGAGGTGTTTCATTAAGGTTACGGTAGTTTATGATGGTGTGTTTTGTGTGTGATTGTTGACTGATTGGAAGAAAAAAACATGTCACTATAACTAGTCTTTTTATTAATTGTTTTTACTTATTTATTTTATTTATTTATTTTTTTTATTTTTTTTTTTTTTTGTTAAGGTTTACGAGACATAATAAGACATGTATTGGTCTCTTGTTCCGTCTCGTATTACTGTCTTTCTCCTTCCACCTCCTTCCACTGGCCCCTTATCTGTTCTACTCAGTCTCTCCTTTTCTTCTCGTGGGTGACTGCCTCTACCCTTGTATCTAAAGTACTGTGCCAGGAGTAACATTTCCCCACTGTTACCTAACATTTACTCTTAATCTATTGGTTTAATCTACTGGCAGACACCTTCAAGCTTTCCTTGCTTTTTTTCTTTTTTTTTTTTTATGTAGAATGTTAATCATTCATCCCTTTCTCTGGTAAACTCTGGAACTCCCTACCTGCTTCTGTATTTCCACCTTCCTATGACTTGAACTCCTTCAAGAGGGAGGTTTCAACACATTTATCCTTCAATATTTGACTGGCACTTTGGACCCTATTCGGGGACCGGCATCTTAGTGGGCCTTTATTTTATTTTATTTTTATTTATTTATTATTATTTTTTTTATGCCCTTGGCCGGTGTCCCTTCTGCAATAGAGAAGATCGGAAGAGCAGTTAGCATGAAAATAGCATTAGAAGATAGCAAGAGATGCAGCACTGCGGCGATGAGAAAGAGGTTCAAAACAGTCTGTTAGAGGAGAGGAGTTGATGAGACGAAAAGCTTTTGATTCCACCCTGTCTAGAAGAGCGGTATAAGTGGAACCCTCCCCAGACAGTGAAGCATACTCCGTACATAGACGGATAAGGTTCCTGTACAGAGTTAGCAGCTGGAAGGGTGAGAAAAACCGGTGAAGAAGTCTAAGAACACCTAAGTTCATAGAAGCTGTTTTAGCTAGAGATGAGATGTGGAGCTTCCAGGTTAGATTATAAGTAAAGGACAGTGGTTGCTCTTCTTTTGTGTTCCTCCTCCTCTTTCACTTCAACTTTTTATTACTGTATTGCATCCTTGACACCCTTTCTCTTGTCACCCTCCGCCGGTGAAACCCCAAAACTTCTTTTCTCCCATCTTTATCCCGCCCTTTCCCTCAGCATCCTATACCCAGACATCTTCAAGCCCCCCTCTCCTACCATACCCTTTACACATACCTTTTCTCTCCACGCAGACTCCCAAAACCTCTGTCTTACTTCCATCCGTCAGCCACCACCTTCCTCTTGCATCCTTTACCCAGA
>NC_087177.1:7917500-7942500 GCF_035594125.1 Scylla paramamosain
CTTTGAAAATAGTCGTGGTGAGAGAGCAAGCCTTTTCAGTATACGAGCCATAGATAGAATGTAAAATCATGCCTAGTTTCTTATATAACGTATCATTATCTAAGTTTCATTATGCACTGCTCACCCGTATCATCGCGTGTTTCAGCTGGTGTTCATGTCGGTGGTGGTGCTGCCGGTGAGGGTGGTGGGCATAGTGGTGTGCTTGCTGGTGGCCTACGTGCTGGCTTCGGCGGGCCTGTGGGGACTTTCTCGGGAGGACCTCTCTGCCCGGCCCTTAAGTGGATGGCGGCGGTAAGTGTTGGTTTGTCATTCATTGTTGCTCTCTCTCTCTCTCTCTCTCTCTCTCTCTCTCTCTCTCTCTCTCTCTCTCTCTCTCTCTCTCTCTCTCTCTCTCTCTCTCTCTCTGTTTGTGAGGGAAGAGATCTCAAAACTGGAAAAGTGGCCGGTAGGGGTCAGTGAGTAGAGGTCTTATGTGGAATCAACACTCATCATTTTCTCTTTTGTATGTTCTTTTCATCCTTTTTTTTTTTCACTGGCACATTGTGTGTTTTGTTTTATTATTATTTTTTTTCTTTGTGTGCGTGATGTGTGTGTGTTCGCTGTTGGTGATGATGTGTGGCCATGTATAATTCAACTTGTTTCCAGCCTCATCTGCTGTTACTTAAGAGTCCGTCCTTCCCGCAGTCCTCTTGCCCTTGTACATACACCTCAATCTGATCTTCTCCAGGGATTTCATCAGCTTACAAGAGAGAACATTCCATGCCCAGCGATATTCACTGGCATAGTCTTGGTCAGAAGTAGAGAAACATGCATTAACTTTCACTGTATCTTCCCTTATCTTTGCTCTTAACTCCCTGTGATTTGCTGATAGTCCTCTAGTAAGATTTGACAACTGATAGATTCTTAACAGATAGCGGGTTTAAAATTAAGGGGAAATGCTGAGCAGAGAGGAAATGGGTGCTTTAAGTTACTCGATTTTGACCACGACTATTCTGTATTTCATTTCTTGTTTCTCTACATTTCCTCAACCCGTTTCTCTCCAAGGAGTTTCATTTGCATACAAGATGATGGGATTTTCTTTCTTTTCTTTTTTTTTTTATGTCCGAGAATTTGAGATGCCATGGAAATGACTTTTGGTATACCTGAAAATTATTCTTATTACTTTTCCTCGTCTGCCAAAGGTAACTACACCATCTCAATCAACAATGCGCATGAGTGAGAAGTATAGGTGTGTGTGTGTGTGTGTGTGTGTGAGACTAATTAAGAAGCCATAAGAATACAACATGAGTCATCTTAATACAACGAATATTTACATCCATTGCGTTATTCATGCCCCACCATCACATACATATACTGTAAGCAGAAGACATTAACATTTATCATCGTACATTAAAGCTTGAGGCGGTTATAAACATAAGAACATAAGAAGATAAGGGAAGCTGCCTACACTTGAGTATTGGTACACTTGGGTCTTTAATACACGACAAATGTGTTTTATTTAGTTTTGCATTTCATTGCGTTTTTGTTTAGTGGAAAAGTGGGAGAGAGAGAGAGAGAGAGAGAGAGAGAGAGAGAGAGAGAGAGAGAGAGAGAGAGAGAGAGAGAGAGAGTATGCAGAAAGACAGGTACGTAAACAGATTGGCACAAACGCACAAACATAAAGAGACAGACACGCAAACAAACATACATACATACACACAGACAGACAGGCAATGTGGAACGCGCCGTAACGCTGTGCTCCTATCTTCCTCATCATTTCCGCATTCTTTCACCTCCATCGCTCTTTTCTCCAGACTTTCCTGCATGCTTGTCCAACCTTTTCCCTCGCCACTATTCCCTCACGCCGGATGACATGGAGGGAAACTCTGGGATGAGGTGTTTTGATGACTTAATTACTGTTGTCGAGTCCGTCTATCTCGTCTTGGTGTTACATTGCATTTGGTGGCTTTCCGTTAGAGATTATTCCTGTTGATGTGAGTGTATTGGACGGGGATAGAGAAGGTATGATGATTAGATTGCTCCGGTAAGAGATGAGAGGAAGATTGTGGCTTTAGAGGCAATGAATTACAGATAGAAACTGTTTGAAGTAATATCCGTGAGGGAGGGATGGATCAGGGGAGGAACACGCTTAGATATTGCTAGACTAGATTTAGAAGGCATGGGTTAGATAGTTGCAGTTTGAAATATAGTGGCACGGTAACTAGATGACGGATAGTTAAAGAAGGAAGTTGTAGAGACCTTTGGAAGTTGTATTTATAGTAAGATATAGTAAATGCTGCGGTAAACAGGCCAGGAAAGAGAAATGCTTGTAAGCTTGCTAGATATAGGAAATAAATTAACCCTTTCACTGCTATATGCAACAATTCTTAGCAATAAAAAGCTATTTATGGAGTCTTTTTAAGCATCTACAATAAATGAAGAGGATAAAAAAGAATAGGTTTTGCAATTTCTAGCTAGTAAAATGTTTGGAGGTGACTGTGGAACAAGAAAAGATGTCTCGGAATGGTTAGTGATTATGGTAAGATGTGGCAAATAGCAGTGAAAGGGTTAATAAGTACTGGCAGTTACTTTAACCATATCATTACATCCCGGGATTTAAAGATACGGCGGGCAAGAAGATTTTACACGAGATTACATGGGAGGAACACACACCAACAAGAAACCACTGGATCCCTAACGAAGGCATGTACTGAACCAAGTACCACCAAGAGTAAACTGTAACTACCAACAAATAACGCGTGGCAGTGATGAAACAGTGGCTGAACTGAGATTATAAACATGTGAACCGCTTTAACCTCGCTCCTCGACGAAGAGCAATGTGGAAGCACCCCCAATTAACCGGTGTAATTGGACGGACGCGTGGGTCAGAGCTCTCAATAAGTCGATACAGGTCGATAATCAAGGCTAATGCTCGGCACGTGCTGAGAGCGAATATACGAGCTATTTTGAGTCGCGCAGATTCCGCAAGAGAAGGGCGGGAAGAGAATAGCGATGAGGAGTGGAGCGATGACCCACGCGGGAGAAAGCATTGGAGTGGGAGAGTGATGCTGGGTGATGGAGCGTGGTGTGAGGAGCTTGGCAAGGTGGTTCGTGCTGGGGATGTGGGCTGGGTGATAGACATGCGGGTAAGTGGCGGATGCTTCTTTTAATCCATTTATTTAGACAGTCAGTTATTACCTAAAGTAAAAGAACAATTTATCTGGTGTTTACGCATCTAGCCAAATCGGTTAGTACATTTAATACACGCAGAATCGTTTATACGTTGGTTATAGGTCATTAGGTCTCATTTGTATGGTTATCCTTGACAATAGCCGTGTGCAGTGATTGGGTACGTGTAAGGCTGCTATTGGAAGGACGGGATGGCAAAGGTGGGCTAATCGTGTGCTGCCACAGTGAAAGGTGTATGACCAGGTGTACGAGTAGTTGTGATAAGCGAGTCCAGGCTAAGTGTTCCCATCGTCGCCCTGCCGTTTACTCTGTCCAGCATGAGTTACCGTCACCGTCATTGTAGCTTTCTTGTAGCCTCGTATTCACTCCATATGAGGTCATCACGTGTGTAACATACTAATTATTGTCTTGTGAAAATGTGTTGTACATCTCAAGTCGTATTTGCATGACGAATGTGAACTGAAGTAAGCAGCGTGAATCATAAAGCTGTTCGATTGTAACAAATGACTTCAGACCTTCAAGAAAAGTATTAGTTAGACAATATTTTGTTTCTTAAGCAAAACGTATAAGGTGTGTGTGTGTGTGTGTGTGTGTGTGTGTGTGTGTGTGTGTGTGTGTGTGTGTGTGTGTGTGTGAGTGTGAGTGAGTCGCAGTGGAAAAAGAATTATGACATGAATTTATTAGACCAATGGGAGAAAAAAAAAAAACAAGATGGGGTTATAGGCGAAGTAAACTCAAAGCTAGTGTACAGAAATCACACGCGTTGGCATGAAATAATACAAGACAGCTGAATTACGTCCTAAAACATGTATGTTATATGTACCTTACTTACGTACGTATTACTGACCGTTGGTAAATGTAGCGGATGGAAAACGAGCGGATATTAATGATAACAACTGATAACCGAAGCCACGCTATAGTCCTAGCTGTACTAAGTGAACAACCGCTCTAGTCCACGAATTTGAACTTAGAAAGACAAATTTCTTTTAGATGAAAATAAATAAATGAAAAAGTACGCACTGTAGTTTGTCGTATCAATCTTTTGTTATTATTATTATTATTATTATTATTATTATTAGTAGTAGTAGTAGTAGTAGTAGTAGTTATTATTATATCCAAAGCGTGTTCCTGGACTCATAATCATTGATCTGTGTCAACCTCTTTCAGAAATTAGGTGAAATTCAAAATGATTTAGTGACTGTTGAAAAAAAAATGGCGAGTTAAAGGAAGATAAACTTAAATGACCCGGAAGAAAACGAAGGAGCAATGCGATGCGAAATTCATGCAAAATAAGCCGAACTACAAAGAAAAGAGTGACGAGCATGTTGAGGCGGCATGGATTATTGGCCTGTCATGAACTGGTTATGCCTGTTATTGCCGGTTCCAGTTCTGTACACTCATGTATAATTTGAGTGTAGTAAACGCGGACGCCACGAATAAACAACGTATGATGAATGACAAGAATAATTCAGAATAAACTGTATGAACGGAAATACCATCAGGAAGCGTTGCCCCGAGGATTTGGCAGCCCTCGATCACGCCCACACCCACCCCCACCCTCGCCTTCACGTCTACCTATCACGCCCGTGCTTAAAGGTGCCTGCGGTGGTTTCCGTATACGGTGTGGCTGTGGGCTTGACGGCACGCCCTGTGTTGTCACCAAGCGTTTGTATCAGAAGCGTAACTTTGTCTCTAGTAATGGTTTGGTGATTAACTCTTACACTGCTAGATATTTATTTTGTTTTCATTATTACCTACAACGTTTTAGACCTACTTTTGTACTGTAGTATTTCTATAATTGTTTAGTATTGAAAAGATGAATTTAACCGATTCTTTTCTTTGTCAGCAAGTTTTCTTTTTCTTTTTTTTTTTTTTTTTTTTAGTGATCAGGATGTTGAAAAAAAAAAAAGGTGACCATGATAGTAGAAGGGTTAACAGTAACTTTATAATGATAGTTGTTGCAGTAAACTATAACCTTTATTCCTCAGACTGAACTTCACACATTAATTAACCCATGAA
Organism: Scylla paramamosain; assembly: GCF_035594125.1. Lineage (NCBI taxonomy): Eukaryota > Metazoa > Arthropoda > Malacostraca > Decapoda > Portunidae > Scylla > Scylla paramamosain. The sequence continues at coordinate 7,922,688 of NC_087177.1, forward strand.
TTAACACTACTATTTTTAACTCAACAAAACACCCTTATACGAAGAACGTCCACCTGTCCCACTTTCCTTCATAACACTGCTGACCTGTTTGCGGTTCTCGCCCGGCGTAGGCGCGGCGTCCCCCTAGTGAGGGCTATTGGCGTGCGTGTCAAGACTATCAATAACAGAACAGCAGCCGGTGTGGACACGTGGCTCCGTGATAACAGAACGTTTGATGGGAATGTCCATGATGGTGGTGGTGGTGGTGGTGGTAAGAGAAGAGATGGTTACAATAGATAATAGAGAAATTTTCAGTGAAGTATATAAAGGGGGATGTATTACCCTCGTATACTGCTACAGGAGATAACAGAGGAGTTTTCAGGAAGACGAGTGAAAGGGGATGTGTTGCGCTTGTATTCTTATGCGCTTTGTTCTCTTATCAAGTTTGTTTTCTAAGGCTACAGAGATGTTTACTTGGGCCTTCATGGATGTTTTCTCAGGATGATATTGCTGAATCCTTATGAAACTATCTCTAGAATCGTGACCATGCCTCAGAAAACCTTAATAACTTCCGCTAGAGCTTACTGAAGATAGTCGAGAGAAGAAGCTGCAGTATTTGAGAATAAGGACAATAATGACACATTGTTTTCCTGAGAGAGAGAGAGAGAGAGAGAGAGAGAGAGAGAGAGAGAGAGAGAGAGAGAGAGAGAGAGAGAGACCTGTATGCCCCTGTTCCTTGAAGTTCAGGTGATACGAATACCTGTGTGAATATAATTATCATGTAGGTACTCTGAGCAGGTGCTTCTCTAAATAAGATAAGGGGCATGTGAAGTGGTAAGTGAAGAGACTGTGAGAAATAACCCTAGATAAGACATGTGTGTGTGTGTGTGTGTGTGTGTGTGTGTGTGTGTGTGTGTGTGTGTGTGTGTGTGTGGTGTCAGCTTTTTTTTTTTTCCCATATTATTGAATTGTATTTCCTGTTCCTTTTCTTTTCTTTTCTTTTCTTTTCTTTTCTTTTCTTTTCTTTTTCCCTTTCTACGTGTTGCCTCAGTTTCTTTGGTGTGGGTAAGAACAAAAGCAATAAAAAAAAAGTTTCTCGTTTCAGCACGGACTGTATCTCGACTTTTCCCGGTTCTTTCCCATGTCTTACTCAATAAACCAGTCTTGTTATTGCTTATTTATTTCTTATTTTGTTTGCTTAGTGGAGGCACTTCCGTGTTCATACAAAATTCATCGTGTTATCTGAAGCATTTTGATGAATGGTCGTATAAATGGTGTGAATGACGCTTACTTGAGGGACACACTCGTAAATTAGTCATTCATTCAATATTTATTTATGTGTGTGTAAAAGAGAGAGAGAGAGAGAGAGAGAGAGAGAGAGAGAGAGAGAGAGAGAGAGAGAGAGAGAGAGAGAGAGAGAGAGAGAGACTTCCTGTCGTCAGTCACACTCAAGTTCCCACAGGTTCTCCCTCCCTCAGCTTCCTTACTGATTACCACCCGTCCTCCTCCAACCCTTTCTTACCCCCCCCCTCCTCCTCCTCCTCCTCCAACCCTTTCTCAACAGGTTGAGGAAAGGGACACCTGGGACCCAGCAACAGGTGGAAGAAAAGTACATTTACGATTTGTACTGCTTGTGTGTGTGTGTGTGTGTGTGTGTGTGTGTGTGTGTGTGTGTGTGTGTGTGTGTGTGTATACACGTAACATATCGTAACACACACACACACACACACACACACACACACACACACACACACACACACGTTGGCTCATTGGAAAAGTCCTTGTCTATCACTTGGTAGGTTTAGGCTGCTGAAGGTTTCCAATGATGGGGGAACAGTTACTCCCCTTGAACTAGAAGATAGAATGTATAGTACGTGAAAGATCTCAAGCTTTGCACCCACACCACTCTTACTAAGATCGCTATGTCTGTGTCAGCTTGCCCCTTTTTTTCTTTTTTCGTATTAATGGAAGTTAAAACGAATACCACTCAAAGCGGAACGATTGATAATTCGACAAAATTAATAAAATTCTGGCCTTATCAGAAGTTATCAGTAAATTATTGTATTTCAAGAGAATGTGCGCGTCTGGTGTGCTGATAAGTTCCCGCTCTGTGTGTCTCGTCTCTGCGTAGACCACACACTAGTGAGCAGCACCTTAGTATTTTCTTCAGATCACCAAATGCAACAAAGCTACGTACGCGGACATAGTGAAGATCTCTAAGTTCCCCCCATGAAAGATATATAGCGACACACACACACACACACACACACACACACACACACACACACACACACACACACACACACACACACACACACACACACATATGCACCAGAATGTCCTCCATCATCTCAGTTTCCTGTTGTGGTTATGTATTTGTGCCTCCACGAGCCTTAGCATCCCACTCCTCCGCTTCCACTAGGCGTAGCTTGGTGGAACTGACTGCCTGGTGTGGCGTCAGGGATCTGGTGTGGTGGTGGTGGTGGTGGTGGCGTGTGGGACTGGGATAAGAGACGAGTGGGCCGTGTTGTGGAATGAGACTGGACCGTGATGTGGTTTGGTGTGGGATTGGAATGTGTTAAGGGTGGGCTGCGGTGTAGTGTGGTGTGGGTGTGTGTGTGGCAGGGACGGTGGCTCTGTGCTGGGAGACGTGGTGTGTTATAAGCAGGTGTTGTTTTCTATGAATACTCCTTATCACGCAGCGGCCGTCACGTGTCTCGGCTAACGGTGATGCTGGCGACTGTGAGGGAGAAGTCATAATTTTATATTTCAGGAATTGTGTAAGGTTATGATACTTGAAAATATTTAGGTTTTCCTGTCCAGACGTCAGAAAACTGGTTTGTTTGATATTTATACTTGAGATTTATTTATTTATTTATCATTTTTTATGTATTCTCGTATTGCTGAACACCGTGAGCCTCATGAAGTAGGATTGTTTGTTATGTAGAGCAGTTGTTCAGCTAAAGTCATGAAGATAATCGGTAAATCAAGAAAATTTTCACTTCGTTACTGAACTTAGGATTCAAGCTGTGCTCCTGCCTTCATTCCCTCTATCCGGTGTTGTAGGATTGATAAGATAAATATGCCAGGTTTCAATGGGCGCGACACGAGGGGGCGGGGCCTGACGGGGACGGAGGGGCTGGCTGCTCGGCGCTCACTGGTCCCCTAGACATGGCGTGATCCTCCATCTGTTCACTGGTCATCACGTGCGTCCCGAGGCATTGAATCGCTTTGCATAAGTATGATTCACGTAATAGCATTAAATAAATGCCATAAGTAGCTGTGAAAGGCTGCTACAGTTGTACGTGCCTTGATAGCGGCTTTCGTTTGCCATTACGCCACGTCTTGCCGTCCCCGATGCCCCACAGCCCTTCAGTGGTTGAAGCATGCCACGTGTAGCGCCGCAGAATGTTATGACGAACGTATGTGATTCTTCGTGTATGTCTCTTGTTCCAGCGTTGTTGTTTCGAGATGTTATGAGTTTTCCGTGTGTATAAGTTGTTCCTTGGCAGCACGTCCACGTCTTATAGTTGTTGAATGTTGTTTGTAAGGCCTGATGATCAACAATTAGAGCACAGGAAGCAGAAGTGTGTGTACGGAATGTGTTGGATGTTCACTGCCAGCACGGTTTTCCATCCTCCCCTAATGCTGCTTGCACAGCCTGGTGACCGTAACAATTAGAGTACAGGAAGCAGGAACAGAGAAGTAAAACCACATTAAACTATTTTACACACACAAATTTACATTATTATCAGCGTCAATAACAGGAACATTAGTTGCAGCAACAGCGGTAACAACATCAACAGCATTATCTTATCCAAGCGTAAATGTTGGGTGTGACTTTATTGATTCTGTATTAACTACTCGTACCAGATAGTAAGAAAGAAAATAGTAATAAGTAAAATATTCTCTATCAGACAGTGCACCCACCCCACTCCCAGGTCAGTTTCCAGACAAGGGTAGCATTGAGGCGCCGCGGGCATTGCTCGGGAAACCCTGTTTAATAAGAACACTAGGGGCTCTGTTTTTCCTCCTCCGTTGGACTTGCAGCATCATTACTGTACTCTCAGTGGTTCAGACCAATGAGGGCACTACAGGAGTCTGATCATGGTGGCGATTAGATTGCTGGTCATAATAGTGTTGCGGCTTTACGTATCTGATCACTTTCGGAAACTTCATTGATAACTTTAAATTTTACGACTGTTATGGCACACTTGTTTCATCAGTAATCTCCCCGGTGTCTCTTAAAATGTTGTTTAGCATAACTACTATTTCCCTCCCCAGCAGAAAAGAATGCACCTTTTGTCATCGCATTCCAAAAACAAATGCTTTCGTCACGTCATCCGTCATATTTAATGTACAATTTACACATGAAAATAAAAATTGAAAAGTTAAAACCAACACTTAAACTAAATAGCCAGCACTTGTCACAATAGAAGTGTAGCAGCAGTGCGTCGCGAGAAGCACGGGTGACTGCATGTCGTTTGGTTGATGCGAGACAGGCCACGGTTGTATCAAGGTTTGCTTGCTCATGAGCCTGAGGGGTTGGCTGTGTCATATGCCTCGAACAAACACGGGGATCCATTCACATTCACATTCGGAATGGTTTTGCCTCATCCTGTGCTGTATTGGTTGTCATTTTACTTCATTTTGCTTCGTACTCACACCATATAACTCTTATGAAGGGACAGCAAAACTGTAGTAGAGAAACCTAATAATGCAAAATGTTATTCTTTCGGAAAAAAAAGAAAGCATGGTGGTTAGAAAAGGGAATAGACACTAAATGGCTTTTTTCTCACTTTCTAAAGACCGTGATTATTTACTTTTTTATATTTATAATACTGTGAGTAATACATATAGTTGTCGTAGTTTTACACGTTCTTATACATTTTGGTTCAAAGATGTGCATCGTGGTAGACTCTGAGCTGCCCCGTACTGAAATAGTGCCAGATCTCCCAACACAACAACGTGGCAGAGGCCGCCGCAACTTAACCATATTAAAATAATCCAATGTTGGCAGCGCATTCGAGAAACTTGCATAACTAGGGATGCGTGAATTCAGCCCATCAAGTCCTACCTTTAAATTTCTCTTTTATATGTGAAAAACGCTGAAGTTCTTTTCATATACCTTTACAGTAGTAATGAAAGCGTGGTGGGTTATTGTACCAAGAAAATTAAGGTCTCATGTAATTATTCACATAAGAGCCAAGTGATTCTTTGCCATACATATAAAACTAGATATATGTTCACCTCGCTGTTCGACCGCTAATTTTTGTTGCATCGAAGGAACACTGAGGATACTTGCTTAAAAAAAAATCCTCCTTATCTAAGTAAGAAATAAGAGGCGGAGAGGGAGTCTGTGAAGCACCTCGCCGCCTTACCCACACACCACCTCATTAGATAAAAGAATCCCTCAGTCCCTTAGTTCCATTGTAGACGGCGAGCAAGCAGGGAGGGTCTGATCCCCACCCCTCACCCTGCACCGTGACCCTGATGTTAACGCCTCGCCAGTTACGTCTCCCTCCCTAGCACCATCACTGCCACCACCTCGGAGATCTCAGTGCCTCGTTGCTCGCTGACTATACACATGTAATCCTTTCTTCCTTGTGAATTATGAACGTTTTATAGACTCGCACGCTGGGAGTTTCTGATATATGGTGGCATTTTATATGAGTTAGGTTATCAGGTGTTATGTAAACTTTTTTTTCTCCCTTCTACTCGTAACCTGCAAGGAACAGCCGCTCCTACGTGGTTTTTAAGTGTTTCAATTTCCTACCCGGTAAAGTTTTGAAGAGTTACTTGTCTTGTGATAATGTGGTGTGCAGTAAGCTTCAACTTGTATCCGTCTTGGTTTATTTATTTTTTTTTTTCACACTTTCGTGGTATAAATAGCTTTGTTGATCCACGTGATTTATAAAGAACGGCCTCCACTCTAATCTCTCTCTCTCTCTCTCTCTCTCTCTCTCTCTCTCTCTCTCTCTCTCTCTCTCTCTCTCTCTCTCTCTCTCTCTCTCTCCCTGGTATAAATAGCTGCCCGGCCGCAGATGACCTACTGTTGGGCAACCGTCGCTCCTCCACTGTTTGTGTCTTCCCAGATGATGAATGCGCACCAGGTCTGGGTTATATGGCGTGACAGGGAGTGCCAACTGGTGCCTGTCCGTCCTCCTTCCTCCTCCTCTGCTTCTGCTTCTGCTTCTCATGCTGCTTTTGCTCCTTCTCCTCCTCCTTCTCCTCTTCTTGTTTTTCTTCTTGTTCTGGTTCTGCTTCGGTTTGTCCTTCAGGTTTTTTTAGGTTCTTTTCTTCTTCTTCTTCTTCTTCTTCTTCTTCTTCTTCTTCTTCTTCTTCTTCTTCTTCTTCTTCTTCTTCTTCTTTCTTTCTTTCTTTCCTTTCTCCTCCTCCTCTTCCTCCTCCTCCTCCTCCTCCTCCTCTTCTTCGTAAATGTTTATCCACTTGGGTGTCGTGTATTTTTCCCCCTTTCCTAGTCCTGATTTTCCTAGTTTCTTATTCTTCCTTCCATGCGTGGGTGACTCCTGTAAATACGGTTAGTGTGTTTGTTGTGCTGGTGGTTTTGTCCTTGATCCCTCACAGAGCTGAGACTGTCCCCCTCCTCCCCTCTCTCTCTTTCTCTCTCTCTCTCTTAGTACATATAGGTAGAGATTATCACAAACATCAAAGCAGGGGCCAAAAGGTGTGCTGCTGCTCTTTCGTGTGCAGGATTAGACAATGGAGCAGCTGGGTGAGTCTATAGTGTACAAATGCATGTGTGTATGCTTACATACATCTGCCTACTTAACATATCCATACAAGGACACGTTGGTCGTAACAGTAGTTAGACAGAGAGGCAGGCAGACAGACAGATAGACCGACAGGGAGGCAGGCAGACAAACAAATACACACAGTATGTAATACCAGCAGAATTAATAGATAGATAGGCAGACAGGCATGCAGACAGACAAATAGATGGGCGCCAGTGATGCGGTGGTCCAATCCAGACGCCATGTGTGTGTGTGTGTGTGTGTGTGTGTGTGACTCAAATTCGTGTTTCGCATCCCTACACGCAATGGTGAATCAGTACTTGGCCTTACATGTGTAACATCTGTGAGAGAGAGAGAGAGAGAGAGAGAGAGGTGGAGGGGGGAATGGTAACTGCTTGGCTTTCTCACATTTGCTTGGTCACACTGAAAAAAACAACTGCTCAACAAAACTATACTACAAATGGCCTTGTTTTCCTATTGAACCCTTTATATGCTGAGTGTGCGTGAGAGAGAGAGAGAGAGAGAGAGAGAGAGAGAGAGAGAGAGAGAGAGAGAGAGAGAGAGTCTGTGTATAATATCCTCGCATGGTTTTAGGTTTCTTATACAAATTACAGCTTAGTTAATGGAGATTGAAGCCCTTAGCGATTCGACTCATAAAACGACTCCCTAGCATTACCACCCTCTCTCTCTCTCTCTCTCTCTCTCTCTCTCTCTCTCTCTCTCTCTCTCTCTCGCCGGCTCACCCAGACCCCATCAACGCTGCGTATTAAACACTTCCCACAGTTTAAGCTTGTCAGATTGCCGTGCTGTTGTTATGATAGTAGTAGCATTGGACTCGTGCTTGGGATTGGTATATTGGACTCTCTGTCAAGCCGTGCCTATTAGTGTAGCGAAGGGTGAGGCGACTTCGGAGGTGGTGATGGTGGTGGTGGTGAAGGGGGATTGCGTTGGAGAAGGGGTGTGTGTATTGGTGGATGGTGGTAGGTGGAGTATTGGAGTGATAAATACGTTGTCATAAGTCTTCTTGTGTGTGTGTGTGTGTGTGTGTCTCGGGAATTTACACTGACTGACCACGTTCTCTCTCTCTCTCTCTCTCTGTTTCCTACTCTCCCTTCCTCCTTCCTCCCCCTGTTGGTAAGATGGGAAATTCTAGAGCACATGCCGCCCCTCTTCCAATCTCACATAATGAACATTTCTCCCCTTCCCCTTCTTTTTCTTTCCTCCTCCTCCTCCTCCTCCTCCTCCTCCTCCTCCTCTGTCTGTCAAATGTTTAGGCTTGGGTATCATCTTCACCACCGGTTCAGCCACACCCTCTCCCTCGCTTTCTACTAACCTTTATATAGTCTCTCTCTCTCTCTCTCTCTCTCTCTCTCTCTCTCTCTCTCTCTCTCTCTCTCTCTCTCTCTCTCTCTCTCTCTCTCTCTCTCTCGATACGTTTAGCTTTCTCGTATAATTATCTACTTGTTCCTCATTTCTTGTTCGTTTATATTTTTCATCTCCCCGTCTTATGTTTCCTCTCATTCACGTCATCCCACACACGTTATGTTGTGCTGGTATCTTTTTAGCCTCACTCCACGTTGTTGTTGTTGTTGTTGTTGTTGTTGTTGTTGTTGTTGTTTTCAGTTTTGTAATGATGTATTTTCGTCACTGATGTCTGCCTGTAATTCCTCTTCAGCCACGCTTCTCATCTGTACCTCTTCACTTTGATAACCGGTTCACGTGTACATCTGGTGGCATCTTGCATCTTAGCGTTCGTTTTTTTTTTTTTCTATCTTTTTCTTCTATGTTTCGATCACATTGCATAACTGTCTCAATTATTAATCCATTCAGCCGGCAGACATCATCAAATCACCTCTTAGTTGGTCATGATAAAGATAAGATTGGGTTCTGTGAGTATCTAGGTGATGTACAGCCAATTCACAACGAAAAGTATGAAAGTAACGTGATGAAACCTTTTAATGACATCTAAAAATATATATAAGATTGATTAAGCCGTAATGAAAAAAGCTAATCTTCATTCACTTATTCTCCATCCTCCTCACAGTCTTCCTCTGCACATTCTTCTTAATATATTTCCTTCCATCCCTTCCTGCTTCTCTCAGCATTCCACTCGTCACGTCGCCTCCGTCCCTCTCTCACTCCCTCCCTCCTCAGGTCAATATCATTAGCTGGGATCATAAAGGTTTGTTAAGAAAAATATCTGGCGCATTTGGGATAGATAGCCTTGCCTCCTCTCAGGTTGCCGGCTGCGTGACCCACGAGCCTCAGCGGGGGGCGGGAAGGGCATTCATTCAGGGGCCGTTATGATAGTTTAAGTGGCCAGGAATGTTAGTGAATTATTAATGGGCAATTGACTCAGGAACGCAATGCCGAGTATGTAGTTGTTGCCAGCGTGAAGAAAATCCATTGTCGGGAAAAGCTAAGATTAACAAGAGGTGGAAGTTCGTGTTTGGCAAGAGTGCAAAAAGTGAGGTATTGTGTATGTCTGTTTTGGAAAGTTTGTTTATAGCAGAGGTACTGCACGATGTGAGGTGAGGTGTAAAAGTGTGGCTAAGAGAATAAACTGATGGTTACGCGTTACTGTGTTGAGGATATTGATGGTTTTGAAGATTCTTTCAAAGTTATGTAATTTTGGCCCTTGCCTGTAAGAAATTATAGTTTACAGTATTTGAATATACATAATGGTAGTGTTGTTTGGATGTGATGCCGTGATGGGTGTACGTGTGCGCGTCGTTTGCAGCCTCGTGGCACAGCGTGGTGGTGGTGGCAGAGGCAGACGGCAGACGGAGAGAGAGAGAGAGAGAGAGAGAGAGAGAGAGAGAGAGAGAGAGAGAGAGAGAGAGAGAGAGAGAGAGAGAGAGAGAGAAGAGGGAACCTATCTCCCCTCTGTTGAGAAGACCTTGATGTGTACCTCACTCAGCAGACACGTCTCTCTCTCTCTCTCTCTCTCTCTCTCTCTCTCTCTCTCTCTCTCTCTCTCTCTCTCTCTCTCTCTCTCTCTCTCTCTCCCTCTCTCTCCTTCCCCTCCTGTCACATTCACTTCTATCCCATTTCCTCCCCATTTTCCCCTTCCATAGCCACCCCCTTTCAACGTGCAGGTAGAGCAGGTAGAGGCACCTTCATCCCTCCCTCATCACCATCGACCATCGTGACAGCCGGCCCGTGCCTCCCTCCCTGCAGCAGCACCACACCACCAGGCGACGTGTGGGCCTTCAGTAATCCCAGCGAGAACTCATAGAGGCACTTATACACCACCGTTACTTGGTTACTTGACACTGCCACGTGGAGAGAGAGAGAGAGAGAGAGAGAGAGAGAGAGAGAGAGAGAGAGAGAGAGAGAGAGAGAGAGAGAGAGAAATTTTACTGGGTGTCTGATTACAAGGGACTTTAGCACATGGGAAATATTTACTACATGTGTGGGAGTGTTAATAGCAAAAGTGTGTGTGTGTGTGTGTGTGTGTGTGTGTGTGTGTGTGTGTGTGTGTTACTGTTCATCCAACGAATCGGAAGGTGACCGCGAGGAACGAAGAAGAGAAGGGGGATGAAGAGGAGAAGGAGGAATAAAATTAGCACAGAGGGGGAACGTTAAGTAGGTGGAATGTACGCGTGACAGGAGCAGAAATGGTGGAGGAACACCAGCACAGATAGTATGTGGAAGAGAAAGAGGAGAAGGAGCAGTAGATTCGGAGAGGAATATTGCTGCGGTACTGCTGGGCGTGGTACATAGGTGACGGTGGTAGTGGTGGTGGTGGTGGCGGCTGAGAGGTGAAGGACTTTAACCACGGGGGGAGGGAGGAGAGAGAGGAAGGCTGGGCGGGGGAGGGAGGAGAGAGGATGAAGTGTCCTTTGTGCGTGTTTCCGAGCAACAACGCATCAGAGAGAGAGAGAGAGAGAGAGAGAGAGAGAGAGAGAGAGAGAGGTACCTTTTTTCCCATCCCGTCATCACAACAATGCTAGACATCCAGAACAAGACACGGGAACAAATAAGTCGCCGCGTCCCGACACAGCCCCTCCCGTAATGAGGCGGTCTGGGCCTACGGAAAATTGATCTGGGTTTCTGGGGACTAGCGTGAGAAGCAAATATTCCCACGGGGCGGTGATGGAATTCCAACCTTAACCTATGTATAGCAACGAGGAGAAGATTTTGTTTGGGCATGAAGTGATATTTCAGTCTTTTTTATTTTTTTTTAATTTATTTATTTATTTATTTATTTATTTTATTTATTTTTTTTTTTGTTGTCACACCCCCTCTCTTCTCTCCTCTCTCTTAAACGTACACGAATAGACACGAACCGATTCATCATACTCATATTTCTTCACCATTTCACGATTTTGCTCCTATTTTCTTCGTGACTTGTCTGTATGATCCTAATGCTTCTAATCAGTCAATCGCTTCTCTTCTCCAATGCCTTTCTCACCCTTTCGCATATACCTCAAAGAAACACTCACAGCTATCTAGGTTTCTAAGTCAGAGAAATAGATCTTGCAGACAGCTGTGTGGCGAAATTTTCAAGCAAAGTGGCCGGAATCTGCACCAGGTGACCCTTGCTAACCCGAGACTGCAGGTGTGCCATATGTGATGACCCAAGACTCAGGCGGATTTACATTTGCTGTGTCATTGTACACCATTCCCTTCCTCACCCCCAACACACCCACCACACATTTGGCAGACAGAACGCTTGTTGCAATCTTGATATGTATGGAGATACTAGCTTTGTGTGTGTGTGTGTGTGTGTGTGTGTGTGTGTGTGTGTGTGTGTGTGTGTGTGTGTGTGTGTGTGTGTGTTTACCTACCTGAAGGATTAAGTAAAGTTTGCCCAGTCTTTTAATGCCAAAATAATCATGTTTTCCCCAAATGTATAACTTACCTATTAATTTTGGGCCACTATGTATTCTCTCGTAATGCATTCATTCTACGAATCTATTGTTTAACTGTGTGTGTGTGTGTGTGTGTGTGTGTGTGTGTGTGTGTGTGTGTGTGTGTGTGTGTGTGTTGGCACGTGCTTGCCTATGGTACAGGTGGAGCACGAGAGGCGGAGTTGAGGCGACTATACTCAAGGTCAAGGGTACGAGTAACCAGGAGACGGGCAGCTGGGAATGTGGGCGACGCCTTCGAGTGCTGCAGGAAACACAGCGAGGGAGGGGAGTGTGACGAGACTGGCATAGGTGAGGATTAGAAGGGAGAGGCATGGAGGGTGAAGTCACGAGATGGTGGTGTAAACGGGATCGAGTTTAGTTGGCAGGTTAGTGTAGGTCAGAGCAAGCGGGGAAGTTCGTTGATCCATTGGCATTTGTGTGCTTGTACCCAACCCAACCAGCCACTCGTCCCCACCGGTGTTAGACTCGCTGTTTTGTCTCAACTTCCATCACTCATTCACCCATGTTATCCTCGCTTTCACCTCCACCCCTTCCCTCTTCCCTCCCCACCAGACCTCAGATGACTGGGACTGACAGGTGACTTGCTCGCGTTCATCTGTTTCGAGTCCATCTTCCGTGATTTAAAGGTAACTGGGGGGAGGCATGCTTCTCCTGATAGCATGGTTCACCTAAAGTACCGGTGTGAATAAAGAAACAAAACTCGCATCAGTGTTAAAAGCCAAAGCTGACTTGTCTTATGATAAGTTTATATTTTAACTGTCTTTAGGTGCTAGAAACTCTCTCTCTCTCTCTCTCTCTCTCTCTCTCTCTCTCTCTCTCTCTCTCTCTCTCTCTCTCTCTCTCTCTCTCTCTCTCTCAAGAATAAGGAATTGGGATCTGCCCGTGACATCCCTCCATTCCCTCGCGACTACAAGGAGAGAGAGAGAGAGAGAGAGAGAGAGAGAGAGAGAGAGAGAGAGAGAGAGAGAGAGAGAGAGAGAGAGAGAGAGAGCGGATTGTTACTAAAAATAACAGGGAATTCCCCGTGATATTAGTTTCCTAAGGACGTGTCTGTAAACGTGGATAGAATATCAACGGCACAAGACAGTGGGTAAGGTGGTTAGCGAGGGACCGAGTTGGCTCTGTGCCATGTGACCTACACAGGAGAAGTGGCTGGCGTACTCGTACTTGCCTGGGCGTCTTTCCTGCCCTTGTGGTGTGCGGTATGGTGCCTACACTCCTTCAGGTGACCTACTCACTTTCCTTAGAACTGTATGTGTGTGTGTGTGTGTGTGTGTGTGTGTGTGTGTGTGTGTGTGTGTGTGTGTGTGTGTGTGTTCATACAACGATGAAAATTAATGAGGAATTCAATAACATATGGTAATTTTTCTGCACAATTAATCACAGTTGGGAAACAAAGTTTTATGGTCATAAATGCAGTTATTTTCGCAACTTAATCATGAAACATGGTCATGATGTAATATTGAGTACAAACATACTGAACAGGATGAAGAACATAAGACAGCTGTATGGCGTTTGTTTGCCCTCCAGCGTCTCCCAGCCTTACGCATCGTGGGACCTCTTGGTCGATACCGAAAATACTGATCCTGGCCGTCTCTGGTCCTGCGAAGAAAACGGAAAGTAAGCGTGGAAGGGCAACCCAACTTGGGGATTGCGGTGAGAGGCAAGGCTTCGACTCGGTGAAGGTTCTAAAGTGTAATGATTCATCGTGGGCTCTTTCACATGAGGCAGCTTCATTTTTTTAAGGCATTGTTTTTTTTTTTCCTTCTTTCTTTCGTTTTTACTTGTGACAACTCTTGTTGCGTGTATAATATAATATAGTTTTGTTATGAGCAACTGACACAGATAATTGAATTGTCTGGTGGTTGGAAAGTATCGCGCAGAACGGCTTCACGTCAGGAGGCGCCAATGAGACCGTCCTTTCACAACAAACATGCCTATATTTGGTTTGAAATACGTAGGTTATTGTCCACCGGGCATGATGCAGTGGAGAGAGAGAGAGAGAGAGAGAGAGAGAGAGAGAGAGAGAGAGAGAGAGAGAGAGAGAGAGAGAGAGAGAGAGAGAGAGAGAGAGAGAGAGAGAGAGTAAGCTGTTGGCACAACATGTGTGTTGCAACACGATCTAGTTTTATTCTTGAAAATGTGACAGTCAGGACAAGTAATAGTTTCGTTTGGATTTTTTAGTAATTTGTTTATTTTTTTATTGACTTCTCCCAGAAGATTTCAGTAGGAATATGTCTGGAAATAAGATAGTGACATTATCAATAGATATAGTGATCTTTTTTTTTATTTAAGCAAAAAAACTGTTAATTTAAGAATATTGGGCGTTCTATATCTGCCATAGTTCTCATTCTTTTCATTCACTGACGTTCACATTGGTGTTTTGAAGCCGAAACCTTCGAAGGAAATCCAGTGACCTCACCCACCATCTGTTTGTTGAAATACTCAACAGGGGGAAGACGAAAATCAAGCTTTAATGAAGAGAGAAAGAGAGAGAGAAAAAAAAAAAAACCGCCATATTATACTAATAAAACGCTTCGGTCTTGCCAGCTGTCTTCCTGTTCTAACAACTGACAGCATGAAGGGAGCGGCGGAACCCCTAACACCCACTCACTGGCCTGGCCCTTGAATATACCGTTAGCACGCAAACCTCTGCTTGTAAGCCACCTGTACCAATGTCCACCACCTTAATGCTTATTACAACCATCTTGTAAATAATTAAACCTAAATTACCTTAAAAAAGTTGATGAATGATGAATAGGAAAACATTTACAAAATATTTATCTAAATTACCTTAAATATTGCAGTATGATGGGGACAAAAACTTTAGTTAGAACTTGCACTAAGAATAAAAATGTGTCAGTGTTGAGTTGAATACTAGTGTTGACTGTCATTTCGCACTGTATCAGTAGTGAGTAAAAGCCATTCAGCACTTGTGACAGGGTTCAACATACTGTACACACTTCCACCCTGAGTTGAGCGGCGAGTGGGGCGAGACGGGTTGTGGATTGGAGAAAGGCGGGGTGATGGAGGACGAACGAACAGCTAAGGTAGTGTGGCTTTATTCGTTTTCACACCTTCCACAGCTTAAGGACCATGAACGGGTATGATTACATGTTAAGTTATCGTATCCTTAAGCAGTTGCACACCACCGTTGCCCACATGTTTAATTCGTTATGTCTATCTTCTGGACGAAAACGAAAAACAAGAAACGTGTCAGTATTGAAGACAGAAAGTATGCAACCGTGAAATATCTAAAACCTATTCTGGTAACAACAACATGACAGTTATTTCACGATCTTACTGAAGAATAATAGGACCACAAGTAACAAAAGATTTAAACTATTTGATCACTCTTATTGCAGGGAATGGTGTATATCAAAATCATATCACTAAACATGAAGAAGGAGCCATAACAGTCAATGAGTTGTGTTCTTTGTTATTCAAGTCCATACGTGTCTCTAGCGGTGTTCCCTGCCTGCCTTGTTTGTCCGGGGCAGATGACGAGTGCTTGAATTGTTGACAGTTCCTCCTCCTCCAATTCCTCCTCCATTATTATTTCAGTGTGCTTCTCAATCCTTTCCGTGTTCACTTCTTTTCCGACTTGGCGTGTTCTTCCCTCTCCAGTCTCCATATTTCTCTCCCTCTTTAAATTTTGTCACCATAATTCCTTTCTCTTTTTTGTCTTGAGGTTCATCAGTACCCTGAGAGAGAGAGAGAGAGAGAGAGAGAGAGAGAGATTATTCGCTCGCTGCCCCTCCCTCTGGGTATACAACTTATCCTTTCTCTTCTCCTCCTCCACATCCTTGAGGGTCTTGATCGTCAAATCCTCTTGAAGTATGCTTAAAGATCCTTTGTTGCATGCGTTGGAGAGAGAGAGAGAGAGAGAGAGAGAGAGAGAGAGAGAGAGAGAGAGAGAGAGAGAGAGAGAGAGAGAGAGAATCAGAAGTGACAGCTCCCTCCGTTTCTTTCTTTGCGTGAGAATACGAGAAAGAAATGAAGGACGGAAGGAGAAAAAGAGGATGGATGGGGAAAGATATATGAGTGAGAGAGAGAGAGAGAGAGAGAGAGAGAGAGAGAGAGAGAGAGAGATGGGGGGGAGGGGTGATGAGTGCTGCGCCTTTAGATAACGCTGGGAGTGTGTGGATGATGGAAGCTGGCATCCTCATCACCAACTCCATCGCGCTATTTATTTCCACCTTTTCACCTTCATCAGTCACTACAGCTGCCATCCATCACTCGCCCGTCATTACCACTACTACCAGTCGCATTATTCACCTGCACCACCTTTTCCTTCCACTTTTTTTTAATGCCGGCGGATGGAAATATTCAAAATAGCTTAATTTCGGTGGATGATGATCGCGTGGAGTATGAAAACCATTAATCATTTCTGGCTTGAACATTTCTTTAGAGAGAGCCAAAAATGTTCAGTCTTTCTTTGCTGTCCAGAACAATTATAGTGGCCGAAAAGGATGGCTCTTCATATAAAAAGGAAATTATGTGTGATATATTAAAATAGTTGCTAATTTCAAGAAAGAATGAGCTAATGCGAGCCCAGATATTTCCCCAGGGGACAAACACCTGGGGAAAAGAGAAGTGTCCAGCGAGTTGATCCAAGAGAATAACAGTAGTGACTCTTTAGTAGTAGTAAGATACTTGTTGCACAGAAAGGACAAGCACACGATTGTAAAGAAAAGGTATCACCTAACATGCAGTTACTTAACACAGTCTCAGTATTAAAGTGAAACATTGTGGTGGAATTAAAGTCAAAGCAGAGGAACGGAATGAGTAGGGTATATAAAAGTTGCACCTGAGTCAGTATATTAAATGCTGAAAAAAAAAAAAAAGATAAATTAAGTAGAAAAAAAAATTGGAAAGGATGAAGGCTTGAACTGAGTATAATGCTGGGTTAATGCATCATTGAGATGGAATGGTTACCTTGAAAGAATGGCAGAGCACAAGGTGATAAAAGAAAATACATTTCAAAAATGAACTAAATCCTGTATGAACTAAAGCCCCTGTAAACAATTCTTCCTTCTCACCACACATATAACTTGCCACTATTCTTCTTTGTGGTATGTATGCTCTCTCTCTCTCTCCTCTCTCTCTCCTCCCTCTCTCTCCGCTCTCTCTCTCTCTCTCTCTCTCTCTCTCTCTCTCTCTCTCTCTCTCTCTCTCTCTCTCTCTCTCTCTCTCTCTCTCTCTCTCTCTCTCAAAAAGAGCGATTATCATGTGTTTTGTTGGATATGTCTGGTTATGTTAATTGTTGGAGCTCATTCAGATTATGACATTTGATAGAGCTCTGCATTATATAACTCTCTCTCTCTCTCTCTCTCTCTCTCTCTCTCTCTCTCTCTCTCTCTCTCTCTCTCTCTCTCTCTCTCTCTCTCTCTCACAGGGATCTTAAGATACCAACACTCAATCTCAAACACCATTTTTCTATTTTTACATCAGGTAAGGTTAATAATTCTTTTTAATTTTTTTCAGATGTGCTGGCATCCACAGATTATTGTTTACTGTTACCTTACTACATCATAATGCTATGTTGCATTTTACCATTTGTTTCTTTTCTCTCATCTGTTATATTTGCTTTGAGTTCATTATGCACAGGTAGCCACTTAGGAAATTAAACCCAACAAGATTAATGACTCCTCAATTTTGATGTGCCAGTTCCTTTTTCTTTTCTTCTTCCATCCAACTTTTAACAGCAAGCAGCAATTGCAGTCATACCTAACAATGTTGGGTGCCTCTCCCCCTCAGTGTGATGAAGGAGTTGGTACGGGGTTGGGTACGGGGGGTCTTCACGGCAGGGGGCTTCCATCTGGTGCAGGTGAAGGGACAGCAGGCACACCCAAAAGAAGCTCCCATCCTGGCGGTGGCACCACACTCATCCTACTTCGATGCACTGCCCATAGTGGTGATGGGAGCCCCTAGCGTCGTCGCAAAGGGGGAGGTCACCAGTGTTCCCTTCTTTGCAAGTACGGGGAGATGCGACTCATCTGATTGTTTCCCCAGCTTGTTAATCCTGAGACATACTAAAGCACTGGCACTTAAGTGTATTTAAAGTTTATTTATACTAAAGTTGCTGCCATGATAGATGCTTAGATGCTAGTTTCATGGTAGTGTACGTATTCTTGATTTAAACTTAGTATATTTGGATATTAATGATTTTGTTGTGATTATATATCATTATTAGATATTGTTTATATTACATATCATTGTTATTACTATTCACATCATTAATGTTATTGTTGTAATTATTTTCATTACAAAACATAGATTTATTTATTTTTTTATTTATTTATTTATTATTTTTTTTTTTTACAAATATTATGGATGTCCAACACTTTTAATTTATTAATGTATGTATATCTCGGGATTAACAGGATTTTGTGGGTAGTCATTTTAAGGACAATCAGGAGGCCATAGCCAGGAGTAAAGACAGTACCCACTTGCTATCACACTTACTAATGATTTTTTTAATCTTAACCTTATACACATCTTGAACACATCACCTATGATATAAAGCCTAATTCTGTTAGTCATCTCACATGATCCCTTAGGCAGCTGTACATTTTTCATCACATTTTATGTTCAGCGACATGTGCATGATTTGCCCTATATTTGTGGTGTCTTTTCACTTTGGGCTTCTTTTTTTTTATTTTCAAGACAATGCAGTGGTTCCTGTCAAAAAGACTGTGTTAACTACTGTGTTCACTAATTACTCTGCTACCACCCTAAATTTGCAGTGTCTTCTCACCTCAAGCTTTCTCTCTTTAATTCTTTAATCCAGGGACTGAAATCAGCTAAACTTTGACAGCCAGCATTTATACAGAATACCTTGCCACCCAAGTAGTGGCAGGGTACTGCCGGTTTATTAGGTCATGGAAGAGGAACTGGACCCCGTACCAAACTCATATATGAATTTTAGATATGTTGTGTTGTGAGCTGTGTGACAGGCTAGCCAATTTTTCCAAAAATATATTAATTTGGAAGATTTGGCATCTAAGAGTGAAAGAATAAGCTTTGGAGGAATGGGAGAGGTTGAGAGATAGCAAGTGACTAATGTAAAACTGAAATGTGGGTATGAATAAAAATACTCTTTAAGAAAGACAAGACTGAAAGGGTTTGCAAGGGAAAGGAAAAGGAAGACAATATGCAGACAACAAATTATGATGACAGAGTATATGACCAAAAGCAAATGAAGGTTTCTGGCTTTAGCATCTTCCCTGAGAGCTTCAACATAGACATCATTGATGAGAATAAAAGCCATTAAAAACAGTTGTAAAATTATGTGAAAACACAAACATCAAATAGCAGATATAGAGCACATTTTTCTATGTCTTATAGGTATAAATTTTGAAAAGAGTGCTTGTTGATACTAATGTTTCATCACCTTTGTTATGTGGTAGAAGTGTCCTCTCTCTCCCTCTCTCTCTCTCTCTCTCTCTCTCTCTCTCTCTCTCTCTCTCTCTCTCTCTCTCTCTCTCTCTCTCTCTCTCTCTCTCTCTCTCTCTCTCTCTCTCTCTCTCTCTCTCTCTCTCATATCCATAGATACAAGATACCAAAATGGTATCTGGTATCTGATTCATAAATAACTTACTGTTTCAGCTTCTGTCTGTGCTTAAACACACACACAACACACACACACACACACACACACACACACACACACACACACACACACACACACACACACACACACACACACACACACACACACACACACACATACATGCATCCTAAAAGAGATAATAAAAGTGAGGAGTATACACCAATTAAATGAAAAACTGGTCAATTAATACAAAAACAGGAGCACACAAGGGTAGCTTAGGTCCTGTATACTGTAAATTGCAACTGGCTAGATAGACAACTAAAGGAAGGGCTGCATAGATATAGGTAGGAGTGTAGTTTAGGCATTGCACTTCACAGATTGATAAATTAAAAACTGAAAGAGTTCAGTGAAGGGGGTGTGGATGTGGCAAAGTTAATCATGTGAATTACAAGAGTCAAAGTCAAGAGTCAAGGGAGACAAAACAGGAGTTGAGATGAGTGGAGTTAAAGAAGAGATGAGTTGGGGCAAAGAAAGTATTGATAAGGTGGTGGATGTGTACTGTCAGCTCTTGCCCAACTCAACAGTTAAGTTCCTACTCAACAGTTAGGTTCCTTAGTCTTATGGTGTCTTTACAATGAAGGTATGCT
>NC_087177.1:7947500-8145000 GCF_035594125.1 Scylla paramamosain
GGGGCAGTGAAGTATCTTTCCTCATCGTACATTATGACTACTCTTGAAATACTAAAGCAAAAGCTTGCAGTTTGTTATTGTTATTTGGTTACCTGTAATGAAGCATCAAAATGTTAATTTGCTAATATAAATGCTTTAGTATTACATACAAAATTGAACAAAGAAAAGAAAATCTTTTTGTGGAACATACATGGAGCAAATGTGAATGCATAGTTGAAATAATACTTTAATTGTGACATTTGCTATTGGCAACCTGGCCCAAAGAGTGTGAAAGTATTATTTAGTAGGATTGCGAAAATTTTATTGAATTCCACTCTGATAGTTCTTTTCCAATATCCCTGCTGTAGTCAGTCAAAGGGTATTAAAAGAATTTCAACATATTTAAGTCATATTTTATGACTTCCACAGGAAGATCCGATGGTATATGGGCCTTATGGGTCGAATGATGATGAGATGCTATGGATTCCATTGGATCAAAATGAAAGGGCGCAGGGCAACCAAGGCTGAAGCTCCCATACTTATTGTTGGGCCTCATAGCAGTTTCTTTGATGCCGTTGCAGTTTTCTGGTCCAATGTTCCCTGTCTGGTGAACCGCATAGAAAATCTGCAGCTTCCCCTCTTTGGCAGTAGGTGTTGACATGCTATATTCTCATATATCAGTAATGCCAGCTTTCTCACTGTGCAGGTTCTGTCCTGCACATTACTCTGTAGACCTACTCTCTATCTCTCTCTTTCTCTCTCTCTCTCTCTCTTTCTCTCTTGCATGCAATTAACCATTATGTATGTTGTATTATGGTTATGGACTGAAAGAAATTTTCTGCTGAACTCTAACCCTCATTGATCAAGGTTTGTGGCCAGTCTCATGTCACATATATGTGTATTTTACCCTCTGAATAAAATTATTTGTCATTGAATTTTTGGACATGTATAGTGTGTGTGTGTGTGTGTGTTTTTCATGTGGGATATCATGTAGGAGCCTTATGTCTGATCGTGTGCAGTTTGGCCAGTTGTCAAGAGGATAACTGTCATTCAGCTCTGCAAACAGTTTCTTATTATCATAGAGGCCAGTATTTGGTCCTGTTTCTTGATAGATCATGAAAATATTTTATGTAGGGTCATGGTAGAATTAAATGTTATGCTCTATATATTCAAATATTAAGTACATGATTTCATTTCCTGTTAATTTAGCAGATGTTAGTAAAATCAAGTGACAGTCATCTAGCATTCATTTTGTAGACCATCTCTGTTAAACGTGTACAGAAATCAACCACATGAAGAGAATTTACATAAGTAAAAATAAGTGTCATTTTCTTTTGCAGTATGAATTGGTTTCACATTATACATATGTGAATATATATATATATATATATATATATATATATATATATATATATATATATATATATATATATATATATATATATATATATATAAAACTTTTATGATGTATCTTATGTTAAAAAAGGTTCATACAGAAGAAAGTAAACCATGCATTAGTGTGATGTGCAGCAGATGTGTATTTTTCATATATCCCAGAAAATTGCAGCATCATATGATATTAAGATATGTAGTGTATACACTCATGTACACAAAAAAAAAATAAAATAAATATATATATATATATATATATATATATATATATATATATATATATATATATATATATATATATATATATATATATATATATATATATATATATATATAATTTTTTTTTTTTTTTTTTTTTTTTTTGAAGCAGCATCATTAATCATATTGGTCTTTGTAAATAGATATTCTTAAAATCAGCTTTTTTTCCACCTATCAGTTTTCCCTGTTACAGATATCCTTAATTACATCTGTCATGAAATTTTTTTTTTTTTTCTTCTTCCAGAAAGGCAAGTAAAATTACAACACTTATGACTCATTTTTCACTGGCCAAATTCTGAGAAGACTGACACCATTACTGCTAGAATTGATCACTTACCTTACATGTATAATAATTTTAGGTAAATGTACACTTGATAATCAGAAATCAAGATGATTTATATATACATGTAAACTTGTTGCAACTTGGCAGCTCCCAACTTATTTTTCAGTCTGTGTTCTGCACATTCCCAAAAAATTCTTAAATTACTTGGAATTTCTGATGCCAGCTGTACAGTAACATAGTTTTTTATTTAAAGAAAAAAAAATATTGTGCTAAAAATAATATTGACAAATTATTACATAATTCATACAATCATATACCATGAAGTCTCCTTTTGTGTTCATCCAAGAGATAGGTGATCTATACTGATAGCTTTGTCTATAGTGTATAACCAAGTGTTTTATGCCCTGGCAGAATACATAGACTACACTCAGCCTGTTTATGTGTGGCGTGAAGACCCCAACTCTCGTCAAAACACTATTCAGGAAATTAAGGAGCGGGCAAGCAGTGAAGAAGAGTGGCCGCAGGTAAGAGCAGTAACATCCAGGATGTCTGTTTTTGAAGAATGGTAAAGTTCAGGTTTGGGGAACACATTTTGTGGTCTTTACTTTGAGCATGCTATAAATATAATAAAATTTAGCATTACTTGTACCAAAGAAAATTCTTTACCATATCTTCTTACGTATCTAAAGTTTGTGTCACCTTCATACCATACTGGTGTGATAAAAATATTGTACCATAATTTCATATCTGGTATCATACCACAGGTCAGGAATATGAAGTTCTGTTGCTAGTTGTCAGGTCAACTTCTGAGTCCCTAGGGAGGGGTGAGCCAGGTGTCACACTTATGCCAGTGCCCAAGCCTGTGAAGTCAGGGTTTAGGTCATTCTCCTCAGGTCTGGCATGGATGGGAAGTGAGACAAGTTCATAATATCCATAAACAGGTCTCATCTGCTTACAGCTGTATTTTTTTATGTAACTTTGTGTAAAAAGATATGAAAAAATCACTCATATCTTAATACTATACATTATGAACAGTAACATTACTATACTTTTACTGTCCTAACAGTGGTACCATACAGTAGTTTCTTGCAATACAGTTCTGCACTGCATCCTCAGCATCAGAATACTAATTAACATTATAATGATTGACATTAAGGTATGATTCTATATTGAAATACAATAATTTCATTTTATAATCATAAACTGTTGATCAAGGAGAGATTGGCTTCTGTAGTTATCAAAACAATTTGAGACAGAAGCACCTGAAGTGCTCAAGAGATTATGTGTAAATATATGTTGTATGCAAGAATCTGGATTGAGAAGTGTCTCCCAGATGGACAGTATATCTAGAGCAGTTAGGATTGTAGTAGTAGTGAAAGAAAAGTAAGTGAAAATTGTGCTCAAGATTTAATTAGTTAATACTAGAGTTATCCTTGTCAAACTGCTTGTGGGCTTGTGGAATTGAAATGAGGGTCACATAATGTGAGAAAGGACTTAGATAATAATTCTGGAATAGATGTTATTGACATTGTCTAAGGAAAATGAGAAAAATTTTGTTGGACTTGCATGTTTCTGCAGACAAACATATTCATAATTTTGGGAATGGTCTGAGCTTGGCAATAAACATTACTGTTTGTCAAAAGAATGTGGAAGGTTAAGATGCTCAGTAAGCTATATAGATTTTTTCTTCAATAAGGAGGTATGGAAAAGTTACCTGGAGTGAAAAGTTTAGAGAATCGAAAATTAAATAATTTAACCATTACTACACACCTTCTATATTCTTACAAAAAAACACACCTTAATATGAACATTTTTGCTACTTCTACATTTCTACTTTATACTGTGATTACATTCAAATATGGAAATCAGGTACTCTCTCTCTCTCTCTCTCTCTCTCTCTCTCTCTCTCTCTCTCTCTCTCTCTCTCTCTCTCTCTCTCTCTCTCTCAGTAGTTAATGCTTCATGTAATTTCATGTGCACAAATAACCATTCTTACTGCTGTCATTTTTAAGATGGATTGGGAATAACAGTTTTAATTTTTGTCTGGTAATTTTTATACATGATTTCTTGAGACTTTCTGGCTAATGCATTTTTTTGCTATGCATGCATGTACTATGTGTATTAAACAAGAAATTAATTTGTCTGTGATATATAACCTTCAAATCATTATGTAAGGTTTGTCATTCTCTCTCCAATTGTTTGCATATACTACTGTTATGTTGACTCCATAAATAACAGGATTTGACAGGCACACATCTGTTACATAATGGTAAATCCTTGAAATATAAAAAAATGTTTTATAAATAACAGGATTTGACAGGCACACATCTGTTACATAATGGTAAATCCTTGAAATATAAAAAAATGTTTTATCTACATCTATGACTTAAAAGCCATAGAATTGGTTAATTGAAACTGAAATACTAAAATATCTGTAGATTCATTTTGTTTATGGGTGAAGGATATTTAATTTTAATGATGTGGTTTTATGACATGTATAGATCTATTTTTCCTTAATTTTATGCTTTTGTCAGTGAGATATTTCTGTGAGGGAACTGATGTCATCAACTGATCCCCAGATCATGGTGTTCCCTGAAGGCACCTGCACCAATCGCTCATGCCTCATCACCTTCAAGCCAGGTGCCTTTTACCCTGGTGTGCCTGTTCAACCTGTCCTCATTCGCTACAACAATCGCACAGACTCCTTCACTTGGACCTGGGATGGGCCTGGAGCGTAAGTTCTGTGGCTGCAATTGTTTAAAAGTTTGAAAGTTTAGCATCTGAATATTGATAAATAAGTAAGACTTGTTCATCAGAACTTGTCTTAAGTAGCTCAGAGAACATGAAAACATTTTTTAATACATTTTACATTGAGATGAATTTAGTTAAGGAATTTTATATCAGTAACTTGTCAGTGGTATTTAATTTTGAAATATGGGTATAAAGTTTTGTAAATTTATAATGAGATGACAAATTTTTTTTCAGGTTGAAAATGCTGTGGGTGACACTCTGCCAATTTCACAATTATTGTGAACTGGAATACCTTCCAGTCTATACTCCGAGTGAAGAAGAAAAGCAAGATGCCAAATTGTTTGCCAATAATGTTCGGCAAGTTATGGCCGAGTAAGTTTTCTGTGGTATGAACTGAATTATAAATGCTATTATTGATGCATTTTCCTTAAGAATTTCTGCAATGTTAAGCTTTGGAAAAAAAAAGAATTTAATTTGAGGGAAAGGAGTGAAAATTTAGGTCTTTCAGATGTCATAACCAGCTAATTTTGGAAAAACCCTAGTACACTAGCTCAAGTTCATCTTAAGGCTTAGACATAATTAAGTACCCCTAGACAAAACTTCTAAGCCAAGTACAGCAAAGAAAGTAAGTTCAAAACTAAACCATGTACTGAAAATGAGGCCAGAAACCTTCTATCATGTATAGCATTAGAACAGGCTGAGTTAAGTCAAAATTTGAGAGGTTCAGGGTGAGAGAAAGATTGAGTAATGCATGTGTCCATGCCAGACACCATTACCTCCGATATGTTTTCAGCACACAGAGACAGGTCTCTGACATGGAAGATGTAGATATTCCACAGAAAATCTGAATAATTATGCCATTGCAAATATGAATGAAAAGACTGCAGTCAGCAATTAGAACCTAGAATTGTCTTGCAGTGCATTGGGTGTGCCAGTTGCAGATTACACTTATGATGACTGCCGCTTAATGCACAAGGCCAAGCTCAAGAATTTGCCATGTGAGACAGGCCTTATTGAGTTCCTGAAGCTTCGTCAACGATTTGGGTGAGTTCTAGCACCTGATGTTGTACATTATCACATACAGACACCTAAAGATGTGCAATATCTTGCCTCAAAGAAATACCAGTACTGATGAGATTTAATGTGTATACTACTTTTGTTTAATGTTACTGGATTCAGCATACTACATTGTTTATATTTTACAATCACATAGTTTGATTACATGGATCTATAACAGAAGCATTATTTTTACACCAAGTTCTATATAGATTCATAAATGTTTTTTTTTTTTTTTTTTTTTTTTTTTTTTTCAGTTTGAATCTTAAGAATGTGGAAGAAGAGCTTCTAAATCATTATGCAGATATTGCTACCAGTGATGGACAGATAAATTTCTCAGATTTTGCCAAATACCTGGGAATGCCTGAATCTGAGCCAGCACTTATAGATCTCTTCAAGTTGTATGATAAGGTAAGAAATATATTACCACATTCCTTTTTCTCACAATGATCATAATTTTATGTCATGAATTTTTCTGATTGATATAAGTGAACAATTTATATTTACCTCTTTAGTACAGGTGAGACTTTCCATATTTACCTTCCAGGAAATACTATTAAAGGCAAAATTAATAAGTACATAATTCAAAATTCAATACCCATGAACAGCATATCACTATCAGTAATATAAACCCAAATATGTTTTGATAATCTCAAAACCCATATCTTATAACCTGTGGAAAACAGTATAGCATACATGTATGGCATAATAGTGATTTTATATAACACTATATTGATATCATGTCAATGTATTGGCCAATGCATCCCATTGGACAGTCAGTCTTGGCCCTGCCCCTTCTTACATTTCCTTCTTAACACATCGTAGGCCTAAGAAGTTATCGGTACTTGTATTTTTGACATTGGGTCAGTGTATGTTAGGAATTATTCTTTGCATGTCCTCTCATGCTGAGAAGTGATAATGTTTTCAAGATGATAATATGTGGTTGGTGTGAAATTTCCTCCTAACACTCTTGTAGTGTTTTACTGGATTAAGGTTTTAGAAACTTTTAGGATGCTCTAACTCATTTTGGTTTGTTTTCAATCAGTTTTCTATTTTCTTCTCCATAGCATGTAGCTCTATTCTTCATAAAAACTGGTTCCATTTTCATGAAAAAGAAGACCTCAGTTAATCAATGGTGTTTGTGTGTGTGTGTGTGATTCACCTACAGTCATCTGCTGGTCACCCAGCCAGCTGCTCCCCTATGGAAAGTCCTCAAAGCTCATAGTGACTGATCTTTGGGTAGGACTGAGACCACTTACATACCACACACCAGGACAGCGAGGTCACAACCCATCGGGTTACATCCCGTACCTACTTGCTGCTAGGTGAATAGGGGCTGCACATTAAGAGGCTCACCCATTTGCCTCACCGTACCTGCGTGTGTGTGTGTGTGTGTGTGTGTGTGTGTGTGTTGTATAGTATCCCGTCTCTATATCTATCCAGTTTGGTCTTAAAAGCAAGGACAGTCATGGCATTGACAATGTCTTTACTGAGTTCATTCCACTTGTTCACACTTCTATGAGGAAAACTATACTTCTTGATGTCTCTTCTACAGTTAACTTTCTTCAGCTTCTTACTGTGTCCCCTTGTACTCTGTGTGTCTAAATTTATAAAATATTTTTTGTCCACATTTTCCATACCATTTATCATTCCATAGATGTTTATTAAATCTCCTCTCTCTCTCTTTCCTATTTTCAAGGGTAGGAGTTTCCAACATTTTTAATCTCTCTTCATAGGTTGACTTGGTTGACTCCAGAACCATCTTAGTGACTGCTATTAGTACTCTTTCTAATTTTACAATATTCCTCTTTGTATGAGGAGACCTTACCACTGTCGCATATTCCAATCTTGGTCTTATCATGGAAATCAACAAATTTTTTATCATTCCTTCATCCAAATATGTGAATGCCATTTTTACTCTTTTTAACATGAGTAAAGGTACCCTACTCATGATGTGACTGGATATGGATAGTCACGGTTTGAGATGACAATGTGATAACCGAGATATTAAGTTGTCTTTAGTTTCTGATACTTTTAAGAAATCAAATTTCATAACATATTCATAGGATATTTTTTCCACTTTGCATACTTAACTTATTTAATCTTTGTTAATTCTTTTGGCAGACATTGATTTAGTAGTCATATTCCAATGACCATTCTCTTGATTAAATTTGAGACATCTAAATATATATCTGATTTTCAGGACAACACTGGAACTCTAGATTTTAGAAAATATTTGATGGGGTATTATCAGTACTGTAAACCTGCCAACACAGAAGAAACCCTCAAATGGGGCTTCAAGCTGTTGGATCATGAAGGCAAGGGGCAGGTCTTCCTTGAGGATGCTATAGAGGCTCTCCAAACCTCCTTGGACATAACTCCAGAAGAAGTTACTCGCATATTTAAGCAAGCAGACCAAAATGATAAAGGCTACATTACATATGGTAAGGAAGAATAAAATTGTGGCCTTTATTAATTTGATTTTAACTTTAAGAAAATGTACCTAGATTTATAGGCGAATGCTGTGTTATATGACCTTGCATTCTTTCAAAGAATGCTTCATATCTTGGTTTATCATGGTAGTTTTCCAAAATTCTTCAATAGTGTTTTCCACTTGGAGTCATGTTTTACCAACCCAATGTTTCCACTATCTGCCTTTCACATATAATGAGCAAAGTTAGGAAATCTTTGCTGTGCTTTCAGAATCTGTTGATTGTTTACAACTAGTTGCTAAATTATTGCCACATGCAAAGAAAGAAAAATTCTGTAACTAGGGGAGGACTAGTTGTTATAATTAGCTCCTTCAGATCTTTAGGAGGAAAAATGTATATTATGTTTATGAGTCTAGAAAAGCCATGAAAGTTAATCTAATAGAAACATTAAACATATAAATGCATGAACACATAAGTGGCTGATGTATGTGATGATAGAGTTATAGTTTTGACTCAAAAAGAAGGAAAATAATGAGTTTACAATACCTTTCTTTTCAAGTAAGTAAACAAAAAGTAGTAATCCTTTATTTACCATCAAGAGATTTTATCTAAGATATTCAATTTGGTGAAGGAAATTTTCATACATTATGATTTTCATATCTTCATTTATTTTCACTTAATACCACCATATAGTAATATGTCAATTTGCCAGACATGGAAAACTTGGATATTAGGAAAATCAAACAAATTTTGGGATTTGAATAATCATGGAAATTTGTATTTGTTTCCATTTGCCAGGTGTATGTCTAAATTTAGCTGTTGTCAGCCATGTATGCCACATGCCCTTTAGACAGTAGTTGTTCTTGACGGGGACCTGGGGGCCTTGCAGGCTGTGATACCACAGCCTCTAGTGCCTAGAAAGTTATGGTAGCAGGCAAGTTATCTGGTTAGATTCTGGTGAGCTGTCTAGTTTTCTGGAGGAAGACCCTGGTGTGCATGAGTGCCTTGAAGGCCAGGCCAGGGTCTTGGATCTGCTAGTGATGGCCTGTGGATGTGGAGTGATGTCAGTGAGTGGAGGAGAGCAGTGCGGTGGGAGTGGTGGTGAAGTCATTGTAACAACAGGTGTTCTGGAGTGTCTGGCTGTGTGGGGCACCAGGGGTAGTTAGGGATGTCCATCAGGCCTAGACTGTGCATGTGAGGATTGAGGCAGCTGTGTCCTATCCTGGGTCTGGTGACTGCAGTGTCTAGGACATGGCTGGGAGAGTGGGTCCACCAATGGTGTCATGTGTCTTGTGTGATTCATCTAAGTCTTGTGTACTGTAAGACATCTGTCAGGCGTCTTTCCCAAAGTAAGTTACAGTCTGGTATGTGGGAAGGTCTATGGGAAAGGGGTGGGAGTGGGCCTCATTTACCATTCTGTTGGCTGTGGTGTTGCCCACGATGCTGATGTGGGAGGGGACCCACTGAAGGTGGATGTCAATATGTGAGGTAGGCAGTTGGTGTAATAGGTGGTGTATTTGAAGGTAGAGGGAATGGTATTGGATGAGTTGGAGGGCTGTGAGGGAATTCATAAAAAGTGTTATTGAGGAAGGGGAGGTATGGCTGTTGCCAAAACCAAGGCCCTCCTTAATGGCAAACAGTTTTGCCATAAGGATTGAGGTGGTGGCTGGCAACCTCCAAGCAGTAGTAAGAGATTTGGAGGGGATGTACACTGCAGCAGCTACTGATGGAGGGGACAGGAGGCAGGAACTATCAGTGTATGTATGTAGTGAGTTGCTAGAGAACAGTTTACAGTCATGATGATGTACAACTTCATCAATGGTGAAAGTGACCATTATTTCAATTTTTTTTTACTCCACATATTATAGTACTTAAATGAGTTCATTTATTTATTTATTTTATTTTATTTTTCCTGTTAATTCAGTCATATCATTTAACTTACTGGGCCATTTTACATACTTTGCTTTAGCCTTAGAAATCCTGCACAAAATTCCACAGGAATTTCACCTGTAAAATTTAGGAATTTTGTAAAAGTGTCTGTATTCCAGTTCCAGTTCACACATTTAATGCATCTACTGCTTTCTCATAAATTTATTTTTAGTGATTCTACTGAATATTTTGCAGAGGATTTTGAGGCTCATGCCAAGAGGAAACCAGAGTATGCCAAGATCTTCCTTTTATTCCAAGAAAGCCTGAAGCAGGGCACGCGGCCAAGGACAGGGCATTTACCACCACCAGGGAAGAAGAAAGCTGATTAACAATTTGTTTCTGTTTTCACCCAGTTTACCTATTTTAATGTTATTTATAAAGGGACGTTTTTTAAGTTTGTATATTGTTTACTAACAAGTGTACATTATCTATTGTCATGTTGGTTCATTATCCCCTTGTATAACACTACCTAATGTGAATATGCATTTTTCTTTTACTTTATATTTGAGTAACTTATCAATATTGTAAAACTGCATTGGAGTACAGATGCTCCCCAACTTATGAATGAGTTATTTTCCAGACACCTATTCATAAGCTGTTATGTTCTTAAATTGTTGATTTATAATATTATGTTCTTAAATTATTGATTTATAAAACATTTTGGTTGTACAGTACCCTGTTGAGTTTTATGCTTGCTTTCTTCCAAAGCCATGATGCTAAACTTGAAGATTGCAAAACTTGGGATATAAAGAATACTGAAAAACAATTATTTATGCCAACCACATAGCCTAGTACTGTGTGAGTGTATGTTTTGTCCTCCCATTCAACATGATGCTGTGGTGCAGCTGCAACAGAATGTGTTTTGCCCTTACATTTGTAGTGATGCAGCAGAGCAGCCACCACATGAGATGTTTTGTCATCACGTTCAATATAACACAGTGGTGGAGTGCCATCACATTTCAAATTGTGTGAGGGTGTGTGTTTTGTCCTCACATTTGGTGAAACACAGCTGTGTAGCAGAAAGCGAAAACAACATAGCACCTCTTTATCTTGATGTAACAGGTGACTTGTTTGTATCTCCTTATGTTCATAACTCAGATGTTCATGAATCAGGGAGCATCTGTATATGTACCTCTGCCAAAACTATTTAAAATCTTACAAATTCAGTTGCTTCAAATTATTAAACTGTAATTGAGAAGTAATAATATTAGACACAATGCATAGAGGGCTTTCCCTGGACATCGAAGGAAGAAAAGTTAAGCAGGGAGGAATAGAAATTTTTCAAGAGAGTGTAAAAGCTGAATGGTAAGACTGAATTTATGGCAGTGATACTTTGGGAGTCAGGGTTCAAATTCCACTGTTCGTACATGGCACTTGGTGAGGACATTCTACATTTAATTTGTTGGTTTATTTTGTCATTGTTGATCCTGTCCAGTATGGGATCATTAATGGAATGTAAAGAACACAAAAAAAAAAAAACTAAATTTGTGTAATAATTGTTTTGTTTTAAACCTATTTTTGTTTTACCATATGAGAGATAGGTAATTAAGTAATGGGAAGAGCATGTTATGAAGATTTATAGTACATAGATTACAGGCATGGTATTTACTGTCATGCCTTGAATGTTTTATTACTCTTTATCACTCCATATTCATTCATGAGAAAGATTTCAGATTGTTATACTATAGCAGTGATTGAATATTGTATTTTTTGTTTTTATAGTGCACCACGTCATGCACTGATACAAAGACTTTGGTAAATCATGTACTGATAAAAGACTAATTATACCCTTGTCAGCTGCAGTACCACTATGTATTCCATTGGGAAGTACTTTTATGTGAATTAATGTGCTTTATTTTGTCCATTAATACAGTTTTGTGTTTGTTTTATAATTATCTGCCAGGTGGAAGTATGTTCCATGCAAACAACCAGACTAGCTGATGCAGTGAGAACATTAAGAAACCATTTTAGTTCATGTAAAAATTGGCTGAAATTATCATTACAAGAATACTTTAATTAAAAAAAAATTATATAAATTTAGTTTTAGTAATAAAGAATAAAATGGACTCTATGCCTACTCCCATGTTGAGAACAGAACCAACATTCACACCTCATGATGCAGGATTCTCTCCCGTTTGGTACACTGATATTGAGATTTCTTAGAAGTTATGCTTTGTTAAGTATAAAGATTACAAATAAATGTTTAATATCTGTAATACCACTAATTACTGGCAGTTTATGACTTATCAATGATTGTGAAAAATCTGATCTTTATACCAGTGACGTGATGATTAGTTGGTGTGGAAAATCTGATCTTTATACCAGTGACGTGATGATTAGCTGGATATGATTAACAATCTACTTCAAAATTTCAGGAAGTTCTATATAACCATCATTGTTGCTAAATATTTATTCTACCTCATTGTGTTAATTTTGTGTAATTCAAATGAAACTTCTGCTAATTCTGGAGGGGATTGCTTGTTGATTGCAAGCAATAGACAACTACCCTTTTTTCAGCCCAACTAGACTGTCAAAGGGTAACTGATAAGGCTCATAGAATATTCTTGTACAAGTATATTGACTCCCAGTCCACGACATGAAAGCAGTTTCTGCTCATGGAATGTAAACTAAGGGATGGTGACCAAGTCAAATCCAGGTTAGGAATTTTGCAGCTCAGATTAAACCATAATTTGGACAGTTATAAATATAGTTTGTGTACAATTTCCTAGACTAAGAAGAATGAAGTAACCTTAGAAATTAGAATAGAAAAGACCTTTTACCTCCAGTAGACAACTGAGACTTGCTAGACCCTCGAGTTGGCAATAGGACTAGAGTCAATAGTTGAAGTGTACTTAATGACTTCCTCCACTAATGTAGGTGGCCATCTCTGGTGCCAAATGTTGCTTATCTGTATTTCTTGTGTTATTAACACCAAACTATAGTAGTATTGACATTCTGCTAGATGACAAGGAGTGAATATAGTCCATAAATAGCTGTGATATGCTCTCCTAAATGAAAATTATGTAGTATAAGCATAGTATAAGTGGCCTGATGGTATAGTGAATAGTGCACTCCACTCAAAAGAGGTTATGCCATGTGGAGACAATTGGGGCAGGTCTCCTTTCATCCTGTAGTCCCTGTTTACTTAGCAGTGAATAGGTGCATACCATAGTCAAGAAGTTGTGATCTCCCTGTTTGAGGTGCAGAAGGCCAACACTGCCCTCTGTTGAATGTGTGTGTGTGTATGTGTGTGTGTGTGTGTGTGTCTGCATTGCTACAAAAGACCAGAAATGGTCTGTGCTACACCACATGAGTGGTAAGCAGGTGAGGTCTTAAAAAGATTGTAGATTTTAGAAATAAGGTAAAAGCTTAGGATTTCATAGATTGTTAAGTTTTCTCAAATTTGAATTTGTTAGTCATTAATATTCCTTTCCATTAAAGACAAACAAGAAATATAGTAGTCAACTTAAGAAAATTCTACTAAACTATCCACCTGCAAAGTGTGAAATCAGTGCTTCCCTGCAATATATAACCTTGCCAGTTGATGCTGGGGTATTTAGCCAGTTGTAAATTGTCAAGTGAGATAGCCCTTATCATCATGTATTTACAGTACTGTCTAAGAGTAATGGAAGCCATTCCTGATTTTTACACCATGAAAATGCACATATGTAAAGTAGTACTCAATACACTTCTTGAGTATTAATAATTATTAGGTGCAGAGAAAAGAATCATGTAAGCTACTTATCTCTAAAGAAAAACAAGATGTGCATGGTAAATACTGCAGTTTCTATGAAGCCAACATGTAATTGTATCTTACAATATGTTATATTAAAGTACTTACCTGCTTACAAAATTTGTCAATGACACTCCAAATGTAAATGTTTGAGGTGTTTACTATATTCAGTGTTACATTTATAAACTGTTAATAGTGTGTTTTGATAAGAAATTGTACTCTCAAATATGTATGTTTTAATGGGGATACAAGTATGTACAAAATAGTGAAATTTTTAGTTGTACTAAATTTTGAATCATAGTTTTTCCTGCTTCAGTAGCTTGCTTCTGCAAATTATTATTTTTTTTCTTTTTAGCACTATAACATGTAATGAATTTTTATCATTATATATATATATATATATATATATATATATATATATATATATATATATATATATATATATATATATATATATATATATATATATATATATATATATATATATATATATATATATTTATTTATTTATAGTGATACCTTGTAATTCAAACTTAATTGGTTCTTTTGGGCTGTTGGAATTAGGAATGTTCAAAATGGGAAGCAATTCATCCCATTCAAATTAGTGTAAAAAGGATTAATCTGTTCCAGGCCCCAAAATCCACCGGCCCCTTTTTTTTTATGGGTTTATGATGTGCCCTAAACATAAAATTGAATGAAAATAACCTAAATTGTTTATATAGAAAAAAATACAGTAAAAGAAAACATGAAGTACCATATATTTCTGCATATAAGACATCATTTAAATCATCTTAAAAAGACAAAAGTGGGTTATCCTGTGCATCAGATACAAAAACAATGACCTGAAGATTTTACACAAAATACCATTGTAAATAAACACCAACCTCAAAATGAATAATCATCAAAAGTTCCTCCTAGTCTTGAAAACAGTTGCTGTAGTGTATGCATTTTTTTTTATTTTTCACTAAAATCCTCTCTCTCTCTCTCTCTCTCTCTCTCTCTCTCTCTCTCTCTCTCTCTCTCTCTCTCTCTCTCTCTCTCTCTCTCTCTGTGAAAGTAAAAACAATCCTGAGAATTGCTAAATAGAATGAGACTGATAGAGAATGAAAATGGAATTATACAAGTGAAAAAGGATGAAGCAAAAATTACACCAAATGAATGAGGGGGAGAGAGAGCAAGGTATCACTTCCTTGCCTCTTATCTCTGACAGATAAGGGGGAGGGGAGGTGACAGGGAGAAAGATTTGGAAAGAGGAAGGGAGAGGAAAGGAACAAAAGGAAGAAGGGACATATGTGGATGGAGAGTACATGGGGCAAGGAGGAGGAGGAGAGATAGATTGAGGGAGGAAGGAAATGGGGAGGGATGGAGGAGAGTTGCAGGGAAGGGAGAGGGAGGGAAGAGGGAGGAGGAACAGAAGAGGGACTGATTGAGTGGCCTTATTAGAATGAGTTTTTTGTGTTCAAATTGGAGGACTGCATTCGAACAGGAGGACAAAATTTGCTCGCCAACACTGTTTAAATTGGGTGTTGTTCAAATTTAAGGACATTTGAATTATGAGGTATGACTATATATATATATATATATATATATATATATATATATATATATATATATATATATATATATATATATATATATATATATATATATTCCTTTCTTTTAGAAGAAACATCCATACAAGTTCCTTTTGTTAATTCTCTCTCTCTCTCTCTCTCTCTCTCTCTCTCTCTCTCTCTCTCTCTCTCTCTCTCTCTCTCTCTCTCTCTCTCTCTCTAGTTCATGAAGATCTAGCATTTGCTTGTTAGTAAGTGACTAGAATTTGTCTTTTTTTCATTTGCTTAGCATAGATATTCTATTTTTTTTTGTCACAGTCCTCACTGCCATTTGTGTGAAGGGGTTTAGTTCATCCTCAAACCAGATTGGGAAACCATTTGTTATTAAAGTTTTAGCATGCAGTATAGTGTGACATAAGGACAGATGTAAAAACCATAGGTTACTAACTTCTCATATACTAAACAGTGTGGGTTTAGATTCAAGAAAACAAAATTACAGTCCAAAGCAAAATAACAGCTCAGCACAATGCCTACATATCCACATACAAATAGTACATTCAAACTCATGCTATCTACTTTCCAGGATTCTGTTACAAATTTGGCAAATGATGCTGTCTGTGCTTACAAAAAGGTTGATTAATTAGTTTTGTTTCTGTCTGCCTTTTATATCATTCCTTCATATAACTTCCTGTAAAAGGTTGGGTGGTTGTAGCAACAATCAACCCCACCTGTTTATTTCTGCATTAATAATCCTTGCCTAATGCTCACTTGTTATTTTTCTTTCTTATTTTGCTATGTCTATACAGTATTATGTAAGTGGTTTCTCATTAACCCACTGCAAAAACTGAATGACTATTTGTTCAGCATTTTTTCACACTCTAATGGCCAAACCCAGGTTCTCATAATGGTGAGCCTATACAGTTGTAACCAATGTTCACTATCATCCCACCACACAAAACTCAGATGTGATTATAGTGTTACACTGATAAATGAAGATGCTTATTGGACAACTGCATATGTCTCATCACATACTAATAACTGCATGCTACTAATAACAATATGCTACTTAAATACACACAAGCACACAGAAACCTTATTTGGATTCACATTTTTGTATTGAACAATACAAGACAATAAAAAAAGCATATCAACAGAAGACATAATCTCATGTTCAACATTAGTTGTAGGTATGATGAAGTGCATAAACGTGTAATGTTATTTCCTGTACTGAAGGGATGAGTGGGAAATTGTGCTCAGTAGTTTTGCACCTAAAGGCTTATGGAGCTGTTATCAGTATATAAAGCCTTCCTCAGTAAATATTGTGTGTTTTGAATTGTTCTATGTTGTTTTTTTGCTTTATGCAGAGTTGATTTTTTTAACAGAAATGGTTAGTGTTTTTACAAGTAGGTAATATTAATATTAGTGAGTTTGACCAATATATTTGCATAACTTGTTTGATCACAATGTGATTTATTTTCACAAATACAGTGTGAACATTTTTGTGTGTGTTTTGAACCACAAATGAAGTGCCACCATTCTGTATTTAAAAATATTTTTAGTTATATTATAAATACTGTGCAGATTCACTTGGAAATGTAATATTTTGGAACTGGAAGCATTCCTCATATTTTCCTTTCCCCCCACCCAAACTTTTGCCTAGTCTCAGTAAGTCATTTGAAATTCCCTGAGTAGAAAGCTTACATGAGCTACACATACATAATAGTATTGTGTGCTAGGTTGCACATTGTTTAGATATGTAGCTTGGAGGCCAAAACTTTTAGTGAACAAGAAATAATTCTAACTGTACTGAAGAAGTATTGTTTTTAGTATCTAGGCCTACATGTTGCTGTAGATGGAAGAGTAGATGTAGATATGAAGTTTAGAATGAATTACACATAGCTGTAGTGTAAGTAGGACTACCAGCAGGTAATGCTTGGGTCTTTATGCGAGGAGCCTAAGTTCGCTAGTGAAACTCAACCACACACAAGGATAATCACTAGGAATCTATCCCTTGCTCTTGTACAGAAATATGAGAGCTAGTTTTTTTTTTTTTTTTTTTTTTTGGTCTTGGTAAGTATTTGAGAATGCCACAACTGAACCCAAAGGAAGAATGCTAAGAAAGGTGTTTCCCTCTTAGTTTTATCCTCATCTTCATTCCATTCACAGAATCTCTCATCCATATTAACAAATTTCCTTCAGTTCCTTCTTTGTTGTAATTTACATGGCCTGTGGTTTACAAATTTATGTGGATAGGGAGTGCATCATCAGTGATGTTACATCATCAAATAGCATGACAACAAAACCCATATTCTGCAACTGCTCTCTCTCTCTCTCTCTCTCTCTCTCTCTTTGTTAACATCTTATTATAGACCTGTCAACTTAACTTCATTGTAGGTAAAATAATGGAGTCAGTAATCATGAGGAACATTAGATAAGCATAACTTGATAAATCAGTCACAGCATGGCTTCATGAAGTCTTGCCTTTCAAACCTGCTGAGTTTTTTTATAGGAAAGTTTATGAAGTGCAAGATAATGTGAATAGTTATGACATCCTGGACTTTATGAAGGCATTTGACAA
Organism: Scylla paramamosain; assembly: GCF_035594125.1. Lineage (NCBI taxonomy): Eukaryota > Metazoa > Arthropoda > Malacostraca > Decapoda > Portunidae > Scylla > Scylla paramamosain. The sequence goes on from NC_087177.1 coordinate 7,965,445, forward strand.
GATACCCCATCGAAGGCCCCTAAGTAAGAGTTGGGTGCATGGGATAGATGAGGTGTTAGGCTGGATGAGGTCATGGATAGGCAGCTGGCAACAGACTTGTAGTAAATGGCTCTAAATCCGAGTGGAGTCAAATAATTAATAGGGTGCCACAAGAATCAGTTTTAGGGTCATTATTATTTTAAGTATACTATATTAATGACCTAGGTAGTGGTAATAGTAGCATTGTTAGTAAATTTGTGGATGACACAGATATATTAATTAGGTCAGATTCAGATGTCATCTCCTTGCAGGCAGATGATTGAATGGATGGACAAATGGCAAATGCAATTTGATGTCAACAAATGCAAAGCACTTAGCTCTGGTAAGTTCAGAGAATGAAAAAAAAAAGATTTAGAAGTTAGCTCTGATCTCAGTCTAAGAAAGTAATGCATAGAGGTCAGAAATCAAGCAAATCAGGTATTGGGATTAATTTTTAGGAGTATTAAAAGTAGAAGTCCTGAAGCAATATACTTGGTACTGAACAGATCTCTGATGTGTAGTTCTGGTTCCTATATTACAGGAATGATACAGGTGTATTAGAATCAGTACAAAGGAGAATGACTAAAAGAATACAGGGGATGAGGGGTATTCCTTATGAAATAAGACTGAAGCTTTTAAATTTACTCGTACTTTCCTTAGAAGTCTTTAAGTGGTATAGAGGATATAACATGGGTGATGTAAGCAAAATTCTTAGTCAGTAATCAGGATAGAACAAGAAATAGTGGGTCTAACCTTGAAAAATGTAGATTTAGGAAAGAGACTGGAAGGAATTGGTTTTCAAATAGAGTGGTAGATGAATGGAATGGACTCAGTAATCAGGTTGTTAGTGCCAAGTCATTCAGGAGCTAAAAAAAAAAAAAAAAGGCGGGGGGATGATGTGTGGAGAGAAAGGTATGTTTCATACATGGACTGTCACGTGTAGCTATAAGCCTGATGGCTTTTTGTAGCTCTCTCTCTCTCTCTCTCTCTCTCTCTCTCTCTCTCTCTCTCTCTCCTTGTAGTCGCGAGGGAATGGAGGGATGTCACGGGCATCACACACTGCATAACAATCTGTACAACGAAAGACAAAGCAACACACACTGCATCACCATCTGTACAACGAAAAATAAGGCAACACACACACACACACACACACACACACACACACACACACACACACACACACACACTGCATAAGCATCTGTACAACGTAAGACAAGGCAACACACACACACACACACACACTGCATCACCATCTGTACAACGAAAGATAAGGCAACACACACACACACACACACACACACACACACACACACACACACACACACAGCATAACAATCTGTACAACGAAAGACAAAGCAACACACACTGCATCACCATCTGTACAACGAAAAATAAGGCAACACACACACACACACACACACACACACACACACACACACACACACACACACTGCATAAGCATCTGTACAACGTAAGACAAGGCAACACACACACACACACCCAGCATCACCATCTGTACAACGAAAAATAAGGCAACACACACACACACACATACACACACACACACACTGCATAAGCATCTGTACAACGTAAGACAAGGCAACACACACACACACACACACACACACACTGCATCACCATCTGTACAACGAAAGATAAGGCAACACACACACACACACACACACACACACACACACACACACCCAGCATTACCATCTGTACAACGAAAGATAAGGCAACACACACACACACACACACACACACACACACACACACAGCATCACCATCTGTACAACGAAAGATAAGGCAACACACACACACACACACACACACACACACACACACACACACACACACACACACTGCATCACCATCTGTACAACGAAAGATAAGGCAACACACACACACACACACACACACACACACTGCATAACAATCTGTACAACGAAAGACAAAGCAACACACACTGCATCACCATCTGTACAACGAAAAATAAGGCAACACACACACACACACACACACACACACACACCTTGAAATACCTTGAAAACGACACTTAATATTTACTGGGAGGGACTGGAAGGGAGTTAGGGAAGGTACCACTCTGATAACGTCACGGCGGGGGGGGCTTATGACGTCACGGCTGGGGGTTGATGACGTCACAGCGACCTTATTTACGTACGTACGTATTTCATTTTGAAAATGGCCCCTCTAAAAAACGCAGCTAGACAGGAATGCTTTATAAATTCAGACTTGCCACACATTTTAAGGAATGCCACAAATAACAACACATTTCAAAACGCAGTAGTATTAAAGATATTTAAAAAGAAGTATCTGGAAACTGTTGGAACCTTCACCCCATTTAAAATCGTTCAAATGTCCACCCATTCTGGCTTAAACATAACGGAAAACACTTTAAAAAATCTGAACTATTTTCTAAAACCATTTAAAGTGAGCTACAAGCACAAATAAAAAATCTACCGAAAAAATAATTCAATATTATTGGAAGTTGAACACAAATAAAAACAAGTGTACGGTGCACGCATTTCACTGAGCAGGACGGCAACACACTTAAAAAAACACCAACTATTTTTTAAAACCAATAAGAACCTAGTACAGGCTGAAATAAAAAATTTAGTTTTGGGACCGTAAAAAAAAACGCCGAAAACGGCCCTCTTATTTACACAAAAACAACGTCAAAATCACCACTTTTCACGCAACACACGCGCTCAAATAACTTAAAAACAACGAAATATTTTTTACAAACCATAAAATCTTAGCTACAAGCCGAAATAAAATACTTAGGAAATAAAAAATAATAATATTGGAACCGGAGGGGGCTGGGGAGCCTTATCCAAGATGGCGGTGGAGGGGCCTTTGGAGGGGACGACTAACCCTTCTCACTCATTTAAACCCTTGCCAAATTTAAACTAAGTAATGGCAGGTATATCTAACGAGCGGATATTAAAGCTAGGTCATGTGGCTCCGCTTTGCGACAGTATTGGTTTAAAACACTCACAGATAAGATAGATAATGGCTGATAAATAGAGGCGACCCAGATTGTTTACATTTTCATTAAGTTAAATTTTACGTTTTTTAGCAACGAGACGAGGCTGACATAGGGACATATTGTGCTGGAGGTTAGGTGAGATGCGTTAAAATGAGTAAAAACCGTGGATTGTTCAGTTATTCATTAAAAAGTTACGTTAAGTTACCTAAATTTATTCTAACACTTCCTGACCTTACCTTCCCTGTGGTGGTGATGGTGGTGGTGCCTCCTCGTCACTATGGCTGGCTGTCTAGCACCTTCTCACAGCCAAACTTTTCTTTATTTTGCTTGTTTTCACCCACTGCTGCCTTCGGGTGTCCACTGCTAGAGCCTACGCCTTCCTCATTACCAACTAAAGAAGGTTTAACTCATGGGTAAGCCTTGGCAGCCACTGTGTAGGCGTGGTTACACAAAAAAAAAAAAAAAAAAAATTCCGTCAGGCTGGGAGTTGAAACAGACGCGTACTAACCATAGTAGTATAGTATGTATAACATAGTAGTTATAGTATGTATAATCATTTAGGTTATACATTATATATATATATATATATATATATATATATATATATATATATATATATATATATATATATATATATATATATATATATATATATATATATATATATATATATATATATATATATATATATATATATATATATATATATATATATATATATAACCTAAATGTTTATACATTATGGTTATACATACATAAAACAATCTGGCAACGCTGAGTCCATGACAGAATCGCCGTGTTTGTTTATAAAACAGTGTTGACTTGTATCTGCGAGGCGGTGTCGCGCACTAAAAGCAAAATAGAGTAAGAAAGGACTCTAAATAATTACCGAAAACGTCAGGAAGTACCAATATAAAGGCGAGACTTAAGAATCCCGACCAACAACTAAAAGGTGAGCACAGATGACTTGACTCTTTGACACTTGCTGGAGTGTCGATAGCTTTCTTGCGCCCGCCCCGCCCACCACTAGTCATCCAGCACTGCCACAGTTGACACAGTGACTCCCCAGACTCCCACATAAATCTGTAAGTATTATAAGCAAAGTAAGCTTCAGCTGTTAGTTTCAGCAGGTCACTGTCTTGATCTCCAGTTCGTTAAACTTGTTCAATTTATTTTAAGCAGGCACTAGCTGTTTTCAGAGTATGATTCTCTCCCCTCAAACCTATTTAGATAATTCTTAGATGTATCTTTTTTTCTTATTTTGTCCGTATCCATGTACTTGCACTATGTAGATGAGTCTTAGTGAAAGCATTTAGTGTGAAGGGGGCAGAACTACCAGAATTTGCAAGCTAGACAGACACATGTTAGTTGCTATTTATGTGTAAGCAGTCTGTTCTTTGTATTTCCTAGAAAAAGAAAAGATTAAAGAAAAAAAATATATGCAGATAACATTTTTAATAGGTGAATTCAGTAGGTTTGTTTATCTTTGAATGCTATTGAAAACTCACCCAACACACAGTAAGCATCCAAGTTTGTATAATTGTGGAATCTAGAGAAGTATGCAAAAAAAAAAAAAAAGATACGATAACTATTGTAGACAGTTCACCATTGTTACAAGATGGTGTTTGTCTATATGCAACACATATGTATCAACAATTCAATTGTGTGTTTTTAGATGATACATTGATGGTTCAACAGTAGTGAGAAAAAAGAGGATACATGGCAGCCCTTTCACCTCCGTGTTCTCAGCCCCCAAATGATCCAGACTTGGAGCTGAAGGTTAAGAAAGGTAAGAGTTAAAAAACAATCCCTGTCATGCTTCTAGTTGCTAGCTACATCAGTTTCACCTTGTTGTTTGCAGTGTTTGAGTTGGTATTGCTCATTACACCTTGTACGAGTACAAGTTAAACACTTTTTAATATCAGTTAGAATAAAAATTGATTCTTAAAGTATTTGCTACTTTATAAATTAATTTCATCTACACCTTTGTCTCTCAGTTCTAAACTTTTGCATTGGTCTCTAAATTCGCAGCATCCCAAATTTCAATAGTTGCAACAAAGTTTACCTTTATTGTCTTTAAATGTAAAATTAAAGATGACGTAGGATTAGTCATTATTGTTAGGTTTCTTGACATCTCAAATTTTAATAGCTGTAGCAAAGTTTACCTTCATTGTCTTTGAATGCAAAATCAAAGATAACTTGGGATCAGTCATTATTGTTTTGATGTGTAAAGCCAGGATTCATGGATAAATATTTAGTTTCGGAAGTGCTTGTGAAATTTGTCTCTCCTTTGATGGCTGTTCACTGAGGGTTACAAAATTTGTAGTATGGCCATTTTTTCTCTCATATCTTCTCAAGATCTTATGATCACTGAAGATGTCTTGTAAGCTAGCCTTGAAATAGACTCTTTTGAATCATTATATAACCTTTAACTAGTATGCGCTGCTACTGCATGACACTAGAAAAATGCTGAGAGAAAGAATAAATAGGTAATGATGGTCATGACAATAGCTAATAATGAAAAAGAGAAGAGGAAGGTAAATAAAATTAAGATGAAGGAGAGGAAAAAGAAGAAAAATGCTGAGGAAAACAAGATGATGATGTAAGAGAAGTTAAGAAAAGAGATAGATAAAAAAGGAAAAGAAGAAAGAAAATTGAAATTAATGAAGAAGTGAGAACAACTAAGGAGAAAATGAAGGTACCATTTCAGATACATCACCTGACAGTTGGAAAGTGTCAACTATGGTTTTGTCCTGTAACAATCTGGTGGATATTGTATTCTGTATAATGGTTTGAAGTGCATATGTTTAAATATTATTTAATGTGGGTGTTTATTAGCTTTCAGAAATCTTGTATCAAAAACAAACCCTTGCTTGTTCATCAAATTATCTTTTTCTCATAGATTACATGTATGTATTAGTGCAAGCTCCTTTATCTTTTAAATTCTCACACTATTTGGACCCCTTCTGTCTTATGAAATTAGAAAGCATTTTATGTACCATTGGGATGTATTTTGGTAATTGGAAGATCCTTACATCACTTGTTCTAATAAGGGCTGATATAGCATATTGAGTTTATAAGATGTGATTACTGTTGTCTATATAGTTTTGTCTACATAACTTTCTGGTTTTGTAGCTCTGGAGCGAGTGAGTGAGAATATTCACATATCAGCCAATGAACCATCCCTAGCAGTATACAGACTTCAAGAGCATGTTCGCCGAGCTCTACCACCAACTGTCTCTCGGAGGCAGCATGTCACCTCTCTCCATTCTCAGCTACAAGGGGCATGTTATGATGTAGAATATGCTCTCAGGTATTATATATTTATGTGTGTGTGTGTGTGTGTGTGTGTGTGTGTGTGTGTCTGTAATATTATTTTTTTTTATTTACTTTAATATAGGCTGTGGCTCACTGTGGATAACAGTGAGCTAAATTTACATTGTATTGTTATCATATAAGTGTCAAAGGGAGTACTCAGAGACACTTACATTGAAAAGAATAAGCTTAACTACAGTTTCTTCTTTCCAAACTTGCAATTGGAACTTAAGGTTTTTTTAAGATTGCTGAATGGATAGCAGATTGAGGGAGCCTGTCTCCTACTTAATCTATGTACTCGTAGAAACTTTACTTGTTTTCTCTGGAGTTTTCCAATTTCACTTAATGTTTACTTGTTTGTTCATTATTAAATATAAAAATGAAAGCAAATCAGGGCTATATTGAAAATAGCACAATTTCATTTAAATTGAATAATATGATGTGAGTTGCAGTAAAAAACTGGGTTATGTATGTATGTGATGTATGCATCACTCTTTATTCTGTGCCAGTTTTTTTCATAGAGTTGAAAAGCTATTGTAAGTAAAAACTGTGGCATTTGATAGAAAATTCCTTATAACCATGGTGGTGTTATGATATAAATATCAGGAAGAAGAATTTTGGCAAACAACTTTTTGACAAGTTACACAGGATCCTCAAGTTATGACAGAGTTCCTTTCCTATGTCCACGTCATGAATCTACTTTTCGTAAGGTTGGAACCAGCCTATCCAATAATTGTAGCAACAGTTGACAGTTTTAGTCCAAGCATCTGGCCTGTGTTCATTGGCATTTCTCCCTTTCTTGCTCGTTTCACTATGTCTGATTTAACTCCCATGGTGATTACTTTCCTTTCCTTTGATGTAGTGCCATCAAAATAACTAATTTGTGAAAGGAAAGCCAATAGTCTGATAAATACATTTTTTTCCAGTGCTGTTCGTACCATGAATGATGCAGAAGAAAAGTTCACCTCACTGCAGGAACTTCTGAAGAGTGCAATATTTCATCGCCAGCAACTGAAGTATGAGCAGACTCGCAGGTGAGAACCAAATCTGGTGGCTTCTAGTAAACACTTTTATTGTTGCTAAGCAGTATCACTAAGAACTTTGATGTTCCTTAGAGTTCATAGGAATGATAGTTAAAGATCGACCTTAGCAGTGAAGCTGGTTTGTATTAGTAAATTATTATATTGTGTGAAAGATTTGCCTTCAAGATATGGAAACATATACCTTTCCCTCTTTCTCCTCTCTTCACACACACACACACACACACACACACACACAGCAGATACAGAGAGTGGCAATAAAAATTATACCAAATATTACTAATTATGACAAAAATGTCAATTAGCAATATTGTGGAATAGCAGAGAGAGAGAGCAAGATTTAATCATAACTGTTAAAGTGGGTCATGAAAGCATATGTAAAGTGATAGGGTAATGGAGAGTATCTGCAATGAACAGGAATGTTAAGCTTACATTTATGCAGAGTAGGTGTTACCTCTGGCAAATGCCCTCTTCCAGCACAAATTGGAGATGAATATGATGGATGCATGTGTTGTGAGCCATACATTTGAGGGATTGGACAACTACATCAAACTAATAAGGATGAGAGAGAATTGATTAATGGAAATTTAGAAGGAAGATGAATGAAGAAAGAAGGAGGCTCAGGATTAAAAGCTTTAGGAGTGAAAGATCAAAAGAGGAATACAATGCTGAATGATAAACGAGGAAATGTGACTGGAAATGCAAATATTGAGATGTTGTTATAAGGAATGATGTGGTGAGAACTCATGTGAGACTAGCCTCTGCAACATGATGGAGTGCTGTGCATGTAGATAATGTGGTCAAGTTCATCAGCTGACTGGCACTGGTGAGGTTGTGTAAAGTTTTATTTTAGTATTTCAAAATTATGTTTCTAGTAAACTTTGGAGTATTTTAAGAATTTGTGAAGACCTCTCTGCCATGACTTCTGAGGAAAATGAAGTACGAGAGGTGTAAGTAGATGGAGATCACCATGCTCAAGAACATGTGGAATCTGATGGCTATGGAAAACTGAAAGGCTAAATTACTTTGTAACATTTTTGAGTCATATAGAAGTGGGGAAGATGATCTCATGAAAGTTATGGAGATACAGGTCCACAATCTCTTATCTGAAATCTTAAGAACAAGATGCTTCACAGAAATCAGAATTTTTTTGGATTTTAGAATACTAAATTTTTAATATTACTTGTGATAAGGAGATAAAGATAATACATTTACTAAGTAAAACTAGGTAAAACTTCATCATAATCATGACATTAGTCAGGATATCCAGGTTTTGCCCAGTGCGATATTATCCTATATTTCCATTAGTTTCTGGTCATCGCTGTCACTGTAAAATTTCAACAACTTATCTTTCTCTCTATTTAAGTCATATGCGGCGGTAGTTCCTACACCACAGTCTTCAGTAAGACGGCACACAGACACATCATCCCTGCGCTCAAGGTGCAACGGTGTTAGCTGATGGTTGCCAGTTAATAAACAAAACAAGATGATGGCATCCTATCACATCTCAGCCTCTACCCATGCTGCTATCAGTCACTCAAGATGATGGTGTCTGCCTCTGTAATCTTCACCTACTGATGTGCTCAGTGCCGCCTGGTTTTTGTAATATGAAGAGGTACTACATCACATCAAAGATTGTATTAAGTGCACAGGATAAAGTGGACTTTGCCCAGTTAGCATCATCGTCTTCAAGAAACAAAACCATAACATCAAGAAAGTCATCTTGAAATGTTTTTGTAAGTCAGCTGATCATTTGTTTAAGTGGCCACTTAAAGTTATGTTATGTCAATTTGAATGCAGGGCAGAATCAAGCTTATGCAATAATTTTACTTTCTGCTCTAATGATGACTTTTTTTTCTGCTTCTCACTGCCTTTTATAGGACAATCTGCACCTCTTTGACATTTTTACATTTTCCAAACTAAAAAGATCATTAAGAAATTAAACAAAATACTAGTGAGCTGCAAAGGCATGTCTGACTGGTTTGGACACCAAGATCTTGTGGTATGGATTATGTTGCGTTATACTGGGTGTCAAATAAGAGCATTGGTGCACAGATAACATATATGGGAAGAAAGTTTTTTTTTGGAGTTTTCAGTCTCACAATTTTAGATAAATGATTGTGGACCTGTAGTTGATGTTTGAGCAATCTTAGTGGGGTTGCAGAATAGCAGTGGTAGTGGCTCTTCTCAGAATGTAAGATGCTTAATTGATGAAAGCCTTGGTTCTGTAGGTTGCAAACTGAAAATGTATTTTAATACAAGATTTTTCAGAAAGTCAGATCTAAGAAGGAGGAACAAAAAGTGGCTTACATTTTTGGCTCTAGCTTTGGTGATGTCTTTTAAAATGTGTCCCTTGTGACTCCACACATTTATTCCATCAGTCTTTCAATAAATAGGAATATTTCTGAACTCCTGTTCCAGAATAGCCGCCTAGTGTACTATTGTGTTCTGCATGATGCCTTATCTCTGAAATCTGCACCCCTTCAGTGCCATCTTCAGCTTCAGGAACAGCCAGATTCTACAAGGAACCAAATTCATATAGTAAGAAACCCAGCCAACCTTAGGAATTCTGTGCTTGGTTAAAAAATCCTGGATCGGGAATGAAGATTGGACTGGTGTGTTGTTATTATGCACCTACCATTTGCTTGACACCCATTGGTCCGGTCTCTTGTGCCTAATTACATTCTCCACATCTGATCCTGGATTTCTTGGCCAAATTCAGGATTTCTTAGGTTGGGTTGGTTCCCTCTTCTCTAAACATAGTTTCTTGTGATTGTTTATTAAGCTGAAGATGCCCCTGAAGCTGATTTGAGGGCCAAGGAGACAAAATATATGATAGTGCACTGGGTAGCCATTCTGGGATATCACTTTCAGAAATGTTTCCAGTGATAGAAGGATGATGTATTGTGTGTGTGTGTGTGTGTGTGTGGAGTCACATGGAGTAAACTTTGAAGAACATTAAAGTTAGAAAAATATTAAGTAACCCATTCTTTGTCCCTTGGCCTAAGGTTGGATATTTTTTGAAGAGAGCTTTTATATGCTTTATTTTTTTCAGATGCCTTTTGCACTTATCTGCTAAAAGGAAATAGGTCACCCCATTTATTTCTGTAAATAATGCAACTATCAAACTCAAAAACTGAGGCACCCTTACTTCTAAACCAAACTAAGTTGCATATTTTAGTGGTTTTTGCCATTGTAAATAATCTGTAGGATCTCTTCCATTTCCTTACTTTTCATGTGAAGTTCCCCTTTAGGAAAATTAATGTTACCAAAGTGCCATTTCTGATTCTTGATGCTGCCTAATATTTCTAATAATTACATTCGAGTTCTTATGATAAATTTTTCACTTCATTCATCTTGTGATTTGTCCTCATTTTACTTCCTAAGGAAGTAAAATGGCAAAAAAAAAAAAAAATCTCACTGTCTGTAGAACTCACTTAGGGAATTCTTTGCTGGAAACCTGGTGGTTGTTGACATATGTTTCACCAAGTCCCAGTAACTGTTAATACACAGAAGTCTTTTGCCTTGGGATGCTCCATGACTCATGCTATCTATCAACTGTCTGTACATAATATGGCCTCACTCTATCACTGAATCACTATATCCATGAGTAGCCTTTTCAACTTTACTTTTATATTTTTTCTGCATGTTCAGTGGTAGCATATTTATGTGTCAGAAATGTTTTGAGTTAATACTCTGTGTTTTGTTTATTTCTATATACATTATTTTTCTGCTTGATCTTTTGTTTCCCTGGAGGAACAGAATATCATTACTACATCTCATGTATTCATCTGTCTCATTTCCATCAAGTTTGTGAAAAATTATCTAAATGTTGTCATTCCCTCAGGTTAGTTTGCTAGATATATAAAAATTGGAAGTGTACGATTTCACAACTCTGCTCTGCTCAAAATGATATGATATATTATAAATAACAATTACCAAGGACTAGACAAAATATCTCTATGCTCTAATTTCTTAAATAATTTTGAGGTAGTTGTATCAAAAGCACCAGCAGTTTTAGAAGGGTTGGACAAAAAAGTATCACTGAAAAAATTATAGGCATCTAGCAATACCTTGATAAAGTTCTATCTCTCTGTCTGTCTGTCTGTGATACCTCACTCTCTCTAGGAGCATTCTTCTTGAGGATGGCCACAGCAAAGAGCCTTTACGTCTCCCTATCCAAACACTTCCTCTTTGCTTGTTCAAGTACTTGTCCTTTACTAGCACCTTTTTCACACATGTATTCCTATACCCTGTCCTATCTCCTGGTAGCTTTTCTCTTCAGTTTCACTCACATGTACTCACAACACAAATTTCACTCTTTGTTTATATCATTTTGGTGTGTTCCTTTTCATTTATCCCACCATGCCACACTTCCCTCCATTTGTATAGGCACTCATTCTGCATCTTTCATACACATTTCCATTGTTCACACTCTCATCTTGCAAAGATCCCAAATTATCCATAACTGGCAAAGTCAGTGGCTTCACATCCAGTGCAGGATATTTGGATAAGGGAAAACTATAAGATAAACAAGTATTCCTTGCGTGTCTCTGCTGGTCATCAGTGGTGTGGGACTCTGGACATATTTCTTTGCAGAGTAATGTATAGTGGTATTCCTAACTTTTTGCACTCCTAACTGTTTTCTGATTGAAACCACCTCTCATATTAATTTAACAAGCTTTCAGAGTACTTACCTTGCCATTTCCATTTGATCCTTATCCTCCAGTACTCCTTCATTTCAGTAAGAAGCACCTATAACATCTGCTCCTTTGCCCTCTTGATATCATTGTCTTCTCTCATAAATTGTATAGTATTTTTTTTCCTGAAAATGTAGAATATTTTCCTTTTATCTGTTATCAGCCTTCTTTATCTCATGAACATTCTTTGTCCCTCTTATGTTCCCCATAGTCCCACAGCCCTTTTTTCTTTTTTTTTCTTTTTTTTTGAGGCAGTGCTGCTATGATTTTTCTTCATTGGCTATTTTATTTACTGATTCCAACATTCAATGCCTTTTCTCTCAATTACTTAATTTCCTCACACCACATGCTTTCTTTACTTTACTAATAGTTTTTCTTCAAAATGTTTTCCTTCTTTTACATCTTTATTTTTGCTAGATACTATTGTACTCCACTGTGATCTTTTCTCATAGCTGTTCATAGAATCCTCTTTATGCATTTCAATATCACTGTTTCTTTTAACTTTTTAAAAGTCTTTTCACATATACACACTACCCTTTCACTTTTGCAAATACCAGTTGTTGCTTAGAGAGCTTCACTGATACTCCTTTAAATATATTTGCATCTTTTGCACTGTCATTTTTTTCCCAGTATTTATGAATATGTAGTCCATTAGGTTTTCTGTCCATCATAACCACTCATCCTTGTATACAGTAAAATCCCTCTCATCCGGCATTCGAGTATCTGGCAGCTTCAAGTATCCGGCACAGTTTTCCCCGAGCCTTAAAATCAATAAAAAATCAATGTGTACTCATAAAATTGATTAAAATTCCCGCGTGAGGCATACTTTGTCCCCTCGCCACTAGAGCGCACTGCTTTGCGCCACCTGCGACTCATTGCACTGTGTTTACTCAGTGACTCAGTCCCACGTGTGCACTGTTTATCACCTGACGCCTTCATCATGCCTAAAGTTGTTGAAAAGAGGAAGCGTGTTGTGCTTACACTTAAGCAGCTGATCAGATCAGCTGCTGATCTTTGTTATGGTAAGATGCGTGAGTGTAGGGTGGTGATTGTGGACATAATTTCACTTCTATTCAAGTATCCGGCATGTCGGCGGTCCCATTGATGCCGGATAAGAGGGATTTTACTGTACTTGTAAAGTAAATGTTTTTTTTCCTTTTGAAGAATGCACATCCTGCTCTCTTTCTTTACATATATCCAGCAGATACTTCCCGATTTACATTCACTCTAAGTATCCCATATACTAGTCCATAGTTAGGTAATCCATATATAGTCAATTTTCCTACCTGTGCACATCTTTTCAGCCACACGTGATTTCTTGTCTTTTGAATTTATCAGACTATTATTCCTTTGCATCCCTGCTATCCAAATCCTTTTTAAGCATCACTTATCTGTCATCTCATATCATATTGGGTACATCTATGAACATTTACATTTCCCCTGTACACAAAGGATATCTGAGGTGTATCTTATATGAAATGCAATCCTTTATTCAAAACCATTCCTAGGAAAGTAAGTTTTTATATTTATTATTTATTAAAATCGTTTCACTTTTCCTAAATTAGATTAAAAGTATGCACACACTGCCATAGATTTACCATCATGTATTTTTAACAGTACATCATATTATTAGATATTTCACCATCAAGTTGTCATTGTTAATTTGCTCATGATACTGAGGAGGAGAAACTGCACCATAAAGAAAATAACACATAATAGAAACATATAAACTAGCATTTACATGTTATACAAATACATTTTATATTTCAGAACATTACAAACAGTATTTTGATCACTCTTGTACAGATGCAACATATCTGTCCTAAGAACAGCATATAATGAGCAGTTTATTTCATTACATTAGGGAAGTTTAAAACTCATTGATGTTAATTTAAATGTTTTTGTTATTATTATTTTTTTTTTTTTTATGAGTATATATATATGTATATTTCATAAGTTGCAACATTTTATTTTATACATACAAATATTTTTGATTTGTATACGAGTTATTTACTACATAAAACATGACATACATGAACATTCGGAAAACAATGATGAATTATGTAGGTGTACTTTTCTTTTCAGTGTATTATTATTTACTATTCTTTTAAGTTGAACATAAATGCTTTATTGTTTCTGGCATTATTTATTATTGTCTCTTGCATGTTTCAGACCAAAATAGCTACTATCTGACCATTTAGTTGCACCCAGATTGTATAATGTAAGTAATATTTTATTTATTTTCTCATGCTGTGTTAAAGAGCTTCATTATACTTAAGTGTTTTTTTGTTTGCTTCCTCTTACTAGTTTTCATCAGAGCATAATAGACATCCTTGCCTTGTCCCAGTTTATTTGATTTCATTTTTGTTTGTTTGTTTGTTTGTTTGTTTGTTTTTTTTTTTTCCTTTTTTTTTTTATTGCTGTAATTTTGTTCACGTTAATATTGTGGCAGTTCTTGTACCAAAGAAAAATTATTTTATGATGCCTAACTAAAAAATATGTTTTTATTCTTTTACTTTGAAATTCGTAACTGTAGATGTAGTACACCTAACAATGTGGAATTATTGACAGAATCTTTAATTATCATTATTACCATCTGCATGAATTGAAGTGACCTGATAGTTGTAATACTGATTAACTGATGAGGAGAAGTGCTGCCTACTCTTAGATGAGGTACTGGGAGTACGTTTACAGTTGGATACAATATTCGGAGCGAGTCACTCTGTCTTTTTTCCAAGTTTTATCTGTGTTAGAATTTATGAAATTAGTTAATTCTGTAGATTTATGAAAAATATTCATCCATGGTTTAAAGGCATAAATTTAAATATCTGTCCATGTAAACAAGAAAAATATCTTGAAATGCTCATCTGTTATGTGGACAGTTATCCTTTTCCTCCACATATTCTGTAGTATATGACTAGCTGCTGTAAATGTATATCCCAGTTATGGCAGTTATGAGGTTTAGGAAATTTTAGCCTTATTTCCTAAACGTCTCTCTTGTTTATATTTGTGTATCCTTTAGCTATATCCTTTCTTCTTATAAACTCTTCCCATTGTTGCACATAAATATTTCATTGATGCACTTGAGATAAAATATAGTTAATTGTAATTAATGAGTAATACTTCAAGTCAATAATTAATTTCTTGCTAGTCTCTGTACCTCAGTGGTATATAAAGTAAGTTATATCAGAGCAGATTATCCAGAATAAAACATTTGGATATCAAAACAGTTTGGAGGAAGACCATAGGTGTTAGGTGGACATTCTTGATAGGAGTAGAGGGATATATTGGATGGTTTTCATAAAATGAAACCAATTCTGAAACTGATTGAGAAAATTTAATACTGCATTTTTTTTTTATTTATTCATTTATTTTTTTCATATAATGTAGGATAAGTAATTTGCTTTAAATAGAAGTCTTAATGTAGTATATTTTCATGTGTTGATGCAGGAAGCAGCGAGAGCCAAGCATGTACAAGCGTCTCTCTTCCCACATCACATCAATTGACCTCCCAGATTTACCTGACTTCCCAGATGCCTTTAGGGAAACTGCCTCTCGTGTTGAATCTGCTCTGCAACATGCAAGGAGCTCTTATGAGAGTCATACACGCAAGGAAAAAGATAAAGGAGGAAAAAAAACTGAAGAAGAAGAAGAGAAAAATGTTGAAGAAGAAGAAGAAGAAGAAGAAGAAGAAGAGGAAGAGCTAGATTTGTGTTAGCTGTGTCTTTTGTTGAAATTAGGCTGAATATTGGATGATGATGTGTCCTGTTAAATGTGTATCTATTTTTTTTATATTGAAATTAATTAATTTGCAAGTGACAAGAGGTATATAAGAATAACTGCATTTTTATGAGACTTTTGTGTTGATAATAATAAAGAAATAAGCAGTTTATTTTCATTGTTAAAATTTTCCCACTTATTGGTCTTTTGAGTAATTTTTACTTCCTGGGTCCCCATCTGTCTCAAGATTTGCAAAATAATATGGCTGTAGGTATATGTGCTTAAATGTTTAGTTGTACCCAAATCACTGCTGTATTTTATGTCTGGTTAATTATCTAATTTTTCTTAGTGTCAATATCCATTCCTAGAAATATAGCTTTTGAGGATGGCAGTTGTTCATCACTAGTAATTAGCTTTTTACGTGAATGTGTTAAATTTCTGTCAAAGATACTGTGTAGAATCTGCATCTTTGATATCCAGTAGAATATGGGAATCTTTCAAGTTCTGCATATGCCTTCTGGAAAGCTAGCGCTGAACTGTTGAATAGGAAAACTTATGTAAATGTGATTAAATGTTAGAGCATTTGTTTGTTCTAATACCAGTGGCAAAGTTCCCCTCTGCTTTTCCATGCTCTTCAGTTCCACAGTTTCAGTCACAGAAGAGATACTGCACCACAATGTGAAGTAAGATACTTCATGCCACACTTTGTTTCATGGCAGAGGTAGCATGACCAAAACATTAATGGACACAGTCAAAAACATGCAACCAGGATGTGTCAGCAAGTCACCTGAGTGAAAAGGCTTGCTGCTGAGAAGAGCTGCTGCAGGCTCATTCAAGATTTAAAAAAAATGATGGTCCCACGTTCAAGTGACAAAATTACTCATGTGAAAAGACTTCAAGCGAGCAATTGCTGTGATCAGTCATGGGAACAGCTATATAGGTGTCTAACCACTAAGACGTGTGTAGAACGCTTGTGTGAAAGTTTGTGTGAAAACAATGGAAAACTATGGGTAGCCGCTTCAAACCCTGTGTCTCAGCAGTGTTGCAAGTTGCACAACCAAACTACCTGTGTGAAAGGGCCCTTATGTAGTATGTACCAGCCCTCCTGACTGCAATCCTTCCATTACAAAGGATGACATCAAATCCATTTTTACATCTTTACTCTCTCTTATCTGAAATTCATACTGGAAATCCTCTATAATGTTTTCTGTGTGGACTTATAAAGTTGTGGTATACTTTATTATTATTATGCACCACAATGACATTGAAGATTTTTCTCAGTAAGAAGGAAAGCCATAATATCCAATGCAGTAACAAAAATTAAACTAGTTTCTTAAGCTCCACTAAAGTTACTTTCAATTTAAGATGTATCTAAGAAGTTAGTAAAAGTTTGACACAATTCTAAAAACTCCTTGAAGATGAAACTGAATGAGATCCAGTGCATCTCATAGGGACATCTGTAATAAGAATATCAAGAGTTAATTAGAAGCACAGTGTGTGTAATTCACCCTTGTTCTTGAAGATCATATGCTGGACTATGACTGCCAGTTATACCTTCCAGGTGGCAGCTTCTAGTTCTTTCTGTTCAGTCTTTGAGTAAGGCTGAGACCTTTCACATACCACACATACAAGCTTCTTGCTTTTGAAGGACAGTAACTTTTCACTAATCAGTGAAAGGTTAACACCTCAGCAGTGATAAGCCAGGATCTCTCTAATAAGCTCATGTGCATGTGTGCATGTGGTATCAAGAGTTGGTGCTGCTCTCGGATTAATGACAATGTGTGAAACTTGTGACAAATTAATGGAGATACCAAGAACAATTATATTTTGGTTTGTTGTGCAAGTAATATCTTCAGTGGTGAATATCATATAAATTTAGAGTAAAGCTGAAGTCTTGAAACCACTGTATATGGAATTATAAAAGGCAAACCCAAATGATTAAGAAAAACTTATTTTGAGCCTTCCCCAACATACTAGATGACCCAACTTATGGTGTGGCTTGTAGGATTATGGATGCAACACTGATTTTAAGAATGAGATTATCTCAAAGATGTTAAATAATTGTTACTCAGGTTGTATGGTACTTTTTAAGCATACTAAAAAAATAAGTTATAGAATAACTCTCAATACTTGGGTTGCTGCTGGTTGTGGTTAGTAAATGTTGCGTTCCACCTGGAATTTTTGTTGTGTGAAACGGTTGGATTGTCATAATAATAATAATAATAATAATAATAATAATAATAAAGATAAGTAAGCAGGTTTATTAACGATTACATTGCTTTATGTAGGGACATAACCCTATATTATCCTATAAATCCAGAAGTTATGTAATTTTTGTATTCGAACAATTGCACGCAGTGCTTAACTCCAAGACCGGCAGTCCTGAACTTTGAGCGTTATATGTCTATTTTGCATTTGCACAACAGAAATACATTAATTGAAACTAATGCTCTATAAAGAATGATTGGAAACTTACTCGATAGCTGTAAAAATTCCAATAATTATGCCTCCTTAAAAAAAAATAAATAAATAAAATAAAATAAATAGTAATAATAATAATAATAATAATAATAATAATATAATAATAATAATAATAATAATAATAATAATAATAATAATAATAATAGTAATAATAATAATAATATTATTATTATTATTATTTATTTATTTATTTGTTTTATCTATCTATTTATTTATTTATTTATTTATTTATTTATTTAATTTTTTTTTATCACTATAAACCACAGACGGGTGTCTAGCACAGGGACATGATGTTGGTTTTATTCGGAGAATAGAATCACTTATTTTGTCGCAATATTTTTTTCATGATACGGGTGCTCGGTACTATAAGAGTAAAGGGATCCCTGAAGCTGTGACAGTGTTGTTTTGTGATGAGAAGAATTATACGAGTAAATAGGAAAAGAGACACCTCTTCACCTGAGTGACCTGACTTCCTTTATGTCCGAGGCCTACCATGAGGAATGGCTTCAACAGAGATAGGGATTAGGAAGCATTCTCCTTGGTTTAATGTAGTTAATATGTATCATGATCAACAATTTCTTTGAAATGCTGAATCTGAGCAGCGCTCTTTGTAAGTTGCGCCGATCCATTATTTGCGCGAGATGAAAAATGTGCAATGTAAGTTTGTCGTTTAGATTGTTAGCTTATGAAGAAGACAGTGGTAACATTTGGCATTTTTATTCCATTAATTGAACACGTTTGTCAACCAGAGTCGTAAACTAAATTCTTACGTGTGTTGACATAACCCAGTCAGAACCGAAGTGGGGGGGAGGAAGGAACAGTTACTATGAGTGAGTGTTTCCCAGACTTAATTAAGCATTTCCTGCATATTTATGGCTTAAGTTTACTTTGATTCATTACCAGCAAGCATCGTGATTAATTTATGGATATGTGAGATTAGTATGTGAGTCAGACTGGCAAGGAGAGGACGACGGTGTCCAGGGAGTCAGCTGTGGCTTCCCTTGCCCAGCTGATGCGAGGTTGATAGCTCCGGGTCAGGCAGCAGTGGCGCCACATTCAAAAGATTACACACAAAGGAAGATAAGATTACATGCACTACTTTAGATCCTTGTGACCACTGGCCTCCTTATAATATGTGCACAGTCATGTTTTCAACACGTTGAAGTCCGTGAAAATCATATTTTGCCTGCTTTTGAATATGCTAATGACATCTTTAAGTTTCATTCATAAAAATAAGTATTTAACTGTGTCCATACATGGTGGCCTAATTCTGCCACTGAACCATTAATATATTTTGTATCACGTGAAAAACAAGATGACTTAGCATAACAAGTAGCATTAACGGTATACACATAACTTTAATTATTGATAAAAAAAAATCTATAGCTAAGTAACTTTAACAGCTTGATGTATATGGATAAGGGTAAGTGGGTTTCCTCACACACGGGCTTCGCACTCGTGCTTTTCCTTCTTCCTTCGAACTAGGAAACTAGGAAAGGAAGGTTTCTTATTGGTGAAAAAAAAATAAAACAGGAAAAAATGTCTACCTTTCATATAGATATATAGACGAAATCAATAGAATACAGGCAGCCATGTATGGTGCATCCTAAATACTCATGCCTTATAACAAATCTAAAAATATACTTCATCTGTAAGTTATCATACTGCTGACCTCGACCCAGAAAACAAAGTGAGAGGTGCTGTTGATTAACCCTTCTAACTTTTTGAAGTGTATGATTTATGGTAATTGGTATTTTTGTGATTTTTTGTAATTTATTTTATCACTGTACCACGGAATAATCGTATGTGAAGACGAATTTATTGTTCATATTTTCACAGTATTGGAACCAAAGACTTTATAAACGTGTGTTGAGCAAAATAATATTAACAGACAGTCATGAAAGGGGTTGAATAAGAAAGAAAATCAAACAAATTACATTGACTATATATTGAAACCATGAAGAGACTGCGTAGTATATATTAAACCCCTTCATGCAAACAAGGAGAAGCACTTGGCGCCCTCTAGTTTATAGGCTCGAGTGCGCGACCCTGAAGTAACGCCAGCCAGCAGCTGGTGTTTACCTGCGACGCACTTCTCGCCACCACAACACCACCAACATGGGGAGTGTGTTATTGTGAATATGTTGCGCTTAGGCTTAGACACACTCTCCAAAATGCCGTGGTATTTTCCGTGGTCGGAGGCAATCAAGAAGAGAGCCATCAGATATCTGCTACAACGATATGTTGGGCAGTTTTTGGAGGAGAAACTGTCCCTGGATCAGCTGACTGTAGATCTGTACAATGGAACGGGAACCATCAAGGAACTGGCATTGGACGTGAGTGCACTAAATGAAGTGGCTGATCAACTGAATCTTCCTCTCAGGTTCGTGGATGGTTATATTGGAGAAATATGTGTCTCGGTTCCTTGGCATGCGCTGTTGCAAGACAGCAGCTTTGTGGAAGTTTCGGGGCTCATGGTGACCATCGAACCCAAACAAAGATCAGAGGACATATCTATGGTAGATTCAATGATTGAGTCAATGAGTATGACCAGTTCCATGCAGATAGCGCAGGAGTGCCTTAATCAACATGAGGAAGAATTTGAGATGGAAGATACCCCAGAGAAAGATATTAATCAAATATTAGATGGAGTTGAACATTTCGCTCATGCCATAGATACAGTACTTAATAGAATTAAGGTGCGTTTCCTTGATTCCATCATTAGACTGGAACACACCCCTAAAGGCAGCCTGTCTGGAGTAGCCCTGGAGGTTAGAGTAAAGAAGATTGATTATTTTGATGAAGCTGGCTTGGTGAAAATGGCACAAAATTCAGATAGTAGTCAGAGTGGCCATGAACATTCAGCTTTTGCCTCCAAAAAGTTTCTCATTGAAGGTCTGACAATGTACACTGATGAATTTCCAGCCAAGAGTAAAGGAATGGGTAGATCTGTTGTAGTTCCATCAACAGACTCAAATTCTTCCCCAGAATCTGGCTCAAAGGTGTCTGGTTCAGGTTCAGGGGATTCATTCAAGACTGCAGATACATCGCCAGCTGAGGATAAATTTGAGTACAACCATGAAAAGACTGTGAAAAAATTGATGACCAGCAACACAATTCCAATGGAGCCAGTATTATTTGCAAAGCTAACAGGATCTCAAGAAATAAGCTTGAAGTTGAAACAGTCGGATGTTGTTGGTCCCAAGGTAGATTTGAGGATGAACTGTGGCTCCATCATCATGTTCCTTTCACCTAGGCAGATTCATCTCCTCCTTGAGCTTTCAGAAGGTATTGCATCACCAGAGAAACTTGAATTGGATCCCACCTTTTCAGATCTTATTAGAGGAAAACAAAAGCCAATGGATCCAAATGATTTTAGGAAGGTCGAAGATGAGCTTCGTAAAGAGCTTAAAGCACCCACCCTATCTAGTCATGCTCTCAATCAACACCAGGGCTGGTCTTACGCTCCACTAGACAGTGATGATGAGTTTGTGCCCATGGGTAGTGGCAGTGGTGGCTTTACCAGAAATTTATCCAGCAGTCAGCTGTCTGGATGCTCAGATATGGACAGCTCCTTCAACTCCAATATGTCTGGCAGCACTCTCAAATCACCGGGGGCTGGTGTGTCAACACCACCACCATTCCGCTACACAGGGGCTGGTGTGATGACAGGGGACCATGGAAGTGTTGGTGGAAGTGGAAGGAAAAATAGCACTAGTAGGTTAGTAGATGATCCTTCAGCAGTGGTAACCCGCTTCCGTGTGCAGGTTAGCAGTGTGGCTGCTGTGGTGCTTCATGAAGATATACTCACACCCTCAGTGGAGAATGCAAATATGGTGTTGAAGGCATCTGTGGCAGAAATGCAAGCTAAATCAGAAGACTTTTTTTCCACTCTTGGTTTTCATGCTTTATCTGGTTACAGTTATAATGCTTTCCAAGAAGCTAAGAAAAAATTTACAGAAGCTTGTCAGATCAGCCATTTAAGGTTTATGGCAGCCCCACTAACAATGGAAGGATCAGAGAAGAGCCTTTCAAAGAAGTGGGAAATGAATGTGAATCTAACTATGGGATGTGCTGAGCTACTGGAGTGTCTTGTAGATTCCTCAGTTATACCTGTAAAAGTTGAATATTCTGAATTGCTTTCATTCAGACATAGTGCCAAAGAAGAGGCAAGTGAAATATATGGTAGCATGATGGAACCTAAGCTTAGAGTGAGCATATCTCAGTCCCAGAACATGACTCCCACAGGAAAAACACGTAGGATGAGTGTCCCCAAACTGGATATTAAGGTGAATCTAGCAGAATGTACATCAGAGGTTGACATGTCCATTGTAGACCGAATTAATGCACTCTTGAATCGCCAGGTGGTGTGCACTAAGGCAGCAGAAGAAGTGTTTTCTCCAGAGCTTCCCCCCAGTTACATCAGCAACCAAGCTTGCTTCAAGCAGACTCTGGATGATGCAACAGTTCACCCTGACACTCGAGTTACAGTGAAAGTCTCCTCCACATCACTGACTGTCAAGCTCAGATTTCCCATCCCTGATCTTAGACCAACTTCAAACATGGATAGAATACCATGGTGGAAAAGAAACATCAGAAAAGATATATTATCTCTGGTTTTGGAAGACTTTGAGTTTGTTACATCCATAGACCCATACTTATTATACTCTAGCTATGAGGTACGCAGTAGTGGCATTAATGTGTATTTCCAAGAGAGGGAGGAGGATGTACGTATGTCACTGCTTCAAGCTAATGCTAGTGAAGGAGCAGAAAAAGGCTTTGACTTGCCACGTATTGTTGTTACAGTGCATCCCATACAGCCCTTGACCTCCCTAGAAGATGAGGCACCACGGCGTGAGAATATCATGACAAAATCCATGATGGGCTTCTTGGAAGAGGTTAGTGAAACAGAACCAAATCCATTTAGTAAAAGAAAAGTTGCCACTCAGCAGGCGGGAGAAGGTGATGTTGGAGAACTTATTATACCAGCCAGCAGGAAAGAGGTCTTACAGTTTATAGAAAACACAGTGAAGAATGTCCAGTACAATATAGAAGTTCATCTCCCAAGTGTCCAGTTGATATTACCCTCCAAGCACATCTATGAAGTAATTTACAATAGATTAGTGTCTGACCTCCTCCTGTGGGAACCTTCTGCCCCCAAGCCAGCCAGCCATAGTACACGCAACATGGGGGGTGCCCAGGGTGGACTAGATCTGGCATCAGTATTCATGAATGAGAGCATCTACCAAAGCACCACACAATTCACCATGTGTTCCAGTGCCAATGTTGAAAGTGACAGTGATGATGAAGGCAATTCACAGTACTTCTCCATATATGAACACAAAGCAAGACAAAAAGGGAAACAATATCCTCAACAGCAGCAGCAACAGCAGCCACAAGAACCTGATAGCAGGATGCAGACCATGGTAGCCTTCAAACTGGTGATGGGCCGTGGTGTGGCCAGTGTGCACACTCCATACAGAGATGGAAAGAACAATGTGCTTCCTGGCCAGCATGGAGAAGTGATGCTGGTCATGGAAAGAGGTACAATATTTACTACTACTGGTTATCGTGGATGTCCCAACTTAGGATATGTATGTATCTGGGCAGAAAAGGGCCATGTATACCACAAGGCTGCCAACATAACTCCTGATCACCCTATAACACTTCATGCCAACAGTCCCCTTTCCACATCACAGTTAGATGCTGTTTTGTACCCAAGTGATCCAGGAGTTATCATAAAGTTGGGTGGTGGTGGTAGGACTCGATGGAGATCTCGGGACCAAGTCTCCATAGCTCTGAAGATGGACTTTGATCCAGTACGTAACATGAAGACTATAAATTTGTCAGGCTGCATAAGGGGATCAACACTTCGCCATTACATGTGTCCTGCCCCAGACAGCTGGTTGACTCAGCTCATGGATGTTTTTGAGGTCCAGGATTATCCTATTGCAGGCTACTTACTACCAGAAGTTGTGACAGAGATGAATTTCCATCTTTGGGGTTGTGCTCTTGATTACCGTCCTCTTCATCTGCCACTGCGTGCAATGTTAACAGTTGATGCTTGCTCAATTTCCAGCAATATGACACTGGGTAGTGATGTTAGTGTTGTACAGTTGATTATAGAGGATGCTGCTTTGTTTCTGTCTGATAAACTTAATGTGAGTACTGTGGACATAAAGAAGAATTATGTGTGTGTGGCTGACCTAGGAGTGTTTGAGATGTCTTTGAAGTTGATTGATGCTTCAAAGAACAAATTGCCAAGGATTGATTTGATAGCTTCAAACAATGTAATTCACATCCGTACCTGTGCAGATTCCTTTAAGGCATTGCTGGAACTCATGATATATGTAGCAGGTGATGGAGATTTGACCAAAGATGCATCAGTACAAATTCCGCAAAGTGAAGAGCCCTCATCAGATAGCAGTAACACTAACCTCACCGCTGCTTTCCCCACTGCTGACTGCACTAACAAGCCTTTGGACACCCAGGAAACCATTTTCAACCCTTGTATCAAGGTTAATGATAACCAACAGCTAGAGATGGTAAGGGGTATGATGGATGATGCCATGGTGGAATCCACACCATCCACGTCATCCTGTGAAGATGATGAAAATGATCCCATAGCAAATTTAAGAAAGGGTGTTGAGGTGTTTTTCTTCCCAGATGATGACATGAAGAAGGTTATTATCTCTAAAGATGTGGCAAAGCAAGAGGATGGTGTAAATGAAAGGGAATTGACAGCCACTGAGTGTGCTCTCAAGGAAGCTTTGAAAGAACCTCTTGAAAATCCCTTTGAGGAGTGCAGCTCAGGGACAGATGAGGAATTCTGCATTCTGGATGATGCACCTGGCACTGGCATCAAATCTCCATCTGGGGAGCCACAGGTGCGCATCCTCACACGGGACCCCATCTCCATTGTTGACAATCACTTCACAATTCCTTTTGGCAAAGTAGATCAACTTAAGGCACCTAAGAATTTCCCTGTGCCAGAAAGCAAATACACACTCCAGGAACTTACACTTGTGTGGCATATTTATGGTGGTTCGGACTTCAAGTCTTCCTCTGGAACTTCCTCTCACTCACGCCATGTCACCATCAATGATTCCAATGGCAACTCAGATACTGTTGTTGGAAGGCAATCTCCAAATATACTTAATGAACCCAGTGTGATAGTCCGAAGTGGGGAAGTCTGCTATTCTGCTCGCCATACTTCCCCAACAGCTTTCAAGAAGTCTCCACCTCAAAGTCCACAGCTGATGTCCCAACAAGTGTGGCAGGCCAAGGGTGGTCCAGGGAGAAAACATGATACCCTCATGGAGCTCCACCTCAACAAGGTTCGTTTTCAACATGAGGTTTATCCAGAGACAGCAAAACAGGTGTCCAGGCATGTAGTTCTCATACAAGATGTGGAAATAAGAGACAGACTTGCCTCCTCTAAAATCAACAAGTTCCTCTATCAATTTTCCTCTGAGACATGTCCTCGACAGGCACATGCCAATATGGTACAAGTGAAGGTTCTCACTACGAGGCCAGATGGAAAGCATCGGCCACAGGAGACTAGCATAAAGATCTCCTTACAACCAATAAGACTGCATGTAGACCAAGATGCACTACTCTTTCTTTTCCAATTCTTTGAAGATCTTCATGTATCTGACATAGATGGAGAAATGGGAGAGGAAGAGCGACCTCAGTCAGTCAAGGTTCAGGCACCCATCATGACTGTGAATGTAAATCAAGCTGCCAACCTCAGTGGAAGAGAGCATCAGTTACTTGTTAACCTTGAGGAAAAGTCACCAGTTTCTGATGAGGAAGAAAAACTCATGGAAGCTATGAAGAGTGGTCCTTCCTACTTCAAGTCCTTTGTGTTCTCCCCAGATGTACCCATTAAAATTGATTATCATGGCAAGCACATTGATATAAATTCACAGTATGGTCCTCTGGCAGGCCTTATCATAGGGCTTGGGCAGCTCAATCATGCTGAAATAAAGCTGAAAAGCATTGTGCACAAGTCTGGTCTACTTGGAGTGGACAAGCTGCTCACTTATGTAACAAATGAGTGGATTGGTGACATACGTCGTAACCAATTGCCCTTGGTTTTGGGTGGTGTTGGTCCAATACATTCAGTCAGCAAGCTGCTAGCTGGAGTGAGGGATCTGTTTCTGCTGCCCATTGAGCAATACCAGAAGGATGGGCGCCTAGTGCGTGGCATTCAGCGGGGAACTTCAGCCTTCACCTCTTCCTCAGCACATGCTGCACTTGACCTAACAGGCCGCTTCATCGGGTGCATTCAATCTGCTGCAGAGACTATGTACGACATGGTGTCTTCTGGCCCAAGTGTTCGTCACAGATACCGGCAGCGTGGTGGTCAGCCCCAGGACATTCGTGAGGGGGTCACTACAGCATATGGAGTGGTCAGGGATGGCATTGGGGAGACAGCCTCAGCTATTGTGCAGGTAGCCTCCCAGGAACATCAACACAAAGGTGTATCAGGAGCCATAGGTGGGGTGCTGCGACAAATTCCCCCCACAGTGGTTCAGCCTATCATTCTGGCCACTGAAGCTGCTGGCACTGTGATTGGTGGAATGAAGAACCAGTTGGTGCCTGATGCAAGAAAAGAAGCTGTTGACAAATGGAAAGCATAGTTGGAAAACAGCTGCTTTCATAAATACTTCAGTGTAGCATTTCATACTGAAACAGGGTTACATTTATAGTTCATCAATTTCTGAGATTTTCATATAATTTGAAGATAATTGTTTTGGAATTTAGCTGATGAACTGTGGTTATCTCAACTTACAAACTTTATCCTTATATATATATATATATATATATATATATATATATATATATATATATATATATATATATATATATATATATATATATATATATATATATATATATATATATGTGTGTGTGTGTGTGTGTGTGTGTGTATATGTATGTATGTATGTATGTATGTAAGTATAAGATTTCCAATGGGGGAAACAATGCAACTTGTGCCTACCACTTAGTTATAGTGAAGTTCAACATTCTCTGATGTTGGTCTTGTGATAGTGTATGTATGGTTTGATGAATGATTTTTCCATGTTTGTGTTACTTTTATATTGTCAAATTGTTTTTGTAATTGTCGCATAAATGTGAAAGTTTATACTACATTCATTGCCAGTATATTTTATCTCTTCAGTTCTTCTCTACAGAGCCAGAGTTATGTCTGTGGAACAAGTCAGTGGTTATTAGTCTGCTATTTGTTATGCCGTGGTTTGTTTAAGTATGAGCAGAGTAGATTCTTTGAACTCATTAAAGTAAATAATTACTATACTGTATCTAAAGACAACAGAACTGTTACCTTTCTAGTATATCTATTATACTTAAGTAATGAGTGAGTAATGTTGAGTGAAGCAATGCCCCTGAGTTTCTTTCTACTATCAATATAGGACTGACACACACACACACACACACACACACACACACACACACACACACACACACACACACACACACACACACACACACACACACACACACACACACACACACACAAATATTATATATAGTATATATGTGCAGTATATATTTTTTCTTTTCAAGAAAATAACTCTGGAGAGAATATTTTTGTAACTTAGGATAAGTTTGAGAAATATGCATATGTATAATAATGCAGAATTGTTATGTTATTGACAAAAAAATGAGGCAGAGATAGAGTCTAGTTAACTGAATGAAAACTATGGCGAATATAAAGGGAAGTGGATTTGTACAATGCATTTATGATGAAGGGGTAAAAGCTTGAAGTATTGGTTGAAGTTTGAAGATCAAGATTCAAGTCATCCAGCAGGACATAGTCAGCCTTTCACTGCTTTGAGAAAACATCACCTGCTTGTCTGCTGCAGCCAGTGACTGCTTGGTGTATGAGGCAAGTAAATATTGCTTCTCTTTTTCATTGTACATGGTCGGCTTATGACAGTTTAACATGGGATTGATTTTATTTTAAAATTTAATGATACTTTGTAAATCTTTCATAATGAAAATATATCAATTGATTTTTTTTTTTCAAGTCTATTGGCGTTGGTGATGGTAATAAAGGTTGTAATTAATTTTATGATGTGACAATCTCATGTACTGATTAGCTATGTTTATTAATAAAGGCACAGCACAATTCTACTTTGAATTTATAATTTTTATAGCTACATTGATTTTAAGACTGGCCCATTGAATACAGGTGATGAAGATAGCTTTACTAGACTGGGCTCCACACTCTTTTAGGAGCTGCAATTTTTTTTATTTTTATCATTTATCTCTGCTCATGAAACTCAGAAGTATGATAATGAGGCAGTTGACCAAATGTCTGCAAATAAAAAGAAATGCAAAATTTTATGAGATTTGAAAATGAGGTGCATCTTGTTAAGACTTGAGGAAATGTGATTGACATCTGGGAACCATCTGCTTGAAATGTGACTGATGATGTTTGGTGGATATGTGCACTTCCAAGGACACTTTCCATTGTTCAAAGGAAACATCTTTTTGTCACAGAATGATCTTCAGTACATTTATTGTTTCAATTTGCTTTTGAATACATACAAAAATAATCATGAGATTATTTTTGCTAATTGCTCATCAATATTTTACTATTGTTTCTTTATAACTAGCAGAACTGAATTTTATCTAACAGTTGATTTTTTTCAGGAATGCTTTTCCACATAGTGAGAACAAAAGGGACAGGCTTTGTGGGCAGGTGTTGCTGCTCCAGCCCAGGGAGGAGTGTGTTGGCTGCACATCCTCTGTCAGCTCCTGCTAAGTGGTATGTGTCTCATATATATTTCCTCAGCTTAATGTGTGCAGATTTGATTATCTTAAAGTTGTATACACAGTGAGATTTAATGTCAAGTTTTGTTATCATTTCTACAAAGTTATATTCTGTAGGTTGTATTTGTAGTCTCTTTCAGTGTATAATAAAAAATTGACTACCATGAAAAAAAATCAGTATTGCAGTATTGCTATTTGGGCAATATTACTTAGTGAAATAGGCATTTAGCATATTAACATATGATATACAGTGCTGTAACTACCAGACAAAACTGTATAGAGGAATCAGTTATAATATTAACTATGAATCAGGTTCTGTGCATCTGTGGCCCAGTCATTGTATAGTGGACTGGCAAGCTGCATATGTACAGCTGGGTCCACACTTGATGAAGCAGCCTTCTTACCCTTACTTTTAGCTAAAGCGACATGTCAACTCAAGAGATTTTAGTAGGTAAATATCATTGGCCAGAAGTCATGACGTGTAAATTAAGCCATACCTTTCTCAACCACACTTCATCTCCACCTCCCCTTCCTGACTCCCTCCTTGTTTATACATTTCTCATACCTCCTTCCCTGTCTCCTCCATCAAAGAGAGAGAGAGAGAGAGAGAGAGAGAGAGAGAGAGAGAGAGAGAGAGAGAGAGAGAGAGAGAGAGAGAGAGGTTTATTTTTTATTTCTATGGTATCAGCTTCATTCCCAAGAGAGAGAGAGAGAGAGAGAGAGAGAGAGAGAGAGAGAGAGAGAGAGAGAGAGAGAGAGAGAGAGAGAGAGAGAGAGAGAAAGGGGGTGAAGGAAGTATGAGAATGAGAGTGGGCAAGAAGGACAGGAAGGGGGATGGGGGGGGGGGGGGGAAGAGGAAGAAGACAGGCCTAAGATACATGTCAGAGTCAGCTCTAGCCAATGACGGCTGACAGATGTCACTTTTGTTAGAGATATAGGTAGGAAAACTGCTTCATCAAGTAGGGAGCGGGCTGTACATAATATATATATATATATATATATATATATATATATATATATATATATATATATATATATATATATATATATATATATATATATATCAAGCTATTTGTTTTGTAGTTTCCTTCACATGATTTAATTTCTTATCTTTCTATCTCATTTGTCTGTATTTCAGCAACTTTTTCACTTCATATAACCATACCAATACAATCTGTCAATGTTAATTTATTAATTGTGGCTCTTAGTTCCTAGTATGCTTTTTACTATAATTGTAGCATTTTATATCCACCTTAATATCTCCCAGTCTTTTGATGGTATCTTTAAGGCCCAAATTATGTTACCATAAAGCATAACACCTCACTCAGGAAGGGTACAGATTGTCTGTCTTGTGTAAGGAAGACACTCGGTGATGAGGAAGGATTGAACTACATGAAATACTTTTATTCACTCCAGTTTTTGGTTACAGTGTTAGCAGTTTTTGGTTACACGTGCACATTAATAATTTACCAATGAGTGGAATCTCACTTCTAGTATCAATACATTCCATCCTTGAATTTCCATCTTTCGTCATGTGATTCAGGTTCAGTCAGTTGTATTACTTGATTACCCATTACACCATTTCAATTGTGTACCATGTGAAAATGCATTGGATGGAATCATCATTACTGCCAATATTTTTTTTTTACACTCTGCATATAGCCAAACACAATAATCTTAGTTAATGCACCATCCATACTCCTGTTAACAAACTAAACTGTTATATGTACATCTGCTGTTTTACTAATCACACTCTTAACAGACTACCTATAGTACTTTCTTGATTTGGTCCCATAATTTCAAGCTCAGAGTTGCCATTTGTATGCATCACCACCTCGTGCAAAATATATTATCATATTCTATAACTATTTGACTCAGATATGAAAGTTGTTGACATTTTAATTCTATATTATAAGAAGCCTCAATGTACCCATTGTTATTTTGGAACAGGTGTACATAATTCATATTATATAAGTTGTCTTGTATTTTTGTTTTGCATCAGGAAAGAAAGATTTTTGCTAGGCATTTCATCATTGTAGGTTTGTTGTCTACATAATTAATTTTTTTCTTACATACTCGTATGTAACAATTAATGATCATATCTTTTTAATAAGTTCCTGTTGTCCCACAGGATCCATGTGGCAGGGAGACAAAACCAGCAGAAAGGAAATGCAATGAATGTTTTTGATCGTCACACTAAACTGCTTCAAAGGGAGAGAGCTGCCAAGAATCCTGATGCTCCTATATATGATTATCTCAAGGAAGAGGTACCCTATCCTCCCTTCTCTCTCTCTCTCTCTCTCTCTTGCAAGGTTGTTTGCTTAATTACATATCTTTTTTTATGAAAAGGTTAAGGTGTCATTGTCAAGTTGTTCATTTTAATCATTGAGTTTATTTACTGTAAGAATATGATCTTACAGGTTGGTTACCGATTAGCTGACAGAGTCCTTGACATCAAGAAAGAGTTGAAAGTTGGACTGGATTTAGGCTGTGGGCGAGGATATGTAGCCAAGAACATTACTGATGTAAGTATGTTTGTGGTGTACAAGACTTTGTTCTTTAAATTATTTTACTTTAAGTAAAAATCTTCTCTGTGTATTCTTGTATTAAAACTTAAGTTATACAAGTAGCACTAATTTCACTCTGCTATTGTATTACATGTGTTGACATGTAAATTATATTACTTTTTGTTTCTGAATTTGTGAGCCTGTAAATTTTGTTCATTATATTACTTTTTGTTTCTGAATTTGTGAAAAGCTTACAATTTCAAATGTTTTTTGGTTCTCTTGTTTCAGGTTGAGTTGAAGCATCTCTACATGAGTGATTTGTCTCCATCCATGTTGGAGACTGCACAGACTCCAGAAAATATTGAATCAACCAAAATAGTTATTGATGAAGAGAAGCCATTTCCACTAGAGTCCAAATCTCTTGATCTTGTTATTTCAAATCTCAAGTAAGTTAATATTTGCTTACTTAGCTAATGCAACACATTACAGGAAAGGAATGCAGTATTTCTTTTTTTTATTAATATGTGAAGCAGTTACTTTATTTAAGAATACTGAAGGCATAAGATTCCATTTGAATCCCTATTTATAATCTTTAATGATTGTTTTAATATTTGGTATTTATATAAAAGCAAGCAAAACTATGGGTACTTTACCAACATTTGGAAGTATTTGTCAAGGAATGTTTTAATTTCAATACCTGAGCATTCATCAACAGATCCATATAATATGAAAAACAAATTAATATCCCAGAATTTGTCTTCTAC
Organism: Scylla paramamosain; assembly: GCF_035594125.1. NCBI lineage: Eukaryota > Metazoa > Arthropoda > Malacostraca > Decapoda > Portunidae > Scylla > Scylla paramamosain. Next base: position 7,997,806 of record NC_087177.1, read on the forward strand.
ATGATATATTCTTTGGCAGCCAGCCAAAACAATAACATGATCAGTGATCACCACAAGACCTCAGAACAAGTACCACATTCCTATCAGCTTGATTTCAGATGGGGAATAAAATGTTATTTCAATGTCAGTATATAAGTGATTCATGTTCTTACTATATGAATATCAGAAAGAACATTGTACACCTGGCAGACATTGGTGAATTAATATCTTAAGACTGATTCATGATACATTCTGTCACTGCTTTCAGGTACTTCTCATTTTTTGCATATTTAGTTCCACACACTGTGGAAATATTTTTTATAGCTTTTCATATACATAATATAGCATAATAGAAAATTTCTTTCCAAATAGAAATTGAAAATGTTTAAAGGCAAAGATATAGAATGTTTTTTATATAAATAAATGAATAAATCCCATGAGAATATTAGGAAAATCCTTTGAAAAATGCATGCTGCCAAACTAAGAAAGTAGTGAAATTAGTTATTCAGTTCAGCACTGGCTGGTAGGTACTGTGAGGGTGAAAGCTTCACTGTACCCAATGCACAGACTTTGGTCAAGAAGCAGTTTAAGAAAAATTTGCATACTAAAGCCTGTTTATTGAAGGTTAGGAACTCCTTTTATAATATTTTCAATGATGTGCCTAAAATACAGATATTAGCATTATGATTACCTGTATATCGGGATAATTTTCTTTTTTCTTTCAGCCTTCACTGGGTTAACAACCTACCAGGTTGTCTGCGTGAGATAAACAGAGTTTTGAAGGAGGACGGTGTTTTCTTGGCATCAATGTTTGGGGGCGATACTCTCTTTGAGCTAAGGTCATCCCTTGTCTTAGCGGAATTGGAGAGAGAAGGGGTGAGTTAGAATGTGGTATTTTTGCTGTCACAAATAGAGAGGATTTAATTCTTTACGAATACTCCCTCCTTGCTTGTTCAAGACCTCATCCAGAACTAATGCATCTTCCACAGGTGTATTCCTTTACCCTATCCAACTTTCCAAGAGGCATTCCTCTCCTAATTAGGACCTTCAGTTTCACTGACATGTTTTTTCTTCACTTTAAATTCATCCAGTTAATTCAGACCACCTCAGGGTACTTCTTTTCATCCATTTCACCACTGCATTTGTCACCCTATTTGCACAGGGGTCTACATGGCATCTTTCTTGCATGTTTTCTCCCTCTCACCTTCAAATCTTGGCATTCCACATGCCATTATCAGGTTTCCATAGCATAGCAGTCTTCACTGCTGTACTCTATTCTACAGCTATAACTGACTTTTATGTCAATGTTAAGCATAAGAATGTAAGAATATAAGGAAACAAGGAGACTGCAAAAGACCGTTGTCCTTGTGTAGATCAGCTGGTCTTTTGCAGTCTCCTTGTTTCCTGAGTACTTAAACTTATTTGAAAGTCTTCTCATTGTCACTTTAACTTCATGTGTCCTAAACTATTTGCAGTCATTGCCAAATCATCTGTGTGCATTTCTCTAGGGAAGTCTAGTCCATTCTTGGTAAAGCTTCAAGCATGATTATGGTATGTTAGGGACTCATTACTGACTTTCAATTTGCACTTCACATTTTATTACAAGACTTATCATAATCACTGCAAAAAAATTGTTTTAGAGTTATTGAACATTCAAATGAATGTCATCAAAAAGAAATCTTGGTAATATTGTTGTATAATTTATTTCCATATCAGGGATTTGCAGCACACGTGTCGCCTTTCACCGAGATACGTGACATAGGTGGTCTCCTAAGCCAGTGTGGATTCACCATGCTGACAATTGTAAGTTTTCATTGTAGTATACAAATAATAATGTAGTATACAAATAATAATACATATGTATATTTTTCAGAGAACTGTGTTTTTAGAATGTGTTTTTAGAATAATCTTGAATAATTAGTTAGGAATTGCTATTAAAATCTGTTACTTGGCAGAGTTAAATATTTATGCCTGGAAAGGATAATTAGATTAGCAGAGATTTTCTTATAATCTTTGTATATGTATATGTATATATATGTACTTCAGAATTAAGAAATTGGTAATACAGGTTGAGAACTCTATGTGGAATTCCAAAATTCAGGATTGCTTCTAAATCCACAAGTCTTTTTTAAGTGCTAATATTATCAATATTCTACTCACATTTCATACCAAAATAACAACTAGGCAAGTGCTGAAAACATTTCCTCTCTAATGTATGATTCTACCAGATTATATTCAGGAAAGGTTTACTACATATAAAAGTATGTGAATAGGTTTTCTTAAGGTGCAGAATACAGTCTTGTTTGTCATGGGGAATGCTTATGAAGTGACTTCCTACAGGATGTTGATGAGATAACAGTGGGCTTCCCTTCCTTGTTTGAACTGATGTGGGACCTCCAGGGGATGGCGGAAAACAATGCAGGTATAAATCGCAAGACACACCTTCATCGTGATACCATGTTAGCTGCTAGTGCCATATACCAAGGTAAGTGTTATTTTGTGTTAAGCTTCATTTATTTCATTATTGTAGATTAATGTCAGCCTCCCCTCTTTTCTGTTATCTACTGAAGTTCTATATAACAAACATTTCTTTAAATTATATAGCCCTATTTTATTTCTGGTTCTACAAAATCTTATTTATTTTTATTATTATCTAACATAAAATTTCATATTCTTAATCCTTAAAGAGTTGGTGATGGGTTTTTCTGGTTTGCCTTTCCTGCTTTCATTTTGGCATATGTATGGTGATTTTTGGTCAATGCGACTCCTAGGCCTTTGAACTATACTATACTTACTCAGTGTCTCTCTGACTGTTGTGGTAGCAAGATAAGTGATTTGTTTCTCTTTTGCATCTGATTCCTAGCCAGACTTTCTGCTCCCAATGTCTTCAACATTTCATGTAACAGTATTATTTCTCTTATGTACAAAAATGTAAGGGAGGCCAAAAATGTAAGGTGAGCCACAAATTAGGTGATTGATGTGAAAATGTGGTGAAATGTGTGTTTCCAGTGAGGAACATAGGGAGGAATAGCTGCTTGCCTTGTAAATACTATGCAGTGTTCTGAACACAGGTCTGCTTTTGGAAAAAAGTTACCATACTTGACCATGTAACCACAGAAACACCATATAACTTAGAGATTAGTTTGCCACAAACCTGAAGGATAAAGGAGATGCTTTTAAAATTTAAGAAGTAACTCAGTCAGTTATAATGGAAATGAAGCAATTTCTGTGGAAATGTGACATTGTCATACAGAAAGAAGGGATTTACAGGAATGTCCCTGCCCTGGGGAGTCTGTGATACTACATTTCTTATCCTCACTCAAAATCTTTTCTACTCCTTTTTCTATTCACATGTTTATATAACTATTTACAGAAATTCCTTTCTTAAGTAATTAATTATTTGATTTTTTTTTAATACTCTTACCGAACTCATTAGAATTCATCTTGTATGCTTTGTTTTTATATTCAACCAATCCATAATGTTTTTCACTTTTCAAATGCTTTACAACATGTCTTTTAGTGTCCTCATTGTACAATCAAATTTACAAGTGTCAAATGTGGTGGAATTTGTAGTGATGTGGAGACATTTGACATTAATATTAGGCAGGATATGAAGATTTGCAACCTTTTATTTTCTGAGATGTAAAGACAAGTAGTATTCTAGTAAGAAGGTGACTGCCTAGAAGACTGCCACTCACTTTTGTACCAGAGTATGAAAATTATCCATAATCTCAAACATCCATCATTTTCCATCAAGTTTCCTAATTCCCTGCCTGGAATTTCATGATGATTGAGTTCACTTTTATTTGGAAGATATTTTGTTACTTCTAGGCAAGAATGTGTCCGGTTCAGACAGCACTTCTCAGGCATGTCCTTTGCACTCTTGGAAAATAAGAGGGTTGCACATCACAGGAAATGTCAAGTCTGTTGGTTGACAGCAAAAAAAAGCAGCATTTCTGCACAAGTTCAATCTAAATGCTAGTGTTTCTTTGCTGTTATCTTATATTATATGAGAGAAGTACAGCCAGATCCAGTACAGTGTTTATCATAGAAGTTGATATTATTCATTACAGCATATGCATTAATAAATTTTTTCTCTATATAACTACTGATAAACTAAAAAAAATACAACAGGAAGAAAAATCAAGACTCGCAGTTTCAATCATTTCATGTTCTCTTCAGAGATGTATGGAAAGGGAGAGGGAGTTCCAGCAACCTTCCAGATAATTTATATGATTGGATGGAAACCTGATCCCAAACAAGTAAGATAGAGATGTAGATGTCTGTTTACCTATATATCGTATGCATGTTCCTAAATACTCCCAACATAAGAGAGTTTCCTCTTATTCCCTCCTTGCTCTCTTCATTCTCCAGCATGTTATCATCCTTGTCACTGAGGGCCATCTTGTACCCATATCATATCATTAACATTTCACTTATCATTCTCTCTATATGGCCATACCATCATAGTGGTCTGCTCTTGATTCCTTCAACCACTCCATATTTACCTTCTTCACCTTTATGTGACATAAATCTATTATAGGAGCATTCAGAGAAATTAGGTATGTGGTTTATATTTCCTTGAGATTTTTACATGATCAACTATGCAGTCAGCCACCATGATAACCTCCTCAGTGTTCTCCAGGCTTCTAACATGACTGTTTGCCTATTTTATGATCACTGCTAAAGGACATTCTTCGTAGTTTTTTCATAAAATGGAAAGAATGAAGAAATGTGTATATTATCCTTCATTTGCAGGAGATATGCAGGCATTGACAAGGAGGGTAGCTGGTTCAGGAAGGGCAACTGCTATACAGCCTCCTCACTCTTTTCTGGGCTGTGCTCTCTCTCTCTCTCTCTCTCTCTCTCTCTCTCTCTCTCTCTCTCTCTCTCTCTCTCTCTCTCTCTCTCTCTCAGCATAATAATAACAATAATGTTCTAAAATGAAATCCCTTGTGAAGGGAGTAGCTGACATAGTACATAAGTGCATACACACACGAAGATCTTTAAGAATAAACTGTAATCCATTTTAGCTCTTTAGCACCTCTGGGACTTATTCTCACTAATCACATAATGAAAGGGTCAGTTACATAGTATGCTGAGTCTGGAATGCCCTCCATGGGCTACTGAAGATTGGAAGCACATGGGAGGGAATGAGCCTGCTTCAGTGATCCAGGAGGGGCAGCATACTGGACACATTTACATGGAGCTGGAGGGATGTGGCTGTTCTGCTCTCATCTTCCTTAGCTTTTGCTTGTGTTGCTTCCAGTCCAGCAGGGAGACTGAGTGTGAAGTGTGGATGAGTGTGTGAAGGCATATGTAGTGTTTTGTATGTATCATACAGAAATATGAGTATATGTGAAGGCAGAAATAGTTAAGGTTAAATCAGGAAGTAGATGAGAGTTAGATGGAGAAATTTTAAATTGGATTAGAGGCTTAAAGAGAGATTTTGGGGAGTAAGATGCTAGTTGATCCTAGCATGTGTGTAAAGATAAAGGGTACAGTGTTTGTGTGCGTTATAGTTTGGATTGTTGTTCACACAGCATACCTTCTGAAAATAAAGATAATTGCTTACATTTAAGGAATTGTATATTTTAAATGTGCAAGAATACAAGACCAAATGGAAATCAAACTGATAGATGCAGAGAAATAATACACAAGTTACAAGTTGAAGTTTTCAACAGTCATGAACCAAAGCATTCTTCCTGCAGAAAGTAGTCCCAGCAGAACGAGGCAGTGGGCAAGTTTCCCTGAAGGATCTCCACAGACTTGACGAAATGGTGCGTGATGCAGGCATGGAAGGCAGGATTAAGTTCATGAAGGATATGATGGATGAGGATGACAAGAATAAAAAGGAATAAAAGACCAGGCTATTTTAGTCAGTTACAGATTGTCATTAGTTGAGATTGATCACTTATAACATTTCTGCATAATTTCATTATATAAAGTTTTTATAATGAAATTGATATTGATATTATATAAAAGTATCAGTATGATCTTTCACTCATGCTTACTTTCTAATCAATCCTCAGTTATTATATTGGTAGTAGAAAGAGATGTACAAGATATTACCTACTGAATGAATGAGGCATGGATTCATATACAAGAAAGGGGTACCATCTAATTCAATCTAAGGTTTATAAATGCATACCCAGCACTTGCATTTTCTTATGATTATGGTAATGTACTGATGAATTTATCAGTGACTCAATTCAGGAATCTATCATAATTATGCATACAATTGTTTGTTTATTATTATTATTATTATCATTATTATTATTATTATTATTATTATTATTATCAAAGAATATCTTGTCACATTTTTCTCACTTAGAATATTTGATTTAGACCAGTTCTGAATGGAAGTCACAAACATCATATGTTTTACTATTAGATTTTTTCAATCTATATACCAGACTTGCATCCTTATGAGTTGTGTAACTGAGAAAAAACCCATATACTTAAACACACACACACATACGCACAGTACGTTATATTTTTCATTTGCTAAATTACGATATTTCATATTCCATTATCTTTTGAGAAGGATGATTATGTAGTACCTTTGAATCAGTAATGTCATATGATGAGTTCATTGTCAATTGACTAGACATTTTATTTGGTAAAAGAGCATCAAAGTGCATTTCACATGATTACCACTAATATAATCAAGTTGCAGTGCAGCCACTCAATATTTCTTGTTTATTTCTAATGATACAAGGCTAACAGTGGATGGCTTGGATGTCGTATTACTATACTACCTTCATTTGCACAACATTAAGGGCAGTTTCCAAGACTCAGTTTAATTATTGTTAAGCAATGAGCTGTTTGTAAATAAGAAAAATAACCACCAGCATAATGAGGCATTAATTAATGTTAAGATCATTTATTTGTGGCTTTCAGTAATTGTATATTTTTTTTGTACATACTAGTTTTGTAATAAAGACCATTGTTATGGTTCTCTCTTATTTCCACCTAATTCTTATGGATAATCTTCTCAGTGCAGAGTTCTCTTATATTTCCATTTAACTTTTACATTGAATTAACTCATTTTAGTAAAAAAATGTAACGAGTTCTAAGATTCTTTCTGTTTGAAGCTTTTTTCTTCCCTAAGATTTGAAGATTACCTCCATAGTTAGTGTTTCTAACATAACATGTCAATAGATTTTTAGTACTCACTGCTCTGGAGCAGACCTGACCACTGCCATGTCCAGCTGTTCCACTGCTTCTGGGTTCTGGGGGTCAATAAAGGTTTTTTTTTTTTTTTTTTTTTTTTTTTGCAAGGTGGGCTCTGGCCTAGGGCAACAAAAGTTATACATATATAAAGAAGGTCCCACTGAAGGTGACAGTCCCAGTAGAGTATAGTCAAAAGAGGATAAACTAAATATGAGGTGTCTTGAAACCTCCCTTTTGCAAGAGTGTAAGTCACAGGTAGAGAAGATACAGAAGCAGGCAAGAAGTTTCAGTTTACCTGATAAAGAAATAAAAGACTGAGGATACTGGTAAACTCTTGCATTAGGAAGGTGGATAGAATAGAGGTGAAAGAAAGTCTTGTGCAGGAAGACTGTGGGAGGGGAAGAGACATGCACTTAGCAAGATCAGAAGAGCAATTTGTGTGAAAGAAATTATAGAAAATAGCAAGAGGTGCAATAGTATGATGAAGAAAGACATGCTGAAGACTGTCAGTTAGAGGAAAGGAAACAAATTATTTTGTTACCACCTTGTTCAAGAAAACAGTATGAGTGGAATGCCCACATTTATTTGAATCATACTCCATGTATGGGTGGATAATGCCTCAGTAGAGTTAGCAACTAGGGGATTGGGAGAAATTGGCAGAGATGCACAGAATGCCCAACTTCACAGAAGCTGTTTTAGCTAGAGATAAGATGAGAAGTTTCCTGTTTAAATTATTAGTAAAGGACAGACTGAGGATGTTCAGTAGAAGAGGGGGACAGTTGAGCATTAATGATGAAGAGGGAGTTAGTTATCTGAAAGGTTGTGTTGAGTTGATAGAGGGAGAAATTGAGTTTTGAGGTATCAAACAACAGAAACAAGTTTGCTCTACCCCAGTCAGCAATTTTTAAAAAGATCAGAGGTTGTTCTGTAGTTCCCCTGCATGAGTTGTTTAATTCCTGGAGGGGTGCGTGTTTAAAGAAAGATGTGGAAAACTGCAGAATGGTATCATCAATTAGGACAATAAGTTTACCTTAGATTAATAATAAAAAGTAGAAAGAGAGAGGGTGACAGGATGGAGCCTTGAGGAACACCACTATTAATAGACTTAAAGAGCAGTGACCATTTACCACAGCAGCAAGAGAACAGTCATAAAGGAAACTTCAGAATAAGTTGCAGAGAGAAGGATAGAAGCCATAGGATGGCTTTGTGCCAGGCTCTATAAAACCTTTTTTTGATGTGTTTAAGACAACAATGAAAGTTTCACCAAAATCCCTAGAAGAGGGTGACCAAGATTCAGTATGGGAGGCCACAAGGTCACCAATAGAACAGGCGTGACAGAACCCATACTAGTGATCAATTTAAGGTTGTGAAGTGATAAATGTTTAAGAATCTTCCTGTTGAGGATAGATTCAAACACTCTAGATTTAGAAAGACAGAATATCAAAGCAACTGAGCAGCAATTTGAAAGATTAGAGTGATTACCCTTTTAGGAAAAGGCTGGATGTAGGAAAACTTCCAGCAGGAAGGAAAAGTAGATGATGACCGAGTTAAAAGAGTTTGACCAGGCAAGGTAGCAAGTACAGAGGTACAGTTTTGGGCTTGGCAAGTCTTCCTGACACCAAGGAAGAAAAGAAAGAATGAAAAAGAAAAAAAATCTATACACACATGTATCCCCTTACCAGCATACTGTCCTGCTCCACCAACAATGTTCTATCTTTCAAAAAAATTTACAGTGGTACCTCGGTATATGTCCGCTTTGGAATAAGTCCAACTTGGTATACTTCCTGTTTAGATACGAAAAAATTTGCTTGGTATACGAGCTTTGTTTGGAATGTGACTCGTGTGCTGGAACTTGTATGGGTCAAAATGAGTCATGACACCATGCACCACCCTTGTTTACCTCTCATGAGACAAAGTTATGACTGCCCACAAGCGTCAATACACCCGTTGCTACCATTCAGTGAACAATCTGTGCTGTAACTCTGTGAATTTTCATGTGATTTTGTATTTTTCATGTATTTTTTTTGTAAATTCATTAACCATGAAAGTTAATGGCTCTCCTTCCAAACAATAACATCTCCTCCCTTTTCAGCACCATCTTAGTAGGCACTTGACTCTTCTCAGCAGAGTAAAGTGAGGTTAAATTCTAATTTATTTCATCTAATTGCTTTTGTATTTACTGTATCTGATGGTATAAAAGACACCTTTTTTTTCATAAAAATGGCTAAAAAAAATTACCCTGCATTTTATATGTGAATGTGAGGCCTCCCAGAAATTTCATTTTGAAATTTCCTTCACCTATATACCTGAAGATCTACACCACAGTAGTATAGGCAAGGGTGCTATATCATATTTTTCAACCATAATATGATGTAAAGAAATGTTGAAAATGAAAACATGAGCCTGTTCAGTGACATGCCAATTGTGTTGTTGAGATCTCAGCAGCTGGGCTGCGTTCTTTGCCTCACCTCTGTGACCAGGCCACTACCCCTGTTTTATTTATGCAATCATGTGGGATATTTTTAATATTGTGATTGCTTGCTTTTTGTTCAGCTGTACGGCTAATATGCTTTAAACATTACGTGCTTAAATACATAAAAAGTTGTTTTTTCCTAAATATGCTCTTGCTGGAATGGGGGTGTATCTTATACGCCATCAAATACAATATGTATTTTAGTATTAAGCACTGTTTAAATTATTCTATATAACTCCATCAATGTACTGTATAATATGCCAATAACAATAGGATTTTTTTCATGGGGATGCATTAATCATTTTCCCTTTATTTATTATGGGAAAAATTTGTTTGATATATGTCCTGTTTGGTATAAATCCAAGGTCTGGAATGGACTAAGGATATATGCTGAGGTACCACTTACATTATATATATATATATATATATATATATATATATATATATATATATATATATATATATATATATATATATATATATATATATATATATATATGCACACACACATATGAATATAATACATCTTTCTAGCATTCTGTTCTGTTCCTTCACCATTGTTCTATCTTTTCTCAACAATAAATTTCTAGTTATCAACCAGCTTTTAACTTGTGCCCTTACTTGCTCTTTCATTTATTTATTTGTAAATCAAAATTATTCAAGCTTTGATGTTCAACCTTGCAGTTATATAAGATGATTTATTTATTACTTTACTCCATTCAGTCCATTCATACTGAAACCATAAAAAAGAAAAAAATAATAAATAAATAAAATAAAAAATCTCTCACCCATAAGGGATTTATAAAAGCTCCAGAATTAATAATAAAAAAAAGTTAAATTCTTACACTAGACAAGGTGTCTAAATGTGTCAAGAAACCATAAGGAAAATCTGAACATTCAGTTAATCCTTTCATCATTTTGGAAGGCTCCATAAATATTATGCTTGCATGTATAAGTAATGTGTACATTCAAAGGCATCTCACTAGCTTGTACATCTCTAGTTTCTTCCATGCTCAGACCTTGATGTTTGTGGTATTTCAGAACTATTTAATTCCAGGGTAAAAAATATCACCCATGATATAATAATGCTCTTCTACCACCTATTACAGGTCCACAATCCCTTAACCAAAATCCTTAGGACCAGATACTTTCTGATTTTTGGAATGGTTAGTTTGAGTGCTCTTTTTAGTTCAGAAATAAAGATAAACATATCAATTAAAAGACAAAGGGAACATCATTGGATTGATGTTGAACCACCTGTCATTAGTAATTAACTTAGAAATGGAGTAAATGAAAATAAAGTCAATGATGACTGGTTCCAAATTTGGTTTACAGAATTTTGTCAAAAGATTATGGACCTGTACTACTGAAAAAAAGGTTAGTATCAAAGCTACTTCTTCCCATTTAAGTTCCATCAACTCCAACACTAATTAATATACAAAAATATTATAACAAAAAAATGGATCTACAAATGACATCCCTTGGGAAGTGAATGAGGCATACCTAATACTATTCAGCTTCTGTTTAGGTCTCTGGTGTTATATTAAACAAAGACAATGAAAATTTGTAGCTTAGTTGAGCAGCTTTCACAGTTTCAACACTTAAGATAAATGTCAATGTATAGTTAGGGAAGCTAAAAAGCTAAAAAGCTAAAAAGGTTGGAAACTTTTATCACAGGAACTTGTTTTAAATACAGATGCAAGCTGACAAAAATATTTACTTTAATTTAAAACAAAGCTTATGCTGATACTATCAGTAAACAGCATGGCATATCTAAACAAAACTGCATAGCATTACCACTCTATACTCTCTCTTTCTCTTCACAAGCTGAACAGCCAAAGGTTTCAAATCATCAAAGGTGAACTGTGATGCTCATACTGTAATACTAATTACGATGTTCTTCAATCTACTTCCAAAATTGATGGGGAAGAACAAGTAGTTTACTGCAATCAGTAAACTAAGGAGGCCTAAATAGGGAGAAACAAACATGTTTTAGGTTATTTTATTTTGGAAAAAAATATAACTAAACAAATAATGGAAAAACAATATTTGCTTCACTTATAAATATTATGTAAATGGTAATTCATCTCATTCTGATATCTGTCCCTATAAATGATGATTACTATGATCTCATGCTTACTGTGTGAAGTGTTAAATGATAATGGTGAGAGTGCTGCTGATGATGATAGCAAGAAGCTGACAGAGCAGCTTTAAAAAACAATGTGCATTTACAAACATTAACATCCCCATATGTATTCCTATATTAAACTACTGTATTAAATTTCTGCCTCCATGGTAGTAAAAAAGTTCTCTACACCTTACTGGAAGACCTCAATTCTGTCAACTCCATTACTGACTGAATTCAACTTACCAGGAGAATAAAATTTGACAGCTTCACTGTCCAGCCAGTGGTCTGGATCCATGTGTTTTAGCCTCTGAATCATCTTGCTGCTGGCTGCCTTCAACTTCCAATCCTTATAATAGTAAAAAATTAAATATTTACATTCCTTAAGATTATCATGATTGTGTAACCTTTTTCTTTGGCTTAAATCGATCGAGAACTTCTGCAGGTTTTTCTCCTTTCTTCTTTTTCTTGCCAAGACCCAGCTCTTCCCTCTGAGAGTATGCTCTCTTCAAGTATTCTCGCTGTGTGTCTTCTCTTACTTTCTGTTTACGTTTAAACTTCTGGGATGAGCCACTCTTGCCTTTCATGCGATACCGAGGAGTAAAATCTATCTTGGGTTTTCGAACATACAGAAGAGCTTTCTTTGCTTCCAGTTTTTCTTTGAGTGTTGGGATATCAACCTAAAATGATGACAATACATTAGCAGTTTTGAATACATACATGAAGTATTTTAGTTCTTAGATATGGGAAACCAAGCCAAGGTTTCAACATGGTGATGTGATTGGTAAGCAGTCAAAGAAATTTTAACAAGTTATCTGAATGATTCATTGTCTTAGAAAAATTGAAGGTTTACAGATAAATAAGTAAATAAATATATAAATAAGAATAAAAAAATTAAATCTATAAACTATGATTACAAGTTTCAAAACCTACAAGCACTCTCTAATTGTCCAAGTCAGGTACAAAACTATATAATGGCATCAAGCAATGTTTATACAGAAAAACTCAGGTTAGCAGGTAGACTTTACACAGAATAACAGCACAACTCACCTGTCCAATACTGAGAGGATCTAGAGTGATGAGTTCCGCAGGTACCTTGGAAAGAAGAGCCTTAACTTCAGCCTCTTTCCTTCCTGATATACTGATGTAGGGATTAGCTTCCAGAGCATCAAAGTTTGGCTCACCAGAACCTGCAAAAGATATTACAAAAATTTTCAGTACTTTCAAAAGAAGCAGGGCTCTACTCAGAGACAACTGATATCTAATAATTAAACTTCAAATACAATCTCTCTGAAACACCTTGACTTCCCAGCATACATGAAGTGGCATTCAAGTCAAGAACCATTATTTTCAATAATGGTTATAGTAGCCAAGCAAGCAACATTTTTTTTTTTTTATTCTCAAGGTGTGATAAAGGTTATTTCTGGCTTCCTGAAGAACACACACACACACACACACACACTTATACCTGTACCTGGTCACTGCTAAATAAACAAGAACTACAGCATAAAATACAAATTTAATAATCTGTAGTTAGTTACATTGTTATTGCTGGATCTCATGATTATGCTGGTTTAATATGGCCTCTACCAGTTGAAACTACATAGACATAGCAGCTCAGATAGTTACTCTGAAGAAGGCAGGTGATGAAAACAAGTAAATAAGTGAATTAGTTGGTCTAGTGATGGTGTGTTTGGATCATCAGAAAAAAGATATGTATAATAATTTGTCATCCACTATCACAAACACCTCAACAAAATACCTCAGAATTTGCTTCCTTCATTTATCTTGCTGTCACATGTGAGACAGACTTCACATAATGCTTTATCACATTCACAGTCCTCACAGACATCTGGAAATGATCAGAACTTTTCCTAAGCATGGATGAAAACCATGATTTTCTTCCTCATTATGCAAATAGCATATAGAACACTAGTCACTTATTTCCTTAATTTTATGGTCTGTCTCCACAGTAATTAGCTGAGCTTCTTCATAAATGCCTCACACAGACAACAAACACTTACCTGGGATTATAAGACTTGAGTAACCCTTGTAAGTAGAAATTCCAAGAATATCTTCATAGGGGCAAAACTGCATGTCAGTAATTATGCCGCCAGCTTTGTGTCGCATGTAAGCATGATCAGTGCCACCCAAAGTAACATTTCTGTAAACCTAAATAAAAGTATAAGTACTTAATTCAGTATCTGCATCTTCAAATAATAACTATATTTTAGGGTTGATCTATGGGCTAAATAGTATGTTGCTAAAATACTGAGATTAGGACATTTTGGTGGATGTGTGGTGCATCTTCAAATCATGGGACTAGTAGTGATAATGAAAAGGATGGAAGAACTGGTAGTTCAGTAGAGGAATCCTGTATTTTGTGAATGTTAAATCCAGCAGAGAGAGAGAGAGAGAGAGAGAGAGAGAGAGAGAGAGAGAGAGAGAGAGAGAGAGAGAGAGAGAGAGAGAGAGAGAGAGAGAGAGACAGAGAGACAGAGAGACAGAGAGACAGAGAGAAAGAGAGAGAGAGAGAGAGAGAGAGAGAGAGAGAGAGAGAGAGAGAGAGAGAGAGAGAGAGAGAGAGAGAGAGAGAGAGAGAGAGAGAGAGAGAGAGAGAGAGAGAGAGAGAGAGAGAGAGAGAGAGATCCCCTATCTCTTTTGTTTACTCCAGCTTTAGTGAGTAGCATGTGACTCAAAGCAACAAAGAACTATAAAGCACTATGGTTTTTTTTGTGGCTTCTTCCAACAGTCATTAATATGAGTCATAATTATTATACATGATCTAAATTTTTCTATGGATAGAGGAATAGATTCAAAAGCTTTAATGTCCCACACACTATGAATATTACATACCTCTACAATATTCCCGATGGCCACAGAAAGTAGACTCTTCTGGGAGAAAGCAACATTTGAAGCACCAGAGCTGATGGTGTAGTGTTGAAGGCACTTTCCAAGATTTCGTGCATCCCAAATCTTCATTTGTCTGTCGACACCCACTGTTGCCATATACCTGTAAAACAATGTTGCTCTATTTTCTTCTCCACACAAAACAAAAGAGAATGTGCTAAGAACCACTAGCTAAAATGGTCAAAATGCAATCATTGTTACTACCTTACACAAACATCTCCATTCAGGTTAAAAATGATGCATGTTAACTCCAAGATAAAACATGTACAAGTCTTTCCCTCTGTGCATCCTACTGATCACCTTCAGTTGCCCGAGCCATTCAAATGGCTCCCTATAATGCTTATGTAGGGCTTTTGTTTTAACAAATTTCTCTGGGATATCTGCATGGTTTGCATGATCCATGGAAATAGATTCAAATCACAAAGTTTCTTAAAAAGTGTGCACTTTTGTGCAAGAAAGTGCCTGTGGGCCACAGACTCCTTAACAAGAAGGATGAGGATAACAAATTGCACAAGTTTGACAACCACTGATTTATATGATTATCTGATAAGTATGTTGTAAGTATGAAGATGTATGAACCCTAAATTCAAGGAATGGGAAAAGGATGGAGGTGTGGAAAAGACACACTTACAAATAATTACATGAATGAGATTTCTGATATGTTTTGGGATCAATAACTGTTTGTAGAATTAACAACTTCAGCAACTTTATAAAGAAAACTGCAAAACTGACATATGAGAAACAGGAACTCACATGCCAGTGTGGTCTATATCAATGGCTCGTACAGGATGAGGATGGCACAAGATAGAGGCTACAGGCTCTGGAGCATTGGGTGTCCACATGGTGACAGTGCCATTGGGATGACCACAGCAAAGCACAGCATTATATGGGTTCTGACACATCACATCTAGACGTCCCTTGTGCGTTGGGGTCCGAAGGACCTCTTTGCCAAGTGTAACATCCAGCCAGTTAAGAAACCCTGACTCACTCTGAAAAATGTGACAATACAACAGAAGTGAAACAATTACTCTAAGAGGCAAACAAATTAAGACAAAGAATGGAGAATACATAAAGAAACATGACTTGTTACCAACAACTGATAACTTCAGTGATAACTCAGTTATGAGATTAAAGATATATAGTTTAAGAAATACATTGTTAATCACTGAAGGTATTGTTGAAACAGATCTACTTACACCAGAACACAGAAGAAAGTGATATGGGAGAAATTCCAGTTTGAGTACTCTATCCATTTGCTTAAGACAATGAAGTTCAATGCCTTGATTGTCATATATGTACACCCACTGTTTTTGGGCTGCTGCCATCATTACTTCAGTGTGCAGCCAACAAACATCATGGATGGACTCCATCACATTTATCTCATAATGAAGTTTCTTGGTAATCCAGTCCATGGATGCTAAATGGCCTTTCCTTCCACCCAGCAAAAGGTGTCGCCCATTTTGTGTGAACTGCATTCTAGAAACAGAATAATAATGTACTTAAGTATTACATTGATGAATTTAAGATTACACATGCTATCTATGCTGTATCTACATTCTCCCTCTCTCTTTCACTTGTGTGCGTGTGCGTGTGCGTGTGCGTGTGTGTGTGTGTGTGTGTGTGTGTGTGTTGTATGAAAATATAGATCATATGAAGAGGATTCATATACATGAAAACAGTTCCTTATTATCCTAACTTTGTCACATTATCAGCACACAACTTATATCATCAATAAATTCAATAGCAGAAATGCAGGAGATAACCATAGCTGCATATTTTCCTGGAAACCAGACTAGAATGTTCCACATCTTGCAACAAAGCAAGATTTTTCTTTTTTCTTGTACACACAGGCAGTGCGGTGAGTGTGATGGGACAGTACAAATGTAAACAATAATGAGTTGGACCTCATTTTTGGTTGAGAGCTGTCACTGGTCTCAGTTGCTTGATGTACATTTCACAGTGTATTATATGAACTTTACATCAAAGGGCACACTGACGTGCTAAAAATGATCAAGTTTCTAAGATTTAAATATAAGTTAAATCTTCTTAGAGGCCAGGTGAACTTCTTTGATGAAGAGCTTGTATGATAATACAAAAGTCAAGGTAATTAGGGGCAGTTTTCAGGCCAGTGGTGCAGTAGAGTAGAGTAGTGCTGTGTAGTGAGACAGCTTTCAAAGTTCCCGATTAAAGGGAGCATACCAGCAATTTTGCTGAACTGAGGCAGAAGAGGACTGACAGGCAAAAATATCTATCTAGATCAAAGATGGGTACTATTCTGTCACTCACATTATTCAGTCAATCCCACTTACTTGTAAGGTCCAAACTGGTCAAGATTAAGATCAAAACTTTTAGCAGCTGATGTAATGTCCACTGCTTTCTTGATTTCTGTCTGTGTTATGTGTGAGGTGTATGTGCCTTCCTCTGCTTCCAACTGGCCTTTTGATTCTGAAAATGTCAGAGACTAGTATAATATTACTTAACACTTCACACAAGCGTTAAAATTAAATATGTAGTAAAGCCTCTCTAAAAACTGAACATTCTTTTCAAGATCACTTGATATGCTTGCAGGGTAGTTAGATTTACATGTCACTGTTATCACGTGATTTGCCATGTTTGAGCAAGAACTGCTTGTCATATATCTGACTTGCTTCCATAAGTGCATTTTTTTAAATATTTTTTTTTTTAGATTTAAATTGCAGTCTTGTAAGTTGGGCATCAGTTTAATCAACCAATTAGAAGGAAAGGTAAGTTTGCTATACTTATATACAGAAAGGCCTTTTAGTGAACTCAGGTCGACATACAAGTATAATGGTATTAAGTACTCACTCAAGCAGTGGTAAGTTTGAGCAGAGTGGGAGGAACACAGAATGATACACAAAGGGATAAAATTTGTCAATACCAACAACCCATGTGTGCTTACCCAACATGTCACTTGACTTTTTGCAACTCTGCCACATCAAATAAAATTTTTCCAACATATGATTTGTTACATGACAGGCATGTTTGATAGCATTAGAATTTATTATATCTAATATCTGCTATATTAAGCTTTATTATATCAGAGATTTATTGTAATCTCATATCAGTTGGCTTAGGTAAAAAATTCCTAACAATTTTTTTTTTTTTTTTTTTTGCAATGGGATCAGCCTCAAAAAGTTTTAAGAAATTCTTCTGATCCATGTCAACTTACAGTACATAATGCCCTATAGAGGTTTTACTGTAACAATAATGGGAAATAATAATTTACACGAAAGTGAAGCTACATGCTATAAATGAGAACATAATAATATCTACCTTGAAGCACCAATCTCACACAGTGATGAGCAAGTGCTTTCATGCTTACCTGTCAGCAAAATTTCTGCCCTTGCTGATTCCTCTTCTGCCCACTTGATTTTTTTCTCTTTCTTCTTCATTTTGTTTTGAACACAGGAATCTTTTCGTCCAATTGTTTTCAGCTGAAACAATGAATAATGACCACCTGTGTATAGAATGTTTTCAAATATTACTGCAAAGGAAATCTTTTATTTTGAGAAATATAAGAACCAGATCACTTGACAGTTGATACAAAGCTGACCTCTGGTAAGAATAAGAGGTACATGAAAAATTACACATTATATGAATTCAGGTTTGGAAGTATATGGGCACAATTAATAGGTAGATGTTAATTATTACTTGGTTGCACAATGTGGTACAGAACCATTTGAAATACTGTGCACCACAAATTTATGTAAAGCATTCTATTGTCAAAGCATGCCTTGCATTCTAAACTTTTTCAAGATCTACACTTTCCTGATCATTCACACATTATTCGTCAAGACCCAAATCCATTAATGCCAATGGAAATTCATATGCTTGTTTGCTATATATGGACTTCTGTCCATGTTTGAAGAAAAACAAGTTGTGGTGTTAGAAGGACAGCTTATTTAAGGCTTGTTGGGCCTTGTAAACTTTAACAATTAACATTAATCCATCTGATGTCTTATTTTGGTCTACAGGGACAAACAAGTTTCTAATTTTCAATGATGAATGCTGCAACAATTACAGTACTGCTACAGTACTAAAAAATTATCTGATAAATTATCTAAATGTAACAATTCAAAATGCAATACAGTATAAATACCAATTATGTCATACCTCAACACCTTCACCTTTGCTGTATTTTTGTAACAATTTAGAGGGTACAACTTTTCTTCCCATGAACCGTTTTTTTTTTGCTCTTCCTTTTTGGTTGACCTTGAATTCCGTGATCTGCATGCCATCTTTAACTTCAGACTTTCTGAACTTTTGTGGCTTGTTGCTCTTCTTGAACTGCCGCTTCTGCTGCTGCTTTGCCATCTGGGGATGAAGGAAATTTGTATTATCTTTAGAACTCAAACATAAATGCATCAAAACTAGACAAATAGATCACTAGCTATTTTTGTTGCCTTCAATCAAACATAATTATTAATTTTCAAACAATTGTGATTTTTGTTTATATGAACATATCTGGACTTACACCTGTAAGATAAAAAAAAAAAAAAACTGATGTTAACCCTCAAAAGGTTATCAATTACACATCATAAAATCACAAAAAAAAAAAGTTCAGTATTGAATACCAGCCTCCAGGCTGAATGGCAAGTTCCCTATGCCATCCTATAGGGTCATGATCCAACCCTGCCAATATTCACTTTGCTGTCTTACAAAACTATTTATTTTTCAATAAGATTATCCACATTATTGGAAAGCTCATCTCACATAATACTACTCATGCAAGTTTCATCACTGAGTGGTACGTTAGTTGAAGAAGTTCACTCATCTGAGCATACTGCTTGGTCCGGGTGCATTTTTCCTAAGTCTATGAGAGTACTGTATGCGTTGGCCTGTGAAGACACCCGGTTGTAGCTCCAACACTAGCCACAGGATATTTTCGAAAATGCTCTCATTGTGATCCCCACACAAAGCTACTAAAGGAACTTTTCTATTCTAACCTAACCAGTCTAACGTGTGCAAGACTGGTGGGCACCTACTCTTCCAGACTTCGGATATATGCTGTTCGGGCTGCTGTGGCTTGTGGCAGTGAGGAACCATCACACTAATCTTCCATCACTCCGCTCTCGTAAGGTTACGTATCTAATTCTTTAATAAAATAGAAAACTGTACCTCTTTACCTTTGCTATTAACAATTCCCTTAGCTAAAGTTGTAGGTACTCTGCAACCAAGTGGGTGGTGTTTTCACACGAGCACACTGCCCCAAACGCACGTGTGTTTACATGAATATAGACCGTCTCGCCCCAGGATACGAAAAAAAAAGAAGAAAAAAAACACTTACAATATTAAAGATTTCAGGAAAAAAAACATACCATAATAGAAACAAAGAAATTGTATATATATATATATATATATATATATATATATATATATATATATATATATATATATATATATATATATATATATATATATATATATATATATATATATATATATATATATATATATATATATATCATAAATGCAATGCTCTTAAAACCACCAACTACAAGATAGAAAGAACTGTCCCATGTTTCAGCTTAAGTTGTGGCGGGAGAATCAAATTTAACAAACAGCTCTGGTGTAGGTGAGTACTAGGCGGAAGCTCTTAAACATTTGCAAAATTATTGGAGGGTGTGGGTTGTGTGGTAGCCCCATTTTAGAAAAAAAAAAAAAGTCTAACAGTGAATGCGAGAAATGCAGGAAGGAGGTAACACGTTGCTACCGAGGAGTAGCATGTGAAAAGTGCTATAATTGGTATCATGTGGAGTGTGTGGGACTACGGGGGGCAGGAGACAGGGTCCTCAAGAACAAGAACCTCTTGCTCCTGTGCAGCAGGCGTCTCTTAAGAGTGAAGGAAGAATGGGAGGCACTCACTGTGAGAAGTGAGGTGGAGGGCTCCGAAACGGAGGAGGTCAGGGAGGACGCCCCTAGGAGTGACGCCAGGTCTGCCAGAAGGGAAGAAGACCAAGGCAGGGGGATGGAGGATTCTAGTCTTCTCGCCAAAGTATAGGACCAGCCAAAAAAAATCCCAGGATCACACTTACTGTGAGAAGACTGGGAGGAAGGAGCAGGAAGAGCACACTGAAGGAGAGTAGGACTACGAGGAGAGGCATGTGGCCACTAGGCAGGCTATGGGAAGTGCCAGTAGGGTGCAGGAGGAGAGCAGCAGCGGTAAGGTCAAGAAGGCAGACCAGGATAGGAAGGATTATTACAATAGAAGGAAGAAGAAGGACAGTAACTGGATGGAGCAGAGGGACAACGCCAGGCCAAGGACATGCATGAGAGTAGGGCACCACTCCTGGAGAAAGATACAGGGTAGAAGGCCAAAGCTGAGGACATAGGGGAAGGCAGGAGGCAGAGTGTGGATATTCAGAGATAGTCTCATGAGGGGAATAAGTAAAAAGATCTACATATTGTTAAAAGGTGGATATAAAGTAATGGACAAGAGTATACCAGGGGCTAACATTAGGGTCATCCATGAGGTAGTGAAGGAACACCTCAGGGAAATGGCACCTGAGGACTTGGTGGTGATCGAGGGAGGAGGGAATGGTTGGGAGGAGACAGGAGGAAAAGAGACAGTGCGGTGGATGAAAGAGATAGTTCACATGGTAAGGGAGAAGATAGACAAGAGGCCCTTATTGATGTGCATCCCCAATGAGGCGGGATAAGGAAGGTCGAAAATTTGCCCAGGATAGGAGCTGGGTGAACAGGGGATGCACAGGGAAGCTAGAAGAATGGGAGTGTGATGGGCTGCAGTTGTGGGAAAAAGATGAATTGGAGGCAGATGTGGTCACCAGATGGCGTCCACATTTCCAACATAGGGAAGGTATGGGTAGCCTGGAATGTGATAGAGTGGGCCCAGCACCGGGAGGACCGCCAGACAGGAATAAGAGAAGGCACGGAAAGGAGAGATGCTGCTTGCTTTCCCGAACACAAATAGATGGAGTGAGGGAAAGTGGAGGGTACTGATAAGAAGGGAGAAACTATGACGTGATAGGAATAGGTGAGACAGGCTGGCATGACAGCATAAGAGTGGAGTGAAGGAGGTTGGGTAGTCTTAAGCAGAGGCAGGCAAGCAGGAGAGAAGAAAGGAGGGGTGGGGGTGATTATGAGGGAAAAGGAAGGTAGGAGTGTGGAGGAAATCAAGATAACAAGGGAAATGGAAGGTAGACTAGTCACAATAAGGGTGACATCTTAACAGTGAAGATCACAGAGCATGGGATTGAGTGATGGGTGACAGTGGTGTATATGGACATGGAGAGCTGAAGGAATGAGGAGGATAACAAGAAACTTCGAGGAAGTGACCAGCTTGAAAGAGAGAGTAGGACAAAATAAATGGGTTGTAATG
This sequence comes from Scylla paramamosain, assembly GCF_035594125.1. Taxonomy (NCBI): domain Eukaryota; kingdom Metazoa; phylum Arthropoda; class Malacostraca; order Decapoda; family Portunidae; genus Scylla; species Scylla paramamosain. The sequence goes on from NC_087177.1 coordinate 8,019,829, forward strand.
GGTGATCTGAATAGGCATATAGGACATATATGAATAGACATATATGGAGGAGACGGTGAACCAAAATGGGCAGCTGACCTTAAATTTCGCTGGCAACATGGGACATGGTGACATGGGAACTGGGAATTAGAAAGCCCTGCAACATGGAGATACAGAAGTGAGTTGGCAACAGACTATGTCACAGTAAATGAACAGGTAGAACAACAGGGATGTAGGATATGGAAAAATGAAGGAATAGATGTTTCAGATAACTTCTTAATAGGCTTTACCGTTGGAAAGACCAGGAAATGTACAGGAATTAGGAAGCAAGTGTGGAAAGAGGAGTGGAACTTAAAGAATGCAGACTGGGTGAAGTACTGTAGAGAAATGGAAGAAATTATGCCGGGAGAGGGAGAGGAGGTAGGAAGGACAGTAAGTGAATGGAAATGTGACATCAAATAAAACATAAGGTGCCAGGCAAAGAAGTCTGTGGTTGTAAAAAAGATTAAGGTAGGGAAAGCATGACTGAAAGGATGAGGAGGTAGTTAAGGTATTAGGAGACAGAAGAGAAAATAGGAAACAAAGGAACCTAGCTAGACTGGCAAAGAGATCTGGAGGGAGGCATGAAGCAGAATGGGCTTACTGCTCTTCTAATCTTGGTAAGAGCACGCCTCTCCTCCTGCTTTACGAAACATGCATTTAGTAATCTTATCAACCATCTTCTTCTTATCCTACACATACATACATAAAGATTCACACACACACACACACACACACATGACCATTTTAATATTTATCACGCTCTCAACAATACTCTGATTATATACAATTGAGAATCCTTTATCAAATTTCTTGGGACTGAAAGTGCTGCAGATTTTAGATTTTTCCAGTTTTTAGAATGACAACTCGCCAATATTTTATGCCTCCCATGGCAGAGAGAGAGAGAGAGAGAGAGAGAGAGAGAGAGAGAGAGAGAGAGAGAGAGAGAGAGAGAGAGAGAGAGAGATGGGGGGGTTAAGGAAGTCTAAAATGTCGAGCGTTACGTGTGTCTTGATGGACCCTCCATCCAGTTTGGCGTGACATTACTACCATGACCATGATTCATTTTGTACCACAGTACATTAATGAGCAAGACCACAGTCTTGCTCATTAATGCGAAAACAGAACACCATTAGTAAAAAAAAAAAAAAATACTGCTAATGCATCAAGGCATCAGATATTGAATATAGATAGCGGCGGTGTTATGTCTAAAGGCGGCCAGCCAGTGCATAGAGCCCTTGTGCTCTGTCGTGACACGTATGTTGGAAACCTTTGCCTTAATGGTTAATCAGCGATGCCTACAGGTGAATATCTTAAACACAGGCCCGCTAGCTGCTGCACTGAAGTTTCAAAATAGCTAACGTCAGATTTATCATACGTATGTAAATGCATAGAGAACGCCCTCCCAAGGTAGGTACAAGGGATATGAATGGGTTATTGTGGGGGGTAACTGAACGAGGGAAACGTTTCGAGAGCGATGCCTATTACCTAACATCACACGTGAAATACTGAGTGAAACACGTGGACAAATGGTGCGATGGGCGGGGCGTAGGTCGTCAAACTCCTCCTTCGCCACCTGTGGGCTGCGGCCGCGCACGCAGTTAGTCAGTTCTTGCATGCCTACATTCGTGCACAGCCACCGCTCTCCACGCAGCGCCGGCGTTCTGGAGGAGCCACACAGCGACTCACCACGCTAACAATTTTCTGTCAGGCCTGGAGGAGCGTCTTGATAGCGTACCAACCCTTCTCACACAGCACAGCCTTTGCTACTTGACACTGCAAGGTTGGTGCGTCTTTCAGAGTTCAGTACATCCGTCATCTTGCTCTCCGGCGGTGGGAAGCTGAGGATCTGAAAAGCACGTTGTGTGTTAGAGCTCCACCACATCTCATATCTGCTCCACATTTTGCGTCATAGGACAATAATTTTTTATTTGATTTGTCATCGCTTTGTATCCCTTGTACGTTACTCTATCTTTTACCTGTAGCCGCACTTGATGGGAAGTGTAATATTTGGCATGTAACCGCTCCCATGGTATTGCAAATTATACGGAAAATAAATGAATAAAAATGCAGGTTGTAGCTATGGGCAAAAGTAAAGCAAGTAACACACTGATGCATTAAAGCAAGTTGCACTAATAGACATTAAGGTTCACAACAGGTTAACGTGACGAGGAAGTCCAACAAATCGTGAGTCACCGGGCAACTGTCTCGATGCTGCTGCACGGGGCCACCACAGCGCTAGGGACCTCTCCGTTCACGGTGACACAGGGCACACATTTCGCACCTACAATACAAAACACTTTTCAGCACCACACCACTCCACTGGAATAAACGCGGGTGTGTGGAATAGCATTATGACGCACTGCCGCGGCAATAATGGCGCCATGTTGTGGCATCACGCTGTCAGGATAGTCAGGGCGGACAACGGGAAGGAAGTAGTTTTGAGTATATAATGCATGCACTGAAAGGCTGCTATTTCTTATACTTTCTTTATATCTTCACTGTCAGAAGTGCTAACTTAGGATTTCTGCTTCGTACATTAGTTATGATTACAACGGAACAAGCAGCGTTACCTACTGGTTAAAGAAACGCAACATTTTACATGTCTCGACATATACAGGTAAATTAATACTTTATTTTGCTCGCAAACCAAAGAAATAGCTGCAAATAGCGCTTTTTTTTTTCCAATGTATCTATTCCCATACATAGTCTGCATGAAGCCATGTTATAGATCTTTAAGCGCTATTTTGAAATGCTGTTCCTTTATCATGACTACGTATTTTCAAAGGTCACAAGGATGACTGTAGTCTGTGCCCCGAACTTTGACAAAAACCTGCGCCAAGCGTTTTAGCAGAAATAATTTAATGCTGGAGGTTGAAAGAAGTCGGAGAATGTCCGATGAGCAACTTAGATTCCTAGAACACCGTCTGCCAAGTGTTAACATGGACAAGTGAGCGCAGGAAGCAAAATGCTTTTGTCAGGGTCCATGACTATTGTCAGGTTTTCATGGGAATTCTTCCCACTGTTGCTGCAGGGTCCTTGTTAAACTATTATAACAATCATGAAAACGCCACTAAAAAAAATCTTCCATGAGACTTTGTTAAAAGTGGTTGTGTTTGTAGTAAAATGTAGAGATCACGGATGTCATTCCTATACATTTGCTTGCGTTTCCCTGCATCAGTCGGAAAATTGAAACTCTTTGGTGTCCCGTACTTACCTCAAACATTTCTCGGATATATAGTGAAGAAGTCCCGCGAAGACCAAACCAGCGAACTCCTCTCGGCTCCCCAATGCCAATGAAGGCTGGTGACGGCTGGATCAGTGACGCTGCTGTGGCCAAAGATGAAAGACGAGTATCCTTGGCTGTGGCCACGGCTTGACTTCCGCCGTTCATTTAGCACATTTTCTCTGTAAGACGAAAGAATGTGATTGTGTATACCACTCCCTGCTTAAGTCACAATGGAGAAGTACTATTAATTGAAAAAAAAGAAAAAAAATAGTTTCTCAACACAGCTGCCATCTTGAACTTTGTAACTGCGTACACTAACTACCCTTTCCCGAGGCCCCGATGTAGCGCACTTTGTACTCCCTCACCCTCTGCTCTACTGCGTTTACTGATGTCAAGAACTCGTATCTTCATCACTTCAACGGGTAGTCTCCATTCATATTTTTTTTTATTTTATTATACTATTAATATACTAAAAAAAAAAAAAAAAATAATGAATGCGCGTGGCGAAGTGGTGGGGTGAGGGGAATATCTCGACACATCAGGAACTAGCAGATCACTGAATTTTTTCCTTCTCTTTTTCCATTTTTCCTTGTAGGGAACACTCCGACCGTTACTTATTTGGCATTTATACGCATCTCTTGCTTTTAAGTCTGTCCGTAAAAAAGAATGAAAATAATAAATAAATAAATAAATAAATAAATAAATAAATAAATAAATAAAAAATAGATACACATGTCCTTACGTTTGTTTGGAACCGATATTGATGAAAGCTTGCTGATGCAACAAACGTGTGTACAGAAGTGCGGGGAGGGGGATGAACCGTGCGAATTATGTATGAAAACAATACACGACACACCGATTGAAGAACGCGAGTAAGATCTGATCGAAGGTATCAATTACTTGTATATAAAACGAAAAAAAAAAAAATACTGCACAGGTACCTTGCGTGCTGGTTCGAACATAACAAACAAATAAACCAAGATCGATCTTAATTACGATTTACAAGCCAGGTGAAAAAAAAATCAGTGGAAATTTTAAGACATCCAACAAAGTGAACAATCATTACAGTTTTTACGTAAGCCATTCTTATTGATCTTTTATTATTTTACAACTGTTGACTTGAGTGCTGATTTCTGTCTGAGCAAGCAAAATGAAGGCAAATATGTGTATAATGCATGATCAGCTTGTTTGCACGCATACAATACATCGCCTCCGAGTGAGTGAGTTTGCGAAGCTTGGCGCCAGTATCAATACACAGGCATTTCAGCTATACAAGACAATGCTGCGAAATTCGTGCCAGATCGTGCTTAAATTACTGGACTGTCATCTGCAGGCCTGATGGATTCCTGTAGCTATCCATGTGTTCTTATGTTTATAAATGGATGTTATGTATTACAGTTTAGTATATTACATGGCCCACAATTCCGTGGAAAGCGTCGAGATTTACTTAACAAATAACTTTAATCTGTGCCAGCTCAGACACGCTCCACAAAAAAGCGTGAACGTCCGCCTCTTATTTACGTCTTGCTACCAAGCTTGTTTTATATACAGGCAGCGCTTCCGTACATAAAGGGCTACCTGATGCCAACTCTGAATTCTTCATTAATGTTCGGGTGAATGACGGTCGCTCCGCACACCGGTTCTGGATTCTCTGTTAAGACTCAGAATATTGTCGCATTCATCCATACACGATACTCAGGAGACGTGACGCAGTTATTTTTAGTAATTTTGAAGTGAAGACGATAGCCAGTATTCTGAAACGATTTGTTCTATCAAAAAAATATTTTAGGAGACCACACAGATGATTAGCCGTGTTCTCATGGACGTTTTTTGTTTTTTTACTCTGATGATGCAGAATTGTGGTAAACTTCCACTATTATCATCAAAACATCCCTGAATATCTTATCCCTAAAGATCTCAACGTCAACTGGGATTTCTTAAAGATAACTGGAATGAGACGCCGAAACGTTGGAGATTGTGACTTTAACCATTCTCACTTTGTAACTGCCGCATTGTACTAATTCTAGGAGGGTGAAGAGACTGGACTTTACGTATGTGTCAAATCAGCACATCAATAAGACCGCCATGCCAGAGTATAATTATTTGCCACAAAAAAAAAAAAAAAAAGCGTGATAATTTTTACTCTACATATATTTTTCATGGATTATTACAAGTTACATAGAACCAATTGTTATGGTACTAATATTTACAGCTGAGAGAGAGAGAGAGAGAGAGAGAGAGAGAGAGAGAGAGAGAGAGAGAGAGAGAGAGAGAGAGAGAGAGAGAGAGAGACCTGGATGTCACTTAGTGTTTGTTTATATCACCTTATATATAACTGGACATACCATCTTACAGTATTCGATCTCAGCATGTAAGGAAATTAAGACCAAGTGCGAAAATGATGTATAGAAATAAACACAATTATTAAAAAAAGTCCGGTCAATTAGAAAAAAAAAAAAAAAACGAGAACGTGGGACCAACGCGTGCATTCTTCAAAGTTTTTTTTCATAAGGTTTATTTTCAAAAGTCACAGAGGCGATTTCTCAGGTTCTCTTTAGTGTTTTCCCTGTTGACGGTGCAGAGTCCTTGTTCAACTTTTACTAGAACCATGAAAACAATCCTAAAAACTCCAATAACTTACAATGTAGAGGTTCAACAATCATTAAAGTTAAGAAGAAAGTCCTAAACAGCTCAATAACTTTCACTATTGAGTCTGTTAAATTTGTAGATGTCAGACACTGAATATTCAAGAATACGAAAGTCTAAAGCCCCAGTAACCTACACTAGTGAACCTGTTAAATTTCTCGACTGAATCTTTAAGAATACGAGTTTCTAAAATCTCCAATAACTTGCACTATAGAGTCTGTTAAATTTGTCAACGTCACACGAGGAATGCTTAAGAATACAGCATAAGTCAAGGGGGAAGGTCAAAGAGAAGACCCACGCTGGAATATCTAACACTCACTGCGTCTAGCGGATGATGGCACGAACACTGGTAAGAAAAAAAGGCTGAAAAAAAAGTTTAGTGAAATTTAAATTTCCAATTATGTGGAACCGACGATAGTGGAAGAAATCGCTACAAAAGTATCTCATCGAATTCTAATTTGTATTTGTCAGCAGGTAATGGCACAGGGAGATGGAGGTGACTTAATGCTAGGTAAATGCCAGACTCAGAGGTGAGCATGGGTAAGGAACGTAAAAAAGGCCAGGATGTGACACGGAAGCGATTACAAAGATGGCAAAGAAAAAACACTGAGAACTACACCAAGATAGCAAGAAAAAAATGAGAATTACGCAAATGTTGCAAAGAAAACACAGAAATTTATACCAAGATTACCAAGAAAACATTAAGATGATTAAGAAAACACTGAGATAGCTAAATTCCAAAGAAAACAGATTTACACTGATTGCAAACAAAACACTAAGGATGCATAAAAAAAAATAAGTAAAGTTACGTTAAGATTGCAAACACACACACACACACACACAAAAAAAAAAAAACATTACAAGGAAAACGAAGAATTATATTAAGATTAGAGAAAACACGTTCTTTTATTAACATTACAAAGAAAACACTATCAATGCAAAAGAAAACAAATAATTACAGCAACTTTACAAAGAAAACAAAGAATTACACTAAGCTTAGAGAAAACAACATTATTCGGGTTCAATCGGTCGGTCGGTCTCTCTCTCTCTCTCTCTCTCTCTCTCTCTCTCTCTCTCTGACCTTCGCCCAAATGATATCTTGAAATATCTGTGTGATCATGAATATTACATCCTCTGTCTGTCTGTCTGTCTGTATGTCTATGTCTATGTCTCTCTCTCTCTCTCTCTCTCTCTCTCTCTCTCTCTCTCTCTCTCTCTCTCTCTCTCTCTCTAACCATAAAAATAATGAAAATTATAATAAGAAAGAAGGAACAAGAGTAAGAAAGTGAGGCGGAGAGAAGAGGAGGAGGAAGAGGAGGAGGAGGAGGAGGAGGAGGACGGATGTTACTGTAGGAGAGATATTACTGTAAAAGGAGAACCAGGGGAAAATAAAAGAAACGAGCAAAAACCAGAAATATGAGTAAAATCAGTCAGTGATGGGGACCTTCCACTCACTATGCTACAAGTACATCAGGGTGTTGCGCGGCCCAGCAGTTAGTAACACGATTTTAAAAAGCCCTTTGTTAACTGCCTATGCATTATTTCTAACATTACAAAAGTTTTCCTTATACAATCCTGGAGGTTAATCGGTAGACAGGGCATCAGGAATATCGATCCTTGCCTACAATAGCAGACGAACATCTTTCACGTAATTAAATTTTCCTCCGCGACCTAGAACTTTACCGTCTTCTTAGAACTTTACCGTCTTCTAAGTTCAAGCGGTTGGGCCGAGGTGCTCTTCAGGATGGATTTCTTAATTGCCATCGTAAAAAGGTTGTCTCCTTTACGATCTCTACAAAAAGCGATCTGCAGTACTGTGGTTCCTCTTGTGGGTGTTCTTGGCTCCTGTAATGATTTTCTGCGTCAGTATTGTTCATGATGTGTTGTGTTTGGCAGTTCAGTTTCCGCGATTCTTCCATGTCCCTGAACTTCCATTTCCATCCCCAGTTGATAATGAGCGCTTTGGTCATCGTCCATTCTTAGTTGTATTAATGATCCAAATATATATTACTGTAACTTAATTACTAATCACTATATCTTCTGGTGGTCCGATTTGACACTTTGAACTTAATGATCAAAGAATATATTGTCATAACCTTATTAATGACAATAGCATCTAGTAGTCCAACTTGATGCTCTGAACGGTTCTCTCCCTCGCTCACTTGTCAACCCTTCGTACACGTGGTCATTGCGTTTCAAGGGTATGGTCTCGCGGCTGCCTACTCCGCCACCCACCACCGCAACGACTCTATTATCAGTGAAGCAGACCTCGCAGAAAAGTCAATGGAGGTGCTGCCGGTGAATTATGTAGAGTATAATGTTAGAAAAAGCGTACCTATGATACTTTCAAGAAAAAAAAAAACTATACGTACAATATTAAAGATGTTTACATTTACACGCAACTTCTTTTACCTAGAAAATATTGACTGGCAGAAAAAAAAAAAAAAACTAATAAAGCCGAAGGTATTCTTAAGGATATGAGAACCAGCAAGGCCACTGTGCCCTCTTCCTTCCCGATTGTTCCCCTTGCACCTCACTACGAGTCCTTTCCCTTCCTAACTATACACCCTTCATCTCCCGGTGCTCCCTTCATCCTTTACTACCCCCACTTCCTCGTCTGTGGTGTCCTCTTCCTTCCGTGCCATAACATTTTCCTCCTCAACTCTGCCACTTTCATCTCCCTATGTCCTCTCCCTCCCCACCAAACACCCTTCATCGGAATGTGCTTCCTCTCTCAGCCACTGTCACTTCCTCCTCTATCATGTCTTCCTTCCCTACCTTATCCCCTTTTCCAGCCTCGTCTCCACCTCATTATACGTTTTTTCCTCGCTTACCATGCAATATTCATCTCATTATATCCTCTTTCTCATCCTCCAGTGCTCTATTCCTCTCACTACCGCTCTCTCTCAATGTAAAATGCACCATGCCTCCTTCTCCCTCTCGTCCGCCTTAACAAACACTGCACAGGAAAGACCGAAAAGGTTTTGTGTGAGTCATCGATCTATTCTTTGCAGTAATAAGAAGGCTACTGAATTATTCGTGCTCCTGCAGGCACTAAGATGGTTTATGTTATGTTTATTATTATTACTTTCATTATCATTATTATCATTAATCATTTGCACTTTTTTTTGTGTGTGTGTCTTGGGGGGATACATATCAGACTGGTATTTTTTGTACATAATCAAAAGTTTAATATGTTTACTTTTACTTCTATTGTGTTTTGTGTTTTCTCTCAATCCAAAGTCCTCTAGTGTGGTAAAAATCTATCAGGCGTCAGGTTTTGCAAAAAAAAAAAAAAAAAAAAAAAAAACTGTCAGGAAATCAGGGATGAGAGGGAGAGAAGAACGCAAAACACAGTGGAAGTGAAGCAGGTATGTCCATAGACTTCTGACCACGACCGTACTACAATAAGGAAGCAATAGGGCGCCGATACATGTGCCTCTGTTCCCACTACGTAAAGCGACACTAAGGGGCCGAGACAGAAGGCTCCTCCCTGACCACACGTGCATAGGTATTTGTGAAAATCCTCTTCATGCAAAGTCAAAAGTAACAAGTATATAAATAGAAATAGAAATCAACAACAACAACAACAACAACAACAACAACAAACAAAAACGAGAGTAAGAATAACAACAATACTAATGTTTTTATATCTGTAAATTGATTAGTCTCCTGCAAGAGTAAAACCATCCGAAGTTCTTTTCACCTGAGCTATTTGGTGATAATTAATTCAAAACAACTTCTGTGTCAAAGAGAGACGAAATAAAGCAGTTGATAAATCTAATTTCAATCTCCATTACACATAAGACTCAACACACCGCTTCACGTGGCGAGCGGGGACTGAAATTTAAATCTGGAACCTTTACTAATTTTCAACTTTATTGACACTACTGAAAAAAAAAAATAAATAATAAATAAATAGATAAAAAAAAAAAAAAAAAACTGACACCCATCTTCAGTAATTCGACTCTGACACCAAAAACTTGACAAATGCTTAACTAATTCTATAATGCTAAGAAAACTATTTTGTTTACTAAATCTACCTAAATACTACACAGAATCTGAAGAAAAAGCTTAAGTATTTTTACGTATAATACTAAGAAAGCTTAACTAACTCCTAAACACAGAAATTCTACTCAGAAACTAATAAATAAAACAATAAATGAGGTAAAATAAAAGATAAAGCTTATCTAATAACTTCACTAATTCTCATCTAAAACTAAGAAAGCTGAACTATTTTAGAGTAGTTCATGAAAAAAAACAAAAAAAACATTTCAATTTCCTAGACACATGCACTTTCCATCACCCTCACCTTCGCTACATGAATCACCGGTCAACAGTCCCACTGACTCACCTGACAAATCCCCAGTCGTACCAATTACAAGGTACAGAGTTGAGCTGACACTTCGCCCGCCTCGAGTCTGAATCCACAACAAGCACGTCAGGGAAGACAGAAGGAAGGGAAAGAAAGTAGGTGAGGGTCCGGGGAGCGTTAATAAGTAATGGCACTCGCGCTAATAGCCGTGAAACTTGCTGTGGAGGGTCAGGGAGGAACGAGGTGTGAGTGCAAGGATAGCGAGGAGGAGACGTGATTTTCAAGGTGACTGGAACATGTTCTGAAACACTTCTGTACCTCACCTCCACTACTTTCAATTTCAAAAGGATCTAATGGAAGCGCTATAAGGGTTTTTAAAGGTGCTTTTACAGTTCTAGTGACAAACAAGATTTCTATATTTTCAAGAGGAGAAATACTCGTGAAAACCCGGCAAATCATCTCTGTGGCCTTTGAAAATAGTTGTGGTGAGAGAGAAAAGCGTTTCAAAACATGGACCTTTGTGTTACCTTGCTTGCATGTGAGAGGGAGAGGAGGAGGGGAAAAACAGAGCCTCTTTGTTTATTGACTGACTGACTGACACACACACTCACTCACTCTCTCTCTCTCTCTCTCTCTCTCTCTGAAACGAAAACAAACAATAGAAGGAGAAATAAAAACGACAGACAGAGTAAGAAAAAAAAAAACACTTTTCCAGACTTGAAACTCAAAATATACAACTGGGGAACGTAAAAACACTACAATAAACTGTGTCGAGATCGGAGGGGAGCAATGCTTGGAGGGAAAGATATTATTAGTGTTAAGGGTTGCTACTATTATTACAGCTGTAGAAGAGGAGGAGGAGGAGGAGGAGGAGGAGGAGGAGGAGAAAGAAAAACAGGAAGATGAGGAGAAGGAGCATAAGTAAGAAGAGGAGGAGGAGGAATAGGAAGACTGGAAAATTGCCTCTCAGACCTTGCCGTGTAGAAAATTGCAGCATTTATTCACAAATTCATATGGCTGGTTGTTCCTTGCAGACTGAGTGGAAGTGGGAAGGTTTACTTAGCCATCTGAATCGTAGTTTCCTTCACACCCTCACAGATGGAAGGCGTGGCGGCGGTATTGGCAGTGGCAACGCGTTACTCAGGCCCCTTGCTCACCGTCTTGGTCTTCTTGCAGTTTCCGCGCCTCACCCTGACCAGTAAGTGTTCAAACAGCCTTTTTCCTTCCTACTTTGACCTTCTAACCTAACTTAACCTAACCAGAAAGTGCGCCTTTTTTCTTCCCCCTATGATCTTCAAACCTATGACCTAACCTAACCTCATCTCACCAATAAGCGTGCCTTTCTTCTTTTTATCCTGATCTAACCTAACCTAACGTTGCCTTTTTTTTTTTTCCTGCTCTGATGTTCTAACCTAACCCAACCTACCCTAACCTAAACGTACGTAACCTAACCTCACCAGTAAGTGTGCCTTTTTCCTTCATACTTCGGTCTCCTTGCAATTATCGCGCCTCACCCTCATCAATAAGTGTTTGCCTTTTTCTTCCTCCACCTTTAACGCCATAAATGTTGAGAGAACTCCCCTCGCATACTGGTAAATCCGTCAACATCGAGTGGAGCGAACCATTAAGAAAGGACCCCATGGCACGATAACATCAATAACCACAATAAAAAAATAGCAATAACCTTTTTCTTGCTCGCACGAATAACAAGCTTCCAAACGCGGTAAATTTATCATCCCTTCCAGTAACACATGAAAGTAAGGAAGACGGACTGGCCGGTGGTAAGGCTGAGTAATAATCACGTGCTATACTTCGCTGTTTATAAGAAAGCTAGGGTTACTCCATCACTCTCCTGGTCAACGTAATAAGCGGCAGTTTGTCAAGCTGCGCGCCGCTACAAACACTCTTACAGCGCATGTTAAATGAGTAATGTAATCGCCTGCTTGGTAAAGGGAAGGCTCGTCTGCTTATTAATTAGCGGGACTGGCTTCTGAATGCAGGGTCTTCACTCATCAGAATCAAAGGAGGAAGAAATTCATGGCGTGGTAAAGATGTACCGGCCATGACATTCATCGTAATTTTTTTTAAGTGCAAACGATGCTGTGTATATAGTAATTATACAATTATTTTTATGTTTATGGATACAGAACGCACTTAGAATATAATTAATTTAATACTGTAATTCCAATCCTCAGGCAAGCAGCTCGAAAGTGACGGTTAAGATTATTAACGTCAGACTTGTGCACACCCACGCTCCCCTTGGCGCCGGTAACAGACAGTGCCTGATGCAACGCGATACTCAATTGCCCAGATGGCATAACAGTGCTTTGGAATCATCGAGGTGTATTATACATCGTGTACAAGCTAAGATTCATTGTTCGTAATTATCTAGGTAATAACTTTGTTTGTGACGAAAGAGCGCTAATATTTGTTGTTCAACCTCGCGTTTTCTACAAAAGAACGAACATTGCTTTGGAGAAGGACAAGGAAGAGGAGGAGGAGGAGACGATTACAAATTCTTTATCCTTGTTAGTGGAGATACCGATAGCGACCACCTCTAAGTACTGAACATAAAAAAAAAAACAACACTGAGCCATTTAAGGAACATACCAACTCAAATGTCAAGCTTGCACGTGTTAAAAATACGTGATTTCTGTGTGGGCGCATTAGGACAAGGTTGAGTGGCTGGCTGTCGTGAGTGAATCGAACCACAGAAGAAGGATCTGGCAGCACTATAACATCAAAGGCCATATAAAAAATAACAAAAAGCTTTTCTACTCAATGGCGATAACAAGGCTTCGAACACTTTGAAGCGCGTGGCCAGGATCCATAGGCACTGCGTAAGGGAATTCACGCGTGGGTCTGGAGGGCGTGGCGTAAGGGAGGGTAAGGGGGAAGGAATGACTCCATGTTTAATGAGAATACAGGTAGGTAGGTAGGTAAACAGATTGACAGATAGGTAGATTGATAGGTAGGTAGACTGATAGATGGGTAGATAGGTAGATAAGTGGACATATGGAAAAGTAAATATATAAGTTATCTCAGGCTTACGGTACATTAGGTTGCGTTATGTTACTTAAACAGGTAGACGCAGCAAAGATTCATAGATAGGTACCTAGCCTACCATAAAACTAATCCATCCTAAGTGCATCAAACCTGTCTTATTTGCATCTTATTTGGCAGATAAGTAGATAAAGTAGATAAAGATAAAACGTGTGAAGAAAGTTACACAATTTAAAGACCTTACCCACCTTACCTTTAATGCAACAACGATGGTCTAATGACAGCAAATTTACACACCATGCGTAGGTGGATCGCCAGGATTATCAGCGAGCTTAAGAGCGGTACGGAATATTTCATGCTCTAAAAGTACAAAAGCGGTACAGTGGTTCTCAATTCTCTTTACCTCCCGGCAGAAAGTGATTCCCTCCTTTACTAGTCTGCCTGCTCTAACTCTGGTGCACTGTAGACAATATGCATGCGATATGGTTCTCTACTATAAGTAACTGGTGCACGCAACATTTCATGCCACCATGGAGAGCTCGAAGGCAATAAAAATTCAACATTAAAATAGTCTTAAGTCTACTGATCTGTGGTCTCTAATTCTATCCCTGAGATTATAAAATTTCGTCTGCCTGAGAATTCCTGACCTGGAGAGAATTGACATTTTAAGCTTCGCGGAACTGTAATATCTATTTTTGTATCGGTGTTATCTGTATGAATTAGCAATGCTCTTCCGGTTGCATTTGTCAGGCAGTACATAGTGAGTGTACTTGTAAAAATGTTGTAAAAATCTACTTTTGGTGGACGTACTTGTAAAAAATATTTCTTGTGGTGGGTTTACTTGCGGTGGGTGTATTTAAGGAGGTGTGCGTGTAGTAGATGTAATTACATTAGTTACACTTGTGGTGTATATATTTGTGGTATGTATAGTACTTCTGACAGACGCAATTATGGATGTGACAGTGTTGCTTTGAGAACCCTTACACGGGGAACCCTCGTTATCCACACCCTTCACCCTTTCAGCAACAAGTGGTCAGCTGAAACATGAGTACGTAGGCGGGCCGGTGAATGGTGAGGCACAGGGCACAGCAGTTCATTACGAGTTTCATTTGTACAAGATTGAGAGCAATGATTAGTGTTAGTGCACCCATGCAGGTTTTCCTGCAGGAAAGGCACAAGAAAGCAAGTAAAAGTAAACATTTGAAAGAACAAAGAACGCTGATAAATGTGTGTGTGTGTGTGTGTGTGTGTGTGTGATTCACCTACGGTCGTCTGCTGGTCACCCAACTAGCCGTTCCCCTACGGAAAGAACTCAGAGCTCATAGTGACCGATCTTTGGGTAGGACTGAGACCACTGACACACCACACACCGGGACAGCGAGGTCACAACCCCTGGGGTTACATCCCGTACCTACTTGCTGCTAGGGGAACAGCGGCTACACATAAAGAGGCTCGTCCATTTGCCCGGGATTCGAACCTTCTTGGTTGAGAGCCGAGCGTGCTAACCACTACACCAAGCGGTGTGTGTGTGTGTGTGTGTGTGTGTGTGTGTTCTTTAATAATGAACATCTAAGTACTTACATTCATTATGCAGACTCGCTCATTACACAGAATCAATGCAGCATTTTGCATACAGAGCACACCTATCTGCCTCCCCCCGTCCCCCAACACACAAGCCCCCTCCCCCAACCACATACACACACACCCCACGCACATAGAACCCTGACACCCTGACAACGGAACGCCAAACTCACGCACGCTCCCTTATGAGTACTCCCTTTCCTCCCTCCCTCTCCCCTTCTCCCTTCTTCCCCTTTCCTTCACCTCTACACCACCGCCCCTCTGTCACCCTCCCTTCATGTTGACACAGTAACCTTGACGAAGTTCCCCGCGAAAGCACATCACAGGTGCGACCACTCACTCACCTTTCACGCACCGTAGTGATTCTTAACCTTCACCTACATTCTCTTCCAGTTGATATTTACGATTTGTTTTTCCTCTACCGTTTCGCGCACTCGTTTTTTTTATTTTTCGTTCTCGTTTTCTCTATCTCTCTTCTTTTATTATTCCCCTTTCTCTTCTATCTACGTACCTTCCCTTCAGCATAAAGCAACTATGGATCCAAAATCAAAATCCATCACCACTATCGACTCTCTCTCTCTCTCTCTCTCTCTCTCTCTCTCTCTCTCTCTCTCTCTTAACGATAAACAAACAAGGACCTACTGCCTTTGTGAGAGAGAGAGAGAGAGAGAGAGAGAGAGAGAGAGAGAGAGAGAGAGAGAGAGAGAGAGAGAGAGAGAGAGAGAGAGAGAGAGAGAGAGAGAGAGAGAGAGAGAGACGGATAATGTTGAAATATACATGGTGTTTATGATGTTTCAGGAATAGCGACGTAAACCTTCAATCTTACACACACACACACACACACACACACACACACACACACACACACACACACTTCCCTCTGATCAGTTGGTATTGTGTAAGAAGTTATCGATAGGGGAGAAGTAACATAGGGAGAAGGAAGGGAGAGGGGAGGAAAAGGGTATCCAGCCAAGCCAAGTGAGGTAACCAGCAACCAATAATTACGCTGCAAAAATTATACGACCAGAGGCGACCAATGACGTGGAGAAAAATACTAGGTCGCATTCTGGACAGCCAATGACGTGCGTGGAAATTTATGTAGTCTTTCAGGGTTAGCCACTGGGGTGTAAGGAAGTCCTGGGTGGCGTTTTTGTTGACCAATCAGAATTCTTAGGATACAGGGAAGTGGGGAACTGAAGAATGTGTATATGTATGGATGATTTGAGGTGTGTGTGTGTAATACGAACTGAATGGGGAATGGAATGAAGTGTACGAGTGAGGAGAAAAACTGAAGGGAAGTGTTTGAGTGAATTAATTGAGGGAGAACTAGAGAATGTGTGTGTGTGTGTGTGTGTGTGTGTGTGTGTGTGTGTGTGTGAGGGGAGAATCAAAGGAAATGTGTCACCATCAGTTTTCTTGAATATATCACAGTAAAACATCCAATCAAAAATTAACTTCTTTCCCTCCCTTCTTTTTAATTATAAGAACATAAGAAGAATAAGAAAATAAGAAAATAAGGGAAGCTGCAAGAGGCCTACACGAGACAGTCCCTGTATGAAACGTACCTTCCTATTTCCACATATCGTTCTCCTATTTCCACATATCGTTCTCATCCATAAATCAGTTTTGTCTTCTTTTTAAGCTCCCTAACGACTCAGCACTAACATCCTGATTACTGAGTCCATTCCATTCACCTACCACTCTAGCTGAGCACCAAATTCTTTCTATCTTTTCTTGAACCTATTTTTTCAAGTTTCAACCCGTTATTTCTTGTTCTGTCCTGATTACTGATCCTGGGAATCCTGCTTACGTTTGCTTATGTTTACTATTTTTTTTCTTTTTTATCATTCTCCACCACACGTGTACAAGTTATAGCTCAGTGTCTCCCCCCTCCCCCACCTCCAACCCCCCCCCTCTCTCTCTCTCTCTCTCTCTCTCTCTCTCTCTCTCTCTCTCTCTCTCTCTAAAAATTACAATACGCAATCGTGTTTCTCGTCAGGTCGTAATGGAATAAAGAAGAACATTTTTTTCCACTTTCTTTTTGTAGCGTAAGGAAATATTTAGTATTTACATATAATCAGCGGAGAGAGAGAGAGAGAGAGAGAGAGAGAGAGAGAGAGAGAGAGAGAGAGCAACCCCCAAACAAAGCAGTAGTACATACCACCACATCAGGGCAAAAAGGCGACGTTTCCACGAAGTACACGTCGATTTCCCGCCTAAGATCGAGCGGCGGCGCGGCGGACAGAGTGGCGCTGCCGAGATGCGATGAATGATGAATAAACACACATGAATCATGAATAACCGCGAGTACATATATATCAAGGTGCCGTGCTTTATAGAACTATTGACTTTATTTCGGTCTTTCTTCCGGCTTTCTTTCTGTAACTTTTTTTATATTTTTTTTTTTGTGTTGCTTTTCAGTTTATCTATTTATTTATTCATCTTTTTTGCTTCTTTCCTGACATTGTATATATTTTTTCTGATTATCTTTTTTTCATGTCTATCTCCCCTTTTTTTTCTTTTCTTCCTTATTTTTCTTCTTCCTGATTCGTTACTTTTCATATATTTTTTTTAAATGCTATAAGCTTCTCTTCTTGTATTCATTTTTTTTTCTTATAATGTCCTTTTTAATCTATATCCTTCTTTTGCCGTATTTTCATAATTATCTGCTTTCCTTTTTCGTTCCTTATTGGACCTTCTCTCATTCTACTTTACCAGACACCGTGTTTTATTTTCCCTCTGTTTTTTTTATTGGACTTCTCTCATTCCACTTTCAAAGACATCATGTTCTGTTCTCTGTTCTTTCTGTTCTTTATTGGACTTCTCTCATTCTACCTTAACATACACCTTTGCTTTGTTTTTCTTAGTTTTGTTCTTTACTCGACTTCTATCATTCCACCTCCACAGACACCGAGGAATCAGAGGGCGTCAGTTACCGCCTGTCCCCGCAGCGTACCACGGTCAATGGCAGCTTCGTGGTGGCGGAGGGGCTGCAGACGCCGCGGGAGGAACTGACGGCGTGTGTGTGGGCGCGGGTGACTTACTTTAGGCGGCCGTCCATAGCACTGAGTATGGGCAGCAGAGACGCCACCATCGGAGACATCAGCGTGGGTAAGTGTGGGGGATAAGATGGAGAAAGAGAGAGAGAGAGAGAGAGAGAGAGAGAGAGAGAGAGAGAGAGAGAGAGAGAGAGAGAGAGAGAGAGAGAGAAATGTTTCTCATGGTGTCCGCTCCCACAGGTGTGGTGCCGCGGGGGGTGATGCTGCGCCAGGGACGCTCCGTGTGGATGGCGGCGGCAGCGGTGGTGCCACTCTCCTGGTACCACTTCTGCCTCGCCCTCACGCCGCGGAGAGTCACGCTTTACCTAGACGCTCGCCGCCTCCTCCAGGTGAAGCCCAACACAGACTTGTTCAAGGGCGAACTGCGGGCGGTGATGGGGGGCGGCGTGATGTGGCCGGACATTTCCCCGCTCACCTTCACGTTCAAGGGGCCGACGGATGATGACTGGGAGGCGCTACGCGCCACTCAGGCCATCAACACGGTGGTCGGCTCCTTCGCCGGTGACCTGCTGTCGCCCGAGGTATGGAATGCTGAGCTCAAAGAGCAGCAAGTGGATCAACTCTTGTCTTGCAGCGTCCTGAGCAACTCACCGCGGCTGCGGCCCGTCACCTGGCAGACCATAGGCGCAAACATCGAGCAGTCTATGGTGAACAACAGTGATCCCTGCGAGAGGCGGCGCTTCGATTATCTCTTGTTTCCGGAGCCCATGAATTACGAAGAAAACTATCAGCTTTGTGTTAAACTCGACATGGAAATGATAAGGCCGCGTAAAGGGCTGGACTACGACAGAGTGTTTGCCGAGGCGATGGGCTACTCGGCGTGTGCAGGTACAGGTCCAGGAAACAGACGGGTTTTGTGGTTGGCCAGGACCGACAACACGTGTCCTGCTCTGACGAAATCTGGCCAGGAGTCTGCCCCGTGCACTTCCCGCCTGTGTGGGGGTTGCCAGCTGCAGCCGCAGCGGCGGCGGATGTTCATTATGCGGGGCCTGTGTCCTCTGCCTAATGCAGACTTCGCTTTTGTCGCGACCTCCAGAGACTCTGCCAAACCTTATTTCCAGGGCGTTGAGCGATACAGCATTGGCACCTCCAAGGACGCGTGGGAACTGCGTGATGAGGTGGAGGGTCAAGTGTTGGCAACCACCAAGGAGAGTGACCCGATGGGCGCCCGTCAGTGGCAACTGAACTCGGGTGTGTGCGGGGCCGTGGAGCAGCAGATGGTGAATGTGTCGCTCAGTTCGTGCGGGAAGGAACAGACGCTGTGTCGGACAGGCATGTGCATCCCTCTCGATAGGCGCTGTGACGGCTACCCGGACTGTCCCGGTGGCTTCGATGAGGAGGGATGCCAGCCGGTTCGCATGTCCCAAGACTACCTGGTGAATTCACCGCCACCTAATCCACCGACGATGATTGACTTGAAGGTGCAGATGACCCAGGTGTTGTCGACGGAGCCGCTCACGATACTCATCAACACGAAGCTCACTTGGCGGGACCCGCGCCTTACCTTCGCTAACTTGCTCAACAACGAGGACATACCAGTGTCACTCACGCCCCTCATTTGGCGGCCGCGGCTCATAGTGCTGAAGGAGGGTACTGCCTCGCCCGCGGACCTGACCAGCATGTCACAAGACTCGGCGGGGGAGGAAAGAGAGGAGAGCCTGTCACTCACTGCCACCACCACCTCCTCCCCCGTGCCCGACACCCGCGCCACTCCGTCCATAGGTAAGTCCTTTATAGTTACTCAGCACATAAGCAGGGTCTTCAATTCTCCATGAACATACCCTAAATTTCTTCCTCGTCTCCTGTAATAAACATCCTGTCACCAGCATTGTCAGAAACCGATAGTGAACCATGGGACACAGAAGGAAGGATCGCGCTGTTCGAAACACAGGTTTTGCTTTCGTTATTTGTAGAAACTGTTTAGTAAATGAAAAAAAAATATATATACTGTACTCACTGATTAGCAGAATCACATGTGGTGTGCGTGTGGCTAAGTGGCGTTGAAAAGCTTTTGTCAGATATAGAAACTTTCATTGTAAGCAAAAAATACTTTCCACCATTCACAAATTGAAAAAAAAAAAAAATTCACAAATTGAAAAAAAAAAAAAAGAGGAAAAAAGTCGACACACTCTTCCAGTCAACAGAAAATTACAACAGAAAAAAAAAACAACGCGAAAGACTAATCTCTGAATATTATGTCTTCTAAATCCTCACACACACACACACACACACACACACTTTGGATTACATAGTGGGCGAGTGAAAAAAATTTGGCAGGAGTACAGAGGTAAATGATGGAATGGGATGAATCTGTTAAGAAGCATGGAGAGCAAAAAACACGGGCGAGTGGGCGAGTGTAAGCGATGGTCAAGTGTGTGGTGGTGCGTGGGCGTGTGAAACTGTGGAAAAATATGTTATGAAGGAATTTGTTACCAAGAAATACAGTCACGCAGGAAATGAAAGAAGTGGGGTGTTTTGTGCCAGGAAGTAGGTAACGTAAACCCTGTCACGCTGCATAACATTTTAACACTTATGTCCACTTGGGCCTGGGAAGCACAAACATGTTTTCGCTAGCAGAGTGCAGACGGGGGAGTAGTCAGCTTTCGGAAACCGTGAAAATAATCGTACAGTGGCGCTCGATGAAAGATTTTTGGTCGTTGTCAGTGGTTCAAAGTCCTTCCTCCTCCCACTCATGCTATAAATACATTCTGAGTAAGACTATAACCTTGAAAAATGTACTGCCTCGGCAAAGTAGCACGATAAACAGTGTGGCTGCGTCGACACAAGCTTGGTTGATATCAATGTTTGAAATACTAAGAGTTTCGACTCAAAAACAACCATGCTAACGCAGTATCTGCGCACTTACTGCCGAAAAACAAGGACATCAAAGTTTTCAAAATAATTCTGACGCTTTACAGTCTCGTCTCAGGGTTTGGCTTCGTATTCCTCAAGGGACTCACCACTTTGATCTCCAAAGTATCCAGTTTTTTTTTTATTAAATTTTGTAACATCTTGACCGCTTACAGCATTACCTTCTGTCTCCATGACCTTTCCATGGCTGAGAATTCTGGTGTAAAGGTAAAGGGTTTCTGTATTACGTCCATCGGGGCCTCAACTTACGTAACATCAAGGCATCCCAAATGACGTAGCGCTCCGGACACTGAACTCGCCCGCTGCTGTATATAAAAAATGTAAATACAAGTATGAAGACGCACAAAAGCGCCACGAATCAACACAACCACACGACAAGCGAGACCACAGTTACCTCAGAGATGCCCTTCCATCCTGGACAAAGATACCAATTCTACCTGCCCGAATAAAGGACCCACCGCAATTACAACAAGCAGGTGTCTCCTTCCCTCAGTCCCCGTGGCTCACAATCAGTACTTACCGCCACGCCTTCATGCACGCAGAGGCAACAAACCCGCAGCTACGGGTAAGAACTGGATAGCTGCGTGCTGAGAGGTGGACATCGACCGTCATGACGCAGCCTCGTAATAAAAACATCACGGAGGAGGAGGAGGAGGAGGAGGAGGAGGAGAAGGAGAACAAGGACAGGGACGAGGAGGAGGAACGAGGACGAGGGCAGGGAAGAGGACTGTCACTTCTCCCTCACATCAAGACTTGTCAAGTACTGTTCGCATTTGCCAGCAGCGCATAATGTCGCCTGTGTTGTGGCAATTAAGGGTATTTAACTCTTCCAGTGACTTGATATCACTTTAATTATATTCTGTTTGCCATTGGAGGAATTTTTGTTTAGGATGATGTGTGTGTGTGTAATCAAGAGAGTAATTTTTGTGTAGTTATTTACTATGATCAAGCTTTCATTTACTTTATTATTAGTAATGGTGATTTTATTGAGTTTAGGAGTCGTCTGTATTATGGGATGACGGGAATTGTGGTGATGGTGGTGGTGGTGATGGACAGTAGTAGTAGTAATAGTAGTAGTAGTAGTAGTAGTAACAGTAGTATGATACGGAAATTGAAGAGATAGAGGACGGGACAAGGACTGGTTTAGGAAAGAAGGGGAGCGGGGTGGTGAGTTCACTGTTGCTGCACTCGTCAGTTTGTTCGCAGATTTATTGCTGATGCAACTACTTTGTTATTCTTTGTTAAAACACACCGGGGGGTAAAAGTAAAGGGATAGCAACCTTCATTTTCTTGTTGCACTCTCTTTGTTGTTTAAATCATCACCGAAGCAAGTATAGTTTTTTTTATTTTTGTTTGTTTTTTTTGCGTTCGTTGAAAAGAAAATATATAATCATTACTCTGTTTTACAAATCTGACAACTTGGTACCACGCTAAGGTTTGAGTAAAAAAAGCGCTGTGTTCTCCACCACCACACCTTCCTTGCCGGACGGAACAAACGAAGGAAGTAAAGGTCACGCGGAATTATGCGGGAGAGAGAGAAAGGTGGAAGTGGTGGAATGAGGGTGAGTTCTGCGGGAGCGCGGATGAATAAGAGATGCCTGAAATGGTATTGTACAGTGAATGAAGGCGAGGGAATGAACTGGTAGTGTGAGGGTGCGAGGATGTGAGAGAGGAGAGAAAGATGAGTGTGAGGTAGAAAGAAGGGTGAGTAGGAGGCAAAGGGATGAGTCTGAAATAGTCGTGGGAGTGAGTGACGATGTGAGATGCGGGGGTGAGAGGTGGGGGAGGTGGGTGTGCGCGGGAGGAACGGTCACGGGGGAGGCCGGAAGTTAAGTGTCCGCCACTCGCTCGCAACTCTGAGTATGCTAAGGTGAACTTTTCTCTCCCTGCTGGTTTAAAAGTCGCACATCCTGAGTCGATATTCCTTTCCTTACCTTTGTTTGCTAATAGAATACTCGATTCCTCCTTTGTTTTTTGTGCGGCTAAAAAATGGTGCTATTTGCCTTATTGGTTTAAATACTACAAAATACATGTTCCTTTTCTCGATTTTGTTTATTAACAGATTATTCAATTTTGTTTTTATCTTATTAATATATATATATATATATATATATATATATATATATATATATATATATATATATATATATATATATATATATATATATATATATATATATATATATATATATATATATATATATATATATATATATATTTTTTTTTTTTATCTGTCTAAAGAATAATGCTCTTTACTGCCAAGTTTTTTTTTTTCTGGTGTTTTAAGAATTCTCCATCAATATGCTTCTTCATGACTAAGCTTGCATGAACAATATTTTCCTTCCTCGTTTGCACAGCAAGTTATCTCTTCTTTCCTCTTCTTCCCTCTCCTCTTCCTCATACTCCTCCATTCCTTTCTTTTAGATTGTATTACCGTCTCACCATCTCCCTCCTACTTCTCTTTTCTCAGTATGTTAGGGACACACTTCTCCCTCCCCATCCTTTAATACACCATAGTGGCATTAACGAAGTATTGTGAAAAGAAGTGAAAAAGAGTCGTTGCCCTGCCTGATTAACGTGGAGAGATGTACAAGTGTGGGTGTTGCAAGGTCTCTCTCTCTTCCCTCTCCTTTTCTCCTCACTTCCTTCCCTCTCTTCGTTTTCCTCCCCTATTCTCTTTCCCTCCTTTCCCTCCCTCTTCCTCTCCTTTCTTCTCATATTCCCTCTTCTCTGTTTACTTTCTTCTTCTCTTTCTTTTATTTACGCACTTTCGTGCTTTACTTTCTTATGTCTTTACTTCCTCCTCCACCCCTTCCTCGTATTTTTCTTTAATTTTCTTCAATCTCCCCCCCCCCGTCCTCCTCCTCCTCCTCCTCCCGTCGCGGTTCGTTCTGTCCGTTACGTGTTGTCAATGCATCTCTCAGAAAGTTGTAAAGGTGATGAGGTTATGACACGTGGAATGCTCTTTGTGTTGCACTTGACTGAAGGTGAGAAAATGCACTATGCTGTTTCTGCCTCCGCCACCACCACCATGTACTCCACTACTCCACTACTGCTACCTCTCTCATTGACTTTACTACTTCTAGCACCACGTTCACCACCACCACCACCACCACCAACAATAACAGTAGCAGCAACAAATCACAGTATTGCTACTACTACTACTACTCTTTTCTTCTACTCTTTCATATTTCTTTCTTTCTCTACCTTTTCCCACTACCTTCACTATAACTGCTTATGCTGCTGCTATTTCTTTCCCTTTCTCATATTACCTACTACTACTACTACTACACTATTACAAGTAACTCCATCACTTACAAGCAACACCAACAACAGCAACATTGACACCGACAATATTAATACCAGGGCTTCAGGAATACACACGATCACATTATTACGAACATAATTCACCACCACCACCACCAGGGCGTCCCCATCCATCTCTCTCTAATCAAAGGTCACTGATGTTGAAGAATACTTGATTGAAAAGGTCACTCCCATGCTGACCTATACACAGGAACAATTGAATATCAGATTATTACTTACCACCTTTTTCTCTTATACATGAACCTTTTACTCGTCTTTTAACTCATTCCACACATTGCAACCACACCTACAAATCTGATGAAGAGTACAAAAATGTAAGAATCTAATCACATGTTGAGATATTCATAGATTATAACGATCAGTAGTGCTCAAGAGGTGACCCACAGGTAGAAAGGAAGACCAAAGAGAAGGTTCATGCGTCATTGAGGGGATTCGGTGCAACTTAAGATGCAAGACGAAGGTGGAGAAGGGCGATCCGCTGTGGCAACTACTTGGGAACAGCAGGGGGAGAGTTGAGCTGTACTGATCCGAAGTATTAGAAGAGGCTCATGAGCACAAAATAGTGAATGAATTTAGAATATTAAAACAAAAGCAAACTTTCAGATTTGTAATATATGTACGGCATATCTAGACTTTGGCACGTCCGGACAGTTTTTTTTTTTTTCATTATCACGACACCAGTTTGATTTATTCTGTTTTCTGCATTGAGGACTCATAAATCTTTAATCACCCGTCTATTACAATCGCATTATCAATTAACTAACTAATTTACTATATATTTTTATATTCTGAGAGGAAGCTTAAGCCATAAAAAGTAAGTGAAGCGGGTGAGCGGCAGTGCCACACATCAAAGTCATAAGGCAGAATGTCAAGAGTTAACGCATTTAATTATAATGGAGCCTTAATTAAACATCGGAATCACGATATTTTAGCGCGAGTTGGCCTGGTTTGACTCGGCTGACCTACACGTGGTATTTCAGGAAGAGATGTCAAACGATTAGCAGGATGTTTGTCGCAATATACCGCTTGGAATAATCTACTTCACGCATCATCGAAGTGTGTGTGTGTGTGTGTGTGTGTGTGTGTGTGTGTGTGTGTGTGTGTGTGTGTGTGTGTGTGTGTGTGTGTGTGTCACTTGCCCTTGTCACAGTGTTTTGTTGGTTTCATGTTTACTGAGTTATGTCATGCAGGCCTTGACATTTATTTCGCCTGCTTTCTATTGAGAGAGAGAGAGAGAAAAAAAAAAACCTAATAACACTCGTCGTCATTACGCTGATCTAGAAACTACGTTCCCCGGTAAGAACAAGGCTCTTTGACTAAGTGATAGAAAATGTCAATGCAAAAAAAAAAAAAAATAAATAAAAAAAACAATAAATAAGTATATACAAAAATATTGGGGAATGGGCAAGGACATTATGACTGCCCCAGTTAGCTGCTCAGTCGAATAGAGGGAGGAAGCAGGCGGCCTTTCTTCCACATCAGCACAGCCCCGGGCGAATATAGCTTTAGTTCGCTATGTAATGATTGATCCGGAAACGATTCTGGCGGAACAAATCCGTGAATGGTGAACTGGGTATACATAGAATTATTATTATTATTATTATTATTATTATTATTATTATTATTCAAATTGTCTTTTTTGTTGTTGGTGATGCTTTTGTTGTCGGGGGACGGTGGCGGTAGCCGTGACAACAGCGGTGGCACCAAATGGAGACAAAGTACTGGCGAGCCAATAAATAAAACACACAGACGTCAGTGTTGTGTGCATATCCCGTGCGGTGTGGGCGGTAACAATGACGTACACTACAAGGCCAAGGTATAGACCCCACTGCACACACACACACACACACACACACACACACATGGATAGGTTACATGTTATATTACACGAGGGAATGATGCACAAATAACTGTAGTTGTGTGTGCATGCAATAAAGGAACGCACGTACTCATGTCGCTAAAAGATGTACACGTACACACACAAGTGACAGCCATGAATAAGAGAGAGAGAGAGAGAGAGAGAGAGAGAGAGAGAGAGAGAGAGAGAGAGAGAGAGAGAGAGAGAGAGAGAGAGAATAATCTAAATACTAACACCTTACAAATAGTTTCTGAGGCTGCTAGTGGCAATCTAATAGGACTACTCAAAAGATTAGATAAATTTAAGGTTAGATAAATTTAAGGTTAGTAATAATAGGTATTTATGTTTTGTATAGGGACTGCCACGTGTAGGGATGCTGGCTTCTTGTAACTTAATGTGATGTTCTTATGAAAAATCCACAACAAACTACCACTCATTTGCTATACCCAATGTCTAAGTTGTCGTAGGTAATTATCCTCCACAAGCTTCCTCCAAAATTACTCTCCCTAAGACAAATTACTCAAGGTTAGGTTAAATAAGGTTAAGTTAGGTTAGGTTATCATGGAAGAAATTAGTTTGGCTGAAATTTTAATAAAGGAATTTTTTTTAGTAGAATTTACGTGAGTGCAGGAATTACCAGAAAAAAAACCACCACAGCACCTCTCTACCACAATACCAACACCTCCACCTAATCCATCCACAGATAACCACAAGCCTACCCTTCCACTCCACTATACCACAGCCCTCCACCACTCCTCACTCACTCATTCCACCACATTCATACCCCACTCATTCTCTTTCCCAATCAATGCGCTTTTGTACCCTGAGGAGAGGCTTAAAAGTCGCAATTCACACATCGGGCGGCGCGGAGCAAATGAGATGAAATGCCTGGATGTTACTGTGTCACGCTCTAAGCCACGCGATATGCAGACACAAAGAGACAGTGCTGGCATCGCGTTATTGCTCTCCTTTCTTCCTTGTTGACTTTCTGATTGAAATTTGTGTTTTGTTTGCTGAAAATTGAGAGAGAGAGAGAGAGAGAGAGAGAGAGAGAGAGAGACTGACGGCAACGATGATGATGAGGAGGAGGAAGAGGATGATGAGGAGAAACACATAAGAAGAAATAACAAACTGTTTAGTCCTAACGGGAATATTTGTGAGAGGAGGAGGAGGAGGAGGAGGAGGAGGAGGAGGAGGAGGAAGAAGAGAACAGCACCCATCACCAACCAAACATGTAAGAGCACGTTGCATAAGCCAATCAATGGTGCGCTGATCCTCGGCTGCGACCAAACTGCTGAAGGCCGCGGCGAGACGGATCCCCAGACGCCCCACGGTCCCTCCCGGCGCCCCAAACGTTGCTTACTGCTTTGTTTATGGAGACTGTAGGTGTGTATGTGTTGTAGGTATGGGAGTGACAGTGGTGGGTGAGCGGAACATCGATGTGCGTGTGTGTGTGTCTGTGTGTGTGTGTTTCATGGAGGTGGCCCGGAATACTAGCACTATAGGAAGAACGTGGCA
Source organism: Scylla paramamosain (assembly GCF_035594125.1). Lineage (NCBI taxonomy): Eukaryota > Metazoa > Arthropoda > Malacostraca > Decapoda > Portunidae > Scylla > Scylla paramamosain. The sequence goes on from NC_087177.1 coordinate 8,047,254, forward strand.
TTTTTCAAGATCGATTCACACCGTTGCTGATATTGATAAAAATTGCAAGTCCTTTATCGTCAGCCATATCTAAGTCTCGTATTAAACAATTCAATTTCTGAGTAGGCTTCGGTAAAAAAAAAAAAAAAAAAAATACACTTATCATTTGAATCTCGAATCGTGTGAAAAAAAAAAAAAACTGCCTTTGTAATTCAGAAACTCGTAAAAAGTCGTTGTTCCTTTCATATCATAAGTGAAAGGAAGAAGGTTACTGTAATCATACACAAAATTGAACTCCACACTCATGAAGGAGCTCATTAATCTATTCACTCGTTCATTTTACTTCAAGACTTCGTGAGCGCCCTTGCCTTCAAAGCGAGCGCTGGAAGTACTACAGGTTGTGCTGGGGTGGTGAGTGGTACGTTTGCTCAGAACGAGCCGTAAATAACTTAGAATTGCAGTAATTGGCAGTATTTGATGACAAGCGTGGCATATTATTGGCGTATCGTGTGAATAATTAAAGCATTGCCCAAGCTTTCTCCGGCAAATGCTACTCTCCTTCCTAGTACTCTAAATTTTTTAACCGTCCAAGATTATTTGTCTGGTGTGTGTGTTCAAGAAGCAGCAAGGTGTGACGGCTTTGCTTCTGCTTCCCACCAAAAGACACAGAAACAAGAAAATTAATAAAATAAATAAATAAAATATATAAGATACGTAAATGAAATAATAAAGAAATAAACAAAGTAACAAAGAAAATAAAAAAAAAAGAAAGAATGGAGAGAAAAAGAAAACATACGCGGCAAACTGTGAAGCACTGACGAACTAAAGATAGCGTTGTTTACACCGAGGCCAATTTGCTTCACACCTCGGGCGGGACCTGAAAGCGAGTCACGCAGTCATCGCACAGTCGCCATGGCCACCTAACGGTGACCACGTCCGCGCCCCGCTAAAGGCATCTACCATTGAGCGAGACAAGGTTTTCCTGTCGCCATAGCAGTCATTGTATGGTTCAGTGCCAAGTATCGCCAGGGTGATCCTTAAACTCACTCTAAGTAATATGGGCAATACTAATGTATCAAGTATTAAATATCAAGAAACATCCGAAATAAGATTATCCACCGTTTTTTTTTTAATCCTCTCCTATACCTACGAGTATTACAGTAGCGCCATTTGAAGCAATGAAGATTTTTTCTCATTATTGTTTCTAAGCTAGACTCCTTATTATGTAAAAATATTCAATGGTATTTTTTTTTTTTTCGCTCACATAAAGATTCACTACTGAAGACATTAAACAAGATAAGCTGCTATATGTTTTAACTAAGAAATTTCCTGACACTGAAAAGTTGATACCCTTCAGTAGAAGCGAGGGAAGTTTTATGTTTAAAAACACCGTGGCGTGGCTGGAATCAACTCAGAATCAAGAAGCATAAGACAAAGTCACCAATCACAGTAAAATTATCGCCACTAATCACAACTGCATCAACAACAAAAACATGATCCAGGTGCATCCTTACATAGCGATGAGGCAACAGCTAGAAAGGTTCCTTGAACATTTTGCTGGAATAAAATCTCTTGAGGGCCAGACACACACATACATTTCAGGAAGTTGGAACACGAGCACTCTGACCTGCACTATGCCATCCCCGTCCCTTCCCATTCCCCCTCGCGTCCTTTGTTATGTAGTCAGACCTCCAGGAAACTTGTATTCCTAATGGTGATTTATTTGGTCTGGTTTTTAATATTGGAAGAAGTTTCCAAAAAATTCACGCCCCGGTATTTGTAACCGATCCATTTACGCAAGAGTATTGTTAGGAATGCTTTATTAACCGAATTTACTGCGGTTATACGTTTTCATTTCCGCCAGTGATTTGAATAATTTCGCATCGCAGGATTTTACTGTCTATGCTTCATCTTTGATTAAATATATACCTTTCAACTTCCTAAGAAAATTAAAAGCATATCTTGCCATTCCTTCTTATAACCAAGCTTTTTATTCCTGAAGTTGGTGAATGTTGCAAGTTTACCAATACTACTTTTTTATGGACTGAATAACTTTAACAAATTCCATATTTTTCTTTTCTTTCTCCCACGAAAAAACCCAAAGTCTCCACGCACGCACCTATATTGTAATTTCTTGCTATTCATTCCAAGTGTATTGCTACTACGAAAGAATAATGGTAGTAGTAGTGGTGATGGGCGAAGGTGGTGGTGATGGGTGGTAACGTTGGCAGTGGAAATGCAAATAGTAGCGAAGGTGTTAACATTACGATATCGACACACTATGTATACTGGACTGGAGTACGTGTTGATGAAGTGTGCGTGGCTCCGCTCGGGCGTGATGTGAACGTGACGGATGAGGTGGAAAGGTGTAGGGAGTGACGCGGGTGAGGAAAGGTGAAGATAGAAGGCAAGTTAACAGTGACGAAGGTAGAGGATGGGGATGAGAATGAGGAGTAGAGGAGTGCGTTGAGGAGTAGAGCACGATGAAGTATGAGAAGAACCTACAGTGGGTTATGAGAGTGGAGTGAGCGAATCTGAGGATGGAGGCGGTGTGTGGGAATGTGGAACGTGAAAGACGAAGCTTTGGAATTTTTAACGATTATTTCTACGATATAAATTTGTGATACATTATTTCGATCACTAGTTTAATGCTTTCTGGTATAACTTTCTCTTGTGGTTTCCCTTATTTGACCTTTGTTACGCCTATCTTGACCGCGGCAACGGAACTAGTCGTAGAAGAAAATAAATAAATAAATAAATAAATAAATAGCCTGTTATGACAAATCTCGTACAAAATGCAAGGAATAAATAAATAAATAAACCACCAAAAAAAAACATGTATTCCTTAGAAAAAAGAAACGATAAATCTCTCCTTCAAAAAGATAAATAAATACCAAAGCAAGATAGACAATATAAATCTATAAGAAAAATGCTGACCAAATGATATCTCGTAATAACACATGCGCAGGTTTACGGGAGTCCGGTGAAGCAGTGGTGTGAGGGAGGAGTGGTGGAATGCGGTCAGGCGCATCACGAGGCGACGAAGCAAGCCCACGTGGCACAGCGAACGGCTAAAGTTTAATCTTATTCCGGGAACCCAGCATATTATCTCTCTCTCTCTCTCTCTCTCTCTCTCTCTCTCTCTCTCTCTCTCTCTCTCTCTCTCTCTCTCTCTCTTTCTCTCATTATTACGTTAAATTATCGTACACACTAAAAATCACCCCCCCACAAACACACACACACACACACACATATACACTGCCTCACATATCGACATCACGAATGTTGACAGCACCACACAGCTAGAATCCCGAGAAACGACTTATACCAACCTGCACTTCACAAACACAGACGAGCCCTCGCCTGCTGATCTGACGAAGAGCTAACGGCAGGGAACCACACCGCTACCACCATCATCTCCGCAGCGTGTGACGTGAATCTCCTCCCATTATTGGCTCCCCTGGTACTAGAGGTAGTGTAGTATTGCGTGGACACTTAGTCTACGTGTAATTCCTGCAAATAATCAAGTCATTGCCTGCACTTTCACTGCTGAAAGCTATTATCGCTGTCATAACAATATCGTCATTGGTTTGGTGTACATCGAGGCTAATTGAGAGAGAGAGAGAGAGAGAGAGAGAGAGAGAGAGAGAGAGAGAGAGAGAGAGAGAGAGAGAGAGAGAGAGAGAGAGAGAGAGAGAGAGAGATTAGTTATTTATTTGCGTGAAATATTACATTTCTCGTTTCCTTCTCTGGAGGCGGAGGAGGAGGAGGAGGAGGAGGGGTAATCATTCATTTTCGACAAAAAATGTCATAACAAAAAGACATGGTTCGTGGCGCCACACACACACACACACACACACACACACACACACACAAGAGCACAACAGAGAGAGAGAGAGAGAGAGAGAGAGAGAGAGAGAGAGAGAGAGAGAGAGAGAGAGAGAGAGAGAGAGAGAGATATGAGATGACTTGTATCGACTGACAAGTATGGAATAATAATAATGGGTACCAATCTATGCCTCCATCTAATCACACATGAGCCACCCACCAGTTCAATTATTCACGCTAAACACACGCAGGCCAATAAGTTAACTTCTCGTACCGGAATGGCGTTCAAATACCACCCCTTTATATCAACTGTCTTCTCTACTTCTCCAGCACACTTCGGTAGTAGTGTAAACAATACTCGAGAACACAAGCGATATCTAAGAGTTATATTTACATACTTGTATTTATATGAATGGGAATGAACATATAGATTATTGCAATGATGAATATTTTTTTATCTAATACTTTTTTTCTTTTTTTTTATCTGACGTTTTACTCCTTCAAGAATTTGCCCCGATAGTGTCACCGCATCAGATAAATCCTTAGACGTCTTTTTTTTTTCTCCTGTGCAAACATTCCTTATTTTCTCCAGTATTATTATTATCATTATTATTATGTATTTTTTTATATGATTACCTTTACATTATTTTTTACTCCCCTGTCTGTTCTTTCCTCTCTTCTCACCACACCACACACACAAAAATGCAAAATACAAAGACACACACAGTTATCTTTCTCATCCCCTTCTTCTACAGTCTTTCATCCCTTCCCTGTCCTCTTCCTAACTTTCCTTCTCTCTCCCCCCTCGCTACAGGTATACAGACTAGAATGCCAAACACCAATTAACAACCTCATCACCGTATTGACTCACCAGTACACCTGTTTGCAATTAAAGTCAGGTAAACAGCTCTTCACACGTCACAGATAATTATGCTTAATTTCAACACCCACACACACACAAACACACACACACACACACACACACACACACACACACACACTCCAACAAAAAACTATAGAAGGGGTTCGTGTTATGAAATTATAGATAGATTATAGGGCAAAAGTGTGAATAAACCGTGACAGACAGGCAAGAAAAAGATATGGGGAGTGAAAATAATTAAGGGTAGAATGCCCATCTGCCAAGCAAAAAGTTGATGAGAATGGGTAGAGCTGAAAATGAAGGGGCAATTGACAGGGTATAAAAAAGGCGAGATATAGAATGAGTGCGCGCTACATGTACGCTTCTATGCATAATTCATCTATCCCTTCATATGCACAACTCACTCTTTCTTCCCCTCCTTCCCTGCTCCCCCTTTCGTACTCTTCAACTTCTCCTTCCCTTGTACTTTTTGTTCCCATCTCTGTTCGTTGTTTTACACGCTCCTGTTTACGTCCTTTACTCACGCACACACAGAAAAAAAAAAAAAAACACTGCGTTTATTAAGTTTCACCGAAATCCATCTAAAAAAAAAACTCATTCCCGATACTTCAATAAAAATAAATAAATAAAACCTGGGGATACAAATAAGGTTAAAAATTTCTCGTCTCCAATCTTTACAGTTTTCTTTCAGCAACACAGTCGTATCTTCACCCTTCACGAAATTAATGACGATGAACATTTCTTACTTCGCAGCAGACCAAAACAAAGCAGTCACTACTGTGGCGAAATACAACAATGATTACTAAACGAACACAACGGCAGCTACCGATAATTAAAATGGCGAAATACAATCCTGAAACACTCATATTTTCCCGGGAGCGTTCGAACAAGGAAGCATCAGGATTCGAGGCTTCGTAACTACTCGATTCGACGACTGTTGAGTGTCATTACTGAGAGAGAACCACCGAGTCCTGAACCTCTTTTACTTACTACGATAGGACACGACTCAGAAGTGATACCTTAGCCTTTCATCCCCTGAAACTCATGCCCTTTATACTTCTGCCTTAAATCATTCCAAATCTGTCCTACAACTTCCCAAAACTCTTGATAAAACAGGAATCAAAATCTTACCGTATCTATCTGTCTTAACTTCTGACACGTAGCGAACAATATGTCCAGTAATTTTCTTCATCTTTATTTTGAGAGCTGATGGTGGATGGTTAGAGTAATATTTCTTTACCTTTTCTTTTATTCTAAGAGCTGATTATGGGAGCCTGTAGATTTACTCACGTGAATGCATCCCACCAACACAAGGAGCATTTCACTCACCTCGTCACGTCCTTGTTCGCGTCCTTCGTAAAATATGCCGGTGGTATTCCAAGGCGGGTCCGCGGCGCCTGAAGGTCAAGGAGGCACTGCGGGACGAGACAAAGAAAAAAAGTATTAAAAAGCTTTTAGGAAGTCGCGGTTACGTAAACGTCACCTATTCTTTTCTTTTTTTCTTTTTTTATTTGACCTTGATTCTGGTAACTCGTATATAATCGTTACAATACAGTTAATGAATGAAGTAGCAAACGTATTCTTTGACTCTTGTTCAAATTGACTTTTTCTTCGATTTTTTTCTTCCACATCACCACATTCCTTCCTCTCCCTATATTCTCTCAGTACTACATCTCTCCGTACCTCCAAGTCTTCCCTCCACCACCAATACTATATACTGTTCCTCACATTCTCTTCTGTCACTATATTTTCACCTCTCTCTTCCCCGTTCCACCCAGCAGCACTCTTTCATCACTCAAACTTCTCTCTCCAGTGGCCACCTAACAGTACCTTCATCTTGCCCTGCATCACCACCACTACCACTGCCACTACCACTACCACCACCACCACTTCCTCTTCCTCCTTTACTTGCCCACACTACCGAAAGCCTTCTCCCTCTTCATCCATGTAAATGAGGCAACAGTAATAAGGAATACGTATTAAGTTAAATATCCTTTGGAAAAGAGAGAGAGAGAGAGAGAGAGAGAGAGAGAGAGAGAGAGAGAGAGAGAGAGAGAGAGAGAGAGAGAGAGGCGATGAAATATTGAACAAGCTCTCAGGCTGCTGCTGTTGCTTAAAAATTGATGTTATTCGAGACTAATACTTCCTCCTTCTAAAGGTAATAAATAAACAATTAAAAAAGAGCTTTGCTACATCCTGTGCCGATAATGAATACCGTTTCCATTAATACTAAATAACAACAGAAAAAAAATAATATCTAAAGGAATGACTGGGTGAAAATAAGTGAGGAAAGAGTTAAAAAGTTCGAGTCTGCAAAGAGATGCAATTTGGATCTCAGGCAGAAGACGCGGAGTACGAAGTCGCCCTCGCAGCTTTTTAAATCCTGATGAGCCGAGGAATCTTAAAGTGTTTATGGCAAGAAAAAAAAAAAAAAAATCTCGAAGTTTGAATTTCGTCCTTCATTTCCACTGACTACATTAACGTTTGCTTCAGAAAGTTAGCATTGCTTAGTGTTGTTCATTAACAAAGAAACAAGGTCATAAGACAGATGTATATACGAACACTAAAGATAAAAAGTCAAGTAAACTTATGAAGAAATTTCAAGTTATGTGAATTCAATAATAACTATAGTCAATCGCAAAGCAAACGCATATATGAAAATTCAAAGGCCTTTTATGTATATACGGAGACAAAAGGGAGCGTATAGGTATATGAAAGAGTTCTTAAGTCACGTGACCCTATGAATTCAAAGCAACTATAGTCAGTCGTAAAACAAACGCATATTTGAAGGTTGCAGACGAAGACTAATGGGAGGGTATGGAAGAGTTCTCAAGTCATGTGACCTTCAGAACTCAACAACAACCATAATTAGTTGCAAAGCAAATTCATATACGAAGGATGAAAGGGACGCCTGCAGGTGAACATGTAGGTGTGCGCAATACAGGTGTGGCTGAGTCATGAATACCTGGTGTCAATATTGTGTTTGGTGAGCGATGTTTGTGAGGGATGACAAGGCAGGGCTCTCAATCTTTGTCCAAAATTCCACAATGAAAATTTCAAATCCCTCAAAGGCAATCACTCCATCAATAGAATACGGCCATTATCTCGTCAGGTTTCCTTCCCCCGCCACATTCCTGTCTAAAACTCCCCCGCCCCCTAAAATAATCTCATTAACTGCTAAACTGATAGCCCTAAAGCATCTCATATTTTCTCCTTCGACTCTTGCACAGTTGGTAGATGACCAATGTGTGAGGGGAGAGGAGAGGCCTCTTCCGTAGGCTGGCCTGTACATGCCTTTCACCTCCCTCCTTCCGCCCCTTTCTCTCTACCCTGTCACATTAAAGGTCACAGCGTTAAATATTTGTCGTGCAGCCGCCTCTCATGAAGAAATGATGGCTATCGTGGTGGTGATGGATAGTAGTAGTAGTAGTAGTAGTAGTAGTAGTGGTAGAGGTAGAAGTAGTAGTAGTAATAGTATGAGGAGGTGGTGGTGGTGATGATGACGATGATGGTGGTGATAGTGGTAGTGGTGGTGGTGGGTAGTCGTGGTGGTGGTGGAGGTTAAGGCCACAGTTACTTACACGTGGCCCCGTTCGGTCTTCCCAGTCACCTCGCCACAAGTAGTGAATAAGTCAAGTCTCGGTCAGCCCACGGCCCTCAACTTCAATAGGTCAGGTTGGATTCCTAGCGACCTGTGTGGTGGTGAGGCTTGCGGCGGCCGCCTAGTGTCGCCACCGCCACCACCGCCTCAGCCACGTGTCCATCACAGAGTTTCTTTCTGTTTTAATCTCATTCCCGCTACCTTTCCAAAATTCACTACTAGCTGGATGATTCAGCTTCCCTCGGTCACGACATACCTGCCTGTCCTTCCTTCCCTTCAAGTTCTCAGGGATGTAAAGGTCAGGTGACGTCAGCATCTCCCTCAGGCAACACCCTACTATCCTCCCCTTGTTGCCTTGCACGTGACCTCTGATGCGCAGTATTTTCTTTACTTCACAAATGCAAACTTCCATAACAACGTTTCTTTTCTCCACAGATACACTCTTTCCCGGCGCCAACACCTCCATATCCCTGACGCAGTACTTCCGGAAGCCTCTCAACTGCTTCTTCGACTTGAGCTTCTATCCGTTTGACGTGCATGTGTGTGAGTTGCCCATGATGCTGCTGCCCCACGAGGCCCGCCACACGCGCCTCATCACCGGCACCAACAGCGCCAAGTTTACTGGACTCAAGGGACTCGCCTATTTCGAGATTGAGGAGTTTAACATCAAGATTCAGGACGCGCAGGTGAGCACCCATGACACTACACACTGGGCACCTATGAAGCTACGGACTGACTATACTCTGAAACACTTTGCGCATCTCTACTACTTTCAAAAAGTTCTAGTAGTCTAGTTGAAGCTACACGGGTGGTTTTTAATTTTTTTTTTTCTAGTCTTAGTGACAGATTAACAAGCTTTTTGCATTATTAACATAATAAACATTCTTGGGAATCCAGCTGATTATCTGTGTGGCCTTTGAAAACTGTAGTTGTGAGAGCAATGGGTTTCTGAATGCGGCCACATGCATTGGGACACTTCCCTCTCTAACGCTTTCGTGGATTATTCTTTATATTAGGTTTGCGTCGGGTACAATAACGAAACTTACACATGTAGGACACACTGTAGCCTTGTCGTAAATGTAAAAATCTTTGAAGGGCTGTGTCTGATATGGCTGTAATAGCTCCGAGAATGTGCTGCGGACTTATTGTAAAGAATTACCCTCTCGTGGACTATAGAAACCTTCTTATCCCTTAAAAAACAGCACTACATATCTATACACTGAATTACACAGCACTGTACATAATCATACACTAAAATAATGCAGGACTGCTTACCTATATACACAAGAGCTCCACCTGGTACACCCCCCCGCAAGGAACAGCTGACGAGAAATGTTTGGCGGGTTCACTGCTTCCCTTCCTCCTTGAATCACGAATCTCGAATCTGAAACAGTGAATGTGAACTGGTGGCTTAATTAATTCTTCCTTTTCTTTGCGTGAGGACAAAGACGAGAGAGAGAGAGAGAGAGAGAGAGAGAGAGAGAGAGAGTTCTGAAAATATTTTTTCAAGGTGTCATGAGTTTCCATCCTAGTTAAATAGTTCGTCATAAGAAAACACAGAAAAAAGAGAATAAGACAACGTATTGCAGAGTGCAAAAGGAGTACTTCTAACGGTGATAAAAAGACTAGTAATGTTCACTACTGAAGTATAGTGTCAGTGAATGAGTTGAAAGTCTGATATCAAGGTGTTTCGGATCTAGGTCATGTCATGCCATGTCAAATCCTCACTTATGTTTTGAGTTGTCACGAGACCACATACGTTTTGGCAATAACTTCATCATTATTTTAACGTTGCTTTAGAAAGTAAAGTGAATATCGTCTGCAGTGTAGTTGAATACAGATAGTTGTTAAGTCTCTAGGTTTCCTATCGTGCTCGTTCGAACGACTGCTGCCTTGCTATTGAGTTGAGCTTCCAGTGAGGTGCGTGCCTGGCTGTCACCCCGCAGATCGAGGTGGACTAAAAACAAGCGACTCTGCAACAATGCAATCTTTTCCATGGTGTTGTTGGGTGCGTGGCTCTTCACTGCACCAGAGTGATTGCTTTCAATTGTGCATGACTCCACCTTTGTCAATATACTTCCCTCATGAATCTATGAAGTCACTGCACACGTTATTGCATCCTGTTGCGTGATTCTTTTAATACAAAGACAAATCAAGAATCGAGTCGTATGGCATTCGATAGATTAATGTTTTCTTGTGAAATCTTTTGCCTAATTCATAAGCGAGGAAGATGGAGCGTGCAGGCTAATGATCCATCAATAATATTACGCATGAGAATGGCGTCACTCAATAAGAGGTGACTGAAACATTCCTTAAGACAGCTCCGTTGTCAATACGCCGCGCCATGCCACGCAGAGACGGGCAGGGCGGGGTGTGGGTCGGGTTAGGGTGTGACTGCAAGTTTTCGGTGAGTGTGGGTGCACCTAGGCTCTGCCCCGCCACGCGAAGTGCTAGAGAAGGATTATTGCAATGTATTGTCTCTGTCTATGATCGTAGAGTAACATGTATATGACTAAGCAGAAGGGAAAGGGCGTGGAGGGAAGGGGCGGGAAGCAGGAAGTACTATGCAAAAATAATAACAGCATCTCCTCCACAGCTGGGTGGCCGCCAGTACAGCGGCGTGGTGCTGCAGGTGCGACTGGCGCGCCGGTCTGCCTTCACCGTGCTGGCGGTGTACTTGCCCTCCTTCGTCCTCCTGGTGGTGAGCACGGGGTCTCTGTGGGTGTCGCACACCTCGCCTGCCCGCCTGGTGCTGAGTTGCGGCGTGGTGGGCGCCTTCCTCATGCTGTGGGTGATCACCGCCCTCACCAGCCCCGCCTCGGGCAAAGTCAAGGCAATCGACGCCTGGCTGTGCTTCTGCACCATGCACGCTCTGCTGCACGTCATGCTGCACGTGCTGCTCGAGGTGTTCGCAGATGACATTACAGTGCCGCCACTGTTCTCCAGGGTCGCGTCGCGCGCCGCCACGTCCCGCACCCGCGAGGTGAAGCCTATCGACACCAACATCTACGACAGCCTCATGCTACGAGACACTGACGACGGCAAGACCTGGACCGTTAACTACTGGATCTCCTTCATCGCCAGGGTGGTCTCCCCCGCCCTCGTCTTCTTTTTCAATGTCTCCTATTGGCCATTCGTGTTCTACTTCAGCACCGACTCTTTGACGTAATGGCGCCCACTCCACCAGTCTGCACTGCTCTCAGGGTGTTTCCATCACACACACACACACACACACACACACAAGCTCTTGTTTATAATTACATTTCATAAACCGTAACGTGCACCACATATTCGAACGTTGTGTCGTGGGTCCAACACACACCGTGTATGTCGGTTATTTTTGGGATCCGCTACTCAGGTACCGCTGGAAGAATGAGTGTTTCCTTGAGTCCCCAGTGCCACACTTGTCACTACTTAAATCGCAATCTGCCGTCCCCCTCCTCATCTCTCTTGAGCTGCGCCTCCATGCGGGATTTGGACACAGTCTTCTAAACAACTATATCATCACTACATCTCCGCCTTTTCTGATTATACAACAGAACTGCTCGCTGTGCTGATACAGTTTGCCTTGCTGTTGACCCGAGACAGTTTTTTCATAAACAAATGTGGTATGACATAAATGCGTAAACAATGGAGAAATATATTTGCCAACTTACACATGTAAGAAAAAAAAAGTAAAAAAAAACTCATAAAAGGGGAAAAAAAAACGGAGCTTCCAAGATTAACCCCATGAATTTATCTAAATCCTAAGAGTTCCTCATGTTATTCACATCAGCTGGAGACGAGTTACGACATGTGTACTTATATTCAGAGACAGATAGAGGGTTGTCCACCAGGCAGCTCAAGTTTCCCTTCAGATCCGGTTCAGTTCGTCAGGAATCTGGCGAAAACTTTTTACCCTCATTTTCTTTTCTTTTCTTTCCTTTCTTCTCATTCTTATTATCATTCCTTTTCTTTCTTCCTTTCTTTTTCTTCTTGAGTCGTGTGGCACTGCGGAAAACAACACCACTGCAATCTTTAAAAAACGCGGTAGGAATATAACATACAAGCAACTTCCCCGGAGCACCAATATCTCTCCTTCCTCCCCTCCCTCCATCCCCCCCGCCCTGGCAATGCGGTCAGGGGTAGGGAAGCCATGACACACACTGATCTATCCTGCGAGGGGTGATAAGGGTCATTCCAGCAGGGAGGAGTGAGTGAGGGAAGATGAGGGGGAGCACGAAGCAATGGTGGCAAATATTTTCTGCCTGAGCTGTTATCGACTGTGCGATATTCAGATATTTATCGATCTTCACTGACTAGTCATCGGGAAGTAGGGGTGTGGGTGGGAGGGGAGGGAAGGGAGAGGGGTGTGGGTGAGTGGGAGGGGGATGGGGTTGGGGAGGTGTCAAACAATCCGGGCAGACGAGACGGGTCATGTACAAAAGATAAAGACGCACATTTAGGTTTAGTGGACCAGACATTTTACATCTGAATGAATCATTTGTAAGTATGAACTGAGGGCAAGGAGGAGAAGGAGGAGGAGGGAGAAGAGGGGGAGGAACAACACTACATAGGGCGACACTAGTGGCCCTCGGAACAGCCTTATTTCATAAAGGGACTGCGTAAGAGAGAGAGAGAGAGAGAGAGAGAGAGAGAGAGAGAGAGAGAGAGAGAGAGAGAGAGAGAGAGAGAGAATTACATAAAATCCTATAGCAGAAGACCTATTAGATTATAACAAGAATAAGTACTAAACTACGCAATACAATTAGCACACGTATGAGAACATGATACAATAGAACAAGGCTTCTCCTCGCCCACTATATAATCAGGAAACGTGCACAGACTGAGATGTAAAAAAAGAAACACGTGACTGCCGCTCTCCGCCACAATGACTGACGGCAGCGAGCAAAAGGTCACGCCTCTTTAATTGTTCATTAGGGAATGTATTTTGTTCCGCGACTACACAGGTGACCGCAGCCTGAGATCCTTGGGGGGGCGGACTCTCCAAGGATAAGTGGATAGAAGAGGATAGGCGTACAAGGAACTGGTGACATGCTAAAGGGTGTCAAGGTCTAATGGGAGCGGCAAAAACTTAGTCATACGTATGGTGGTGCGAGCGTCCAGTACGAGTGGCGTGCATGGCGGTGAAAAATATAGTTACAAGTAGAATTTCAAAGTATGAAAGGATGAGGTATAAGAGCGTGTGAGAGTGCATGTCTAGGTTGAGTGTGTTCATGATGTGTTGGTGGAGGGGGAGGCACACTAACAGACTGACCAGATGAAGGGTGTGTTGGGAGAAGGTACACAAAACAGCCCCACCACGCACTCTGCCTAATGGGGGCTGGTCCCTTTTGCCACTCAGCTTGACAGTGGTGGCGGTGGTGGTGGTGGAGTGACGGTGGTGGAAGAGCCATCGTTATACTAGTTACTAAGCTCGACTGTTTGTATATAAGTGTATAATTTATGTGTACGTAGTGGAGAAGCTTTAGTAGTAGTAAAGTTTTCAGTCATAACACACGATGCTTTCACTGATTCCCTCCTTCCTGTTTGTGTGTGAGTGTGTGTGTGTGTGTGTGTGTAAAATCTAGCAGTTGAGCAATCCATGTGCAGTAAAGATGTACGAGTACTAGAGTTGTCTACTGCATTTTTTGGCAGGTGAAGCTTTTATATTTGTATTTTAATGTGAACGTTATTTACAATTCAAAAAGATCACTAATTGAGCGCACCAGACAACACAATCCTCAGTCAAGACCTCTCATTGACGATAAAAGCCACGTCCAGCCACAGCAAGAACATCTATTATACAGTGAAGAAGCCACCGCATGACCAGACCATACTGCTGCTGAGGCGATTCATCCAGCACCGACACAAGTAAGAATAAAAAAAAAAAAAAAATTGAGAAAATCATCGAGAATTCAATAATTCAAAACTATATGTTGCGATTCTGAAAAAAAAAAGAAAAAATGCTACTACTACTACAAATGATACTACTACTACTACTACTACTACTACTACTACAAATGATACTACTACTACTACTACTGCTACTACTACTACTACTACTACTACTACTACTACTACTACTACTACTACAACTACTAGTAATGATAATAAGTGATGATAATAATAAAAAAATAATGATAATAATAATTAACAAATAAATAAACAAATGTTAGATACGCAAATGCAACAAATAATAAAAAAAAAAAAGCATCAACAGGAGATATACATATGCATATTTTTTAAAATAATAATGTAGTACCTACTCGTCTGAAAGTTTAATAATATATCTAAAACCGAGGCTTGAAATGTTACAATAACAGAAGCAGCAACAGCGAGGCACAGTGATGACGGATTTAGTTAAGCTACACATTTCCTTCACTTTTAAGTTACTAAAGAAAACAGTGCTACAATACCAGGTAATTATATATGGATTAATTACTACCGATATCGTTGAAATCTCTTAAGAACTTACATCATTATCGCGTTTGTTAAAAAAAAAAAATAAATAAATAAATATACGAAATAAATAAGTATATAAATAAACTAACAATTTAGTAAATAAGTGAAATTGAGTTAAATAAAATCTAAAAAGAATCATGTGGCAATGAGGGTATGACATGGCGTATTCTTGGTCTCGGGTACGAACAAAACGTCGACGAGAACCAATCCACCTATATGGCAAGTTCCACGCACGCCTTTTTGCAGCAACACAAGGGATGGAATGCTGAGGACCTCGTCTTGGATGTACTACTGACGATGGAAGGCTGATATTGGCTATTACTTTTACATCTGCAGGTGATGTCACGATGAACATTGAACACACATAACGTGAAATCAGGTTCAAAAGCTTAATGGTAATGTTTGATCTCATGTTTGATCAAGATTCTTACTCGAATAACACCTTCAATGAACTGAAAGAAATTAAACGTACAGTCAAAGACAAAAGTCGTGTCATGAATTTTGGTTAAAACATCTAGTAGAGGCCTAACCTTACCGTGCTGTCTGCTGTATGTGATATGAACGGTTGGCAGCAGAACAACAGTAGCTTCGATATTTATCCCATCTAACAGTTCGTATCCTCACTAGTATTGCGTTCTCAGACACATCCAATGTCTTTTGGAACCAATTAATCTTTTTGAAGCAACGTCTGAAGTACACATGATGTTTAATATATTTGCTGAATTGTAATACTTTCCCATATGATACACAACACTAGGGATGACTAAATCACTGCTGGGCTGACTATGCTACGCATTCCACGTCGGATATGAAACCTCGGCACAGTAAATCTTTTGAGCCTTTGAAATTATCTTGATTTGCTTTAGTCCCACCTTCATCAGCTGCAGATATGAAGCTTCGAATTCTTACCTGAACAGTAGTTCTAGCTCTTGGTTAGGAAATTTAGACTGCGTTAGCGTCGTCTTTTCTTTTCTCTGATGTCTTTCTTTCTCCTGTAGTCGTCTCGTTCATAACTCAATGATCCTTCGAAATGTTTCCGCCTCACTCATTGCCAGCTCTACCTGGTCTGCTTTTTGATGTGAAACGTATTACGGTCTTGTCGTGGTTCGATTACATTCGCTTACTTTGTTGCGTAAATTCCTCGATAACACTGGATAAAGTATTCAGTTCACGTTCAGCTATATCTCTAAATGTTTATTATTTATTTATTTATTTGTTTGTTTATTAGGACAAAAGAGATTCCTTAGAGAATGTGAGAAGGGTTAACAATGGAGAGGGAGGCAACACACACGAACACAGGCATTTCTTTTTTCCAGCAATTTACCGACAAAGTATTCTACCCATATTTTCGATGATTCCTTGTAGCTTCCCTATATACCTACTTAACCGTCATTAAACTGGGCACGGTTTTTTTAACTGACACATTTTTTTTTTTCCCACAATAACCTGAAACTTTTTATACGCTTTTGTACTACAGTCTTGAGCAGTTTTATAGTATAGACAAGACAGAATTAACCTCTTAGTATGTTTCTTTGTATTCACGCAAACCATTTTTTTTCTTACAGTGCTCCGAATATAAACAAAAGAAGATTATAGCAATGAAATGTAAAGACCAAAACTACAAAATCAAAATAGAATCTTAAGTAAAAGATAACAAAGCTGCAAATACAAATAAATCTAAACCTAAAGAAATTAACAAAACTACAATTATGAACTAAAAAAGACCAACCCTCAATCTATCTTCCAGGCTTCTATCAACCTCATACACAGCACCACCAGTCAGAGAGCAAGTAGTGACGGTACTGTGCGTGTCTTTCTTCATCCCTCCCCTTCACCACCTTTCTCCCCTTCCCTCCCTCTGCACCGGTGTTCAATATCCTTTAAATAAATGAAGGGTAGCAGTGAAGGGGTCGGGGAAGGGACCAAGGAGAGAGGAGAGACCAGAGAGTGAGGGAGGGAGTAAGGGAGGAAGATAAGTAACCAAGAGAATGAGCTTATCAGTAAGGGGAAATGTCAGACAGCTGGGTAATTCTGTATGTAATAGGAGAGAGAGAGAGAGAGAGAGAGAGAGAGAGAGAGAGAGAGAGAGAGAGAGAGAGAGAGAGAGAGAGAGAGAGAGAGAGAGAGAGAGAGAGAGTGTGTTAAGAGACAGAGTTGTACTAAATAATAAGTCACTTGACAATAAAATAAATACAGCCACATGAAACATATCGGACAGCTGGACATGGAAATGAAGGCAGTAAACTTTAGCTTCCTTGAGGCATCGGCGAGTGCTGGTTAATACTCGAGCACCGAGACTGTCTGAGTATACACGAACCTTCCCCACCTTCACCTTTTGACAATGACCTACTTTTTGAGATGGTAAGAGAACTGACCTACGTATCTTAGGCTTACCGCAATATACCTTTTTTTCCAACACGAGGAGAGAATGCCGTAAGCGATCTATCCACGAAGATAATCTAAATTGCAAGACAGAATACTAATATGACGTGAGGGCAACCAAAGGAGTGACGGGTTATGCAATTAGACAGCAAAGATGACACGGTTAGTACTTACCAAACAAAATCTGCCGTCAGTGACAGAGCCATCGATGGAATACCAATAACATGATAAACTGTGACATGAAACGAGTTACAGGATGCGGATGTTATGCAATTAAAAATATCCAATCAGTCATCCTTGAATCACTCGAGACTAAACAAATGACGAACACCACTAAGGGATCGCAGAGACTTTTCCTGTATCATCATTTACGTTAAACACAAGCTCAGAAACACACAACGTGAGAAACATCTATAGCAATCTCTAGAGTCCTAATTTTCCTGGAAGTCTCGGGAAGTGCTAGTGACGGTAAGTACTTGAAAAATACATCAAGGCGAAGTAAATCAGAATAAGGTCGTGTATCACTGTATGGACACGCAACATTGGTGGCAGCGCGTGGATACAGACCTACCTGTATGTCTTTTGAGAGTTTAACACCTGGCAAGTACATGCGGTGGTATTTAAACTTCTTCAAAAATTCCAGAGAGAGAGAGAGAGAGAGAGAGAGAGAGAGAGAGAGAGAGAGAGAGAGAGAGAGAGAGAGTGCGAAGAGGTAAGAGAATAATAACCACGGTCACCTGCCTCCCTGCCTGGCCCTATACCTCTAACTCAACTCAGGTCCTCCCTCGCCTCCAGTCATGCATTTCTGATAAACTTCCCATCGATCTACGCCGAGTCCTTGTAACTCTACCTGCCCACGTAAATATTCCATGCGCCTCATCCAACGACCAACTCACCAGGGCAAGCCAACGAACCACAAGACGGAAAAGTACATGCGAAGGCCGTGTCCCACATACAAAGCACCGTCGGTATTGGCTGAACACGTGCGGTTAAAGATGGTATGTCGTAATGTTATGAAGTAAATATCCTTGGAGCGTCGTATCAGTTTTTCGATAGCGTTACGTCATCATGTATATCGCTGGTCGTGGGTCATTTATTACTGCGAATGACCAACTGTATTTACTGAGATCGGCATTATGAAACTGGTAATGTCATGTAATGTTAAACCTTTATCCCTCCACGTAACCCTCCTCCTCTTGTAAGCCTAAACATCTTTTTCTGCCGTGCTCTCCCTCTCTCTCTCTCTACACCCATACCACACACCACATTTAGATCTTGGTTAGTCTCTACATCACTCAATCTTCCACCGAATTGTGATTGTTAATTTACTGACAAAAGACATATACACACTCCATCTTCGGTGCGTACCTGCTTCAATAATGTAACAAGCAAGTCTGATTCATCACTACTGGGCGACATTACACCGCCCATGATACTAAAGGACACACACACACACGCACACAAATGGCGCTAAAGGACACACACACACACAAAAAAAAAAAAAAAGTCACCGTCATGCGATCAGTTAATAAATAAATGGGGAGAAGACACACACCGGAACACCTTTGAAGTTTATTAAAAAGGATACAGTGTGGATTAATTCATATATGTACAAAATATTTACACATGTCAAGCCCGAAAGGAACAAAACCAATTACTGTATACAAGGACCGACTGAAGGAAGGGGGAGGGAAGGGGAGGATGGAAGGAGGGAGAGGAGAGAGGGGAGGTGAGGCAGGTAATTAGGTAGATATTTTAGGAGTGTTATGAAGGATAGCACGCCTGAAAAACAAGGGATAAAAATAAACGAGTAAAACTAAAACTTAAAAAAAAAAAAATAACGATAAAACTCTAGAAAAAAAAATTGTGAAGTTGTAGTCATATTTTCATTTCGTTTCCGTGATGTAATGCGTAATTTGTTCTTAGGGTTATTTGTCACAAGCGAGCGCAAGAGTTCTTACCTTACCCGTTCACTTCAGTTCACCTGTGATTATCAATTAAGACTGATTTTTCTGACCACGTAAATTTTCAAATCAACCAAATCCTTTACGTATACTACTAAACTACCTCTCTTTCTCTTCAACAAATCTCAACAAATGCACGTTGGATGGCACAGAAGCTACGTTTGTCGAGACTAGTCAAGATCTAACCAGTGAACTGAACGTTCGTCCTTAAAAGAACAAGTAAAGTGATTCCTCGCTTTGGCGCTATAACCCCTAATTTTTCACCTGCAATCAATCCATCAGTCAGTCAATTTAGCACACACACACCTTTCTTACACAGTTGTGCCGATTGTTAAGTTGCCGATACAAGATGATAATATGATTGATATATGATGAATGTTTCAACTCTGCTCGTCAGTCACACAACTCTAAGAAAACCAGGTTGGCAAGAAAGTAACACCGAAACTTCCACATTCTCACCGCCACATGACTAGTGCAGCGGGGCGTTGACATTTCAGCTCGTGACTAAGAACTCCAACACGCGTCTTGTGGCGGCGATGTCATACTTTGTTCAGTGCCTCTACCATGTCAGCCGCAGCATTTGGAGTTCACAAGTACTCGTCACACATGTGTACCTTTAAAATGTAGTAGCATTAATTGAAATCTATACTGCTCTATTACAACCTTCAACTACTAGTTACTCGTAATATGACTTTTTATGGTACGAATACACATCTGCTATCAAGGTACAAGAACACTGGACGAGAAATGCAAATACAACTGAATAATAAATCCACGTAAATTTCGCAGGAGTTCAATTATTTTAGTCCTGTGAATAAGTGAGCAAAGTTCGAATAAGATAAAACGAGCTATGAAAAGTGGAAGAATCAGGAAAACGGCAACAAAAGCAATGCAGTCAAGGAACATAATGAATAAAACTGAAGCAATATAAATAATGTGAGGAGAGAGGAGGGAAGGGGAAGTGAAGAGAGGCACAACAGCAGCAAGCAGCAAGTCAGTTCGTCAATAAGAGCTGGCCAACTGCTGGGACCAATCACGGCACAAGTTGAAGAGTACTACTGTTTGCTCGCTCAGTAAATAAAGGCTCCAGTGTTAATAGGTAATGGACACGCGCGCTTCCTAACGAAAGGACTGTTTATGGCCTCCATGTGCAGCCTGGTACTGAAATATGACCTCTGTGTACATAACTACCTCGTGTTACTCCATCCTGTCATGCACGTAACTAGCTCAATCACTCACTAACTACTCAAGTGTGTCTCTTAACTGGTGTTCCCCTTGCCACTTTCCATTGTCTTTTTATCCCTGTCACTTTTTTCCTCGTCCCTGTCATCTTCTCAGTCTCATATCGCTGCTCTTCCCCTTGCCACTATAAATCAATAAAAGTACCTCCTCTCAAATCACTATCACTTCCCGTTTTCTTGCTCGTGGTCGTAATTATCCTTACTTACCATTCATTCCCTTTCCTCCCAGCTCTTAAACCCCAATTCCTTCATTCCTTTCACTTACTTTTAATAACTTCTCCTCACACCACCAGTACTTTAGCACACCTTTCCTATACTCATTTCAATCTTTCCCCAGTACCACCATCTCAGCACACCTTCCCTTTCCTGTCTAGCAAATGGTTCGAATCTATCATCTACGCTCATTCGAAACCCCCTCCGTCCCGCAAACAGGTAATTCCCCCTCGTTTCTTATCCTACTCCCCCACCACGCTCCCGTCCCCTCCCGGCTGCACAGGACTCTTAACATCTGCCGCGCGATACGTGTGTTCCGATATCCGTGTATTTGAAGCTTTTTTCCTATTGGTACGCGTGACCCAGACTCGTCACGCCACGCACCCAGCTAATGCAAACAGAATACTTATATGCTGCTACTGTGCCATGACACACACACACACACACACACACACACACACACATTACAGTCCTAAATATAACGTGCCTTGTATCTGTTGTGGGAATGAGAAAGAAAGCTTCGAAGACAAACGAACACACAAGTAAACAAGCCAACGAGTTATCGCCATAAATAAGAAAAATAAATGAGTAAATAGGTAAAGAAATAAATAAATAAAATACGATGTGAACTATTGCGGTTTGCTGAGGCAGGACGAATGGAGGGATGGAAGGAATGGAGGGAGCTCGGAGGGAGGGAAAAGGAAGGTCTTATCGGTCACAGAACACACATTTGACTGGGGCTGACACAAAGCCTGAAGAGTAACACAACGCAAGAACACTGACACGGACCATACATTGTGCGTGGATTTGTTTGATTGGAAACGCCGCTGCACCTTCGCCTCTCCTCTTGTTTTGGATCAGCTTGCGGAAAGGAAAACCTAAGAATAAGACTCGCTTTTTTTTGTACTGAACATCCGAGGTCAAGAGGAATTTGACACCTTAAACAACAGTAGGCAAGGAGAGTAAGGGAAGACTTAAGGGAGGGAGGCAAGCAGCTGCGTGGGACTCAAAACACGAAGCTCAGTGATCATAAGTAAATAAATAAACGCAGTCGTTGATTGGTCAGTTGGAGATGAGTTGCATGGCAGCAGCTGGGCCGCCACGCACACTGAGACATGAAGACGTCCAGGTTTACTGATATACCGTTCATGGCGGAGGAGGAAGGGGCGGGCAGAGATGGCGCCCGCCCCTAACGCCCCCGGGGTTGGCTGCGCCCTGTGGAAGGCGCGCCTTGTCCCCGTGCGTGTTAGAAGTATCGCTAAGCACATCAATGAGGACTATGGAACTGGAAACTCTCGTTCTCGTGTTCCTTAAAGTTATATTTCATCAGTTTAGGGACCATTACTCCTACAACATCCAGGGATATATGAAAATTATGAGTTCCGATACATTACGCAGTTCTGCTACGTAAATAATGTCTAAGCTACGAAATGGACTGGAATGATCAAAATGTTGCTATAGTAATGTCTCGACATGACTTACGATATGATTGTCAAACTGTGAAATAATATGAACAAGTTAAAATATTGCGATAAAGGGAGTGTTCTCCGGCGTGGGCGGCGGCATGTCCGGCCGTGAACTGATATGTAGCCGGTGACGTGCTGGCGCCCGGCGGCGCGGGCCTGCAGCAGGTTGGTGACGGTCCCACAGGCCACCGCGGTGCCCAGCCGGTGGCGAGGGGCGTCGGCACTCACACAACGAGGTCAACTTGACTCTGACCAGATCACCAATTTGTCCACCAATGTGTTGCTCTTAAGTGCTGGGGAGAAAATCTGTTCGTCATTGTGTGTGACTGCCTTCATTGCTGGAACAGGTTTGGACAGGCAATGTTAACTAAATATAATCATAAAAGTGATAAAAGCCAAAGAAAAAGTTTACCAAGCACACTAAAAAGTGAACCTGGCGAGAGGAACATGATGTGTCTATGAAAAAAGCTAGACGCCACCGAGTCCTCCCGAGGCCCCCGCTGTGTGTCCGCCCTGCCATCCTGCCGTCACACTCAAGTACACGTCCTGGATCTCGTCACGGTGTCAGGCAGTGGCGGATGTTCGGGGGCTTCGGGGTGTGCCTCCAAGGGGCAAGGAAGTCATGTGTCGGTGGCATCTTGCTTAGAGTGGCAAAATGTTGCATGTCACACGGGTTGTGGAATTCATGCAACATCGAAAATCATCAGACTATAAGCTACAGACTGCACGTGACGTCTTAAACATGAGCTTATATGTATTAGCACTTCGCGTGAACGAGGGAACTCTTAACATTATAGAATGTAAAGAACTTCAACTCGACACCACAAAATATAAGTTATATGTATATTTATATATAGGGATCTATCTAATAGATCATTTTGCGTATAACTTTTACGTCTTGTAACAGTAACCATTTGTTGTAAATATTCAAGTCATAAATAACAATAAAATACACAACATACCACCACCACGTTTGATATCGTCTTGCAGCGCCAACACTGCGGTATTTGGGTAACAGGAAGTGAGCGACGCTGAGTGGCGGCAGCCGTGAGCACTGCCACCAAGGACACAGGCATCCTGACTCAGGCTGCACGAACATGTGACTCACGAACCATCTTGGTAAGGGAAGAAATGGCTGACCTGACATCACTGCCAGGATACTGTGCTCCGTGCCAGCTGTGTGGCACAAGCTCTGGTCACTCCGTGGCCCGGCTCACGACGCATACTTAGGGTGTATTGCATAGTGGAAAGCGGGACCTCGGAGGCGTAGGTGAGGCAGACAGGCAAGTATAAGGCGCAGGGGCCTTGAAGAGAGGCCAAGACGCTCCCTTCAAGGTACTACTGTCTCGATCAAGATTTAAGGTGAATATATTAACGAAACTAGTATTTTATATATATATATATATATATATATATATATATATATATATATATATATATATATATATATATATATATATATATATATATATATATATATATATATATATATATATATATATATATATATATATATATATATATATATATATATATATATATATATATATATATATATATATATATATATATATATATATATACGGACACACACACACACACACACACACACACACACACACGTATTTAATAATAAGAAAGTTACTTGAGCACAGTACTTAACAGACATCAGTTGCAATTTACCTTGTTTCAAGCAATTTTACAGTCCTACATGGGAAAAAAAAAATTATATATATATATATATATATATATATATATATATATATATATATATATATATATATATATATATATATATATATATATATATATATATATATATTAATTAGGCAAATTGCCAAGTGTATGTGTGTGTGTGTGTGTGTGTGTGTGTGTGTGTGTGTGTGTGTGTGTGTGTGTGTGTGTGTGTGTGTGTGTGTGTGTGTGTGTGTGTGTGTGTTCTGTGATAACTTTAAATTTTACATTTACTAAAGTGAAATTAAATGAATGCCATCAGACTTTGACTTAAGGAATAAATCTGGCTGACTTTTGGAGTTTTCATATATATATATATATATATATATATATATATATATATATATATATATATATATATATATATATATATATATATATATATATATATATATATATATATATATATATATATATAAGATACATGTACATGTCAATGCCCCAAACACCTTCTCTTGGTCTCAAGGAAAACAGATCTTCATGAAATCACAAAAGTATAAAAATAAACATGGATTCCATTAGGTGAGGCAGGTGATAAAACTTATGAAATATAGTGTAATAACAGCAACACAAGTTTGCCCCTTGCACACCTGCTGAGCCGCGGCAACACACGCCCCAGTTAAGACCGCGGAGCGCTGCTTGTTCAGGGCAACCCGCTCCTGCATCCTGCTCCGCTGCTCTCAGTCCGTACACTTGTTTGTTGTTTGATCACGAAAATAGAAAAAAAAAAAAAAAAAAAGGTAATCTTCCAGACATCACAGATTTAGCTTATGCTGTATAACACGAAAATATTTAACCATTAAAGCCTTCATAAGACGATTTTTTTTTTGTGACATATTACATATTATCCACGGCAATATGTGTCTAATTTACTCTACAACTAGTCACACATTGAAAGGTGATGGGTAGATGTAAAAAGATATATCTAAATGAATAAATTTCGCAGAAGATAACCTGGACTGTTTGCTCATTCCTTTCTAGGCTCCTTGACCTCAAACAGTTGTACTCCGAAAACCTGGCTGCATTGGACCCTACCTGTGTTGTGTTGCCATGAACAGCATCGCGTCATGGGCTGGCCGGGGCACAGCAAGGGCACTTCCCTCACCAGTTGACCCCAGACTGGCGGAAACACGTCCCCGGTCTGCTTAACTCCTTCCTTTCCCACCACAACACACCACGAGACGCACAACTCGCCACGCACGCAGCCCGCCACGCGCCGGCGCCGCCTTGGCTCAGAGTAAACAATTCTCTGCTGATCTTGACCACGGGACTGAATTTATCTTTTCAACAGGGTGTCGGAGTGTTGGCATTAACTACGTAGTTATTTTTTATACAAATGCATCAAAACTGGTGATTTTCTTTACGTTTAAATGTAATCCCAGTACATATCCTGAGTCAGTACATTTGACCTTTTTTTTTTTTTTCGCATTGTAGAGTGCAGGGCAAGAAAGAAATCGTATTAAAGAAATAGAATGCTTGTGAGCATTTCACCGTAGAAAAGAGCAATGTACATTAACGTGTAAGAATTAGATAATGATCAATATTGTGCATTAATGACTAGGGAGGCACTACTATGTATATCTGAAATACGCTGGCCATCCACACGTGGTGGAAGGCCTCGGGGATGGGATGGAAGTCAGAGGAACGCAGCAGCATTCCCCTCTCACCACCTGCGGCAAGGAATTTTCTTGTGTGCAAATGCAACACATCATGAAGCCAGATCGGATGTTTGCCATCGTGCCGCAAGCCAGACCCGGCCAGGGGTTCACCAACACCTGGCTGTGCTCTGGCCACTTTGCGCTCGTCTTAACAGCCTTCACTGGCTGGGCAGTGCACGAGGAAGCCACGCCAAACAAATCCTGGGCGTGAAAAGGTGTTACTTTGTCGCTCTCAGTTAAATGAACCAGTCATTCTGATTTTTAAGCAGACTGCCTCGTGTTCCGCCATAAGATGCTAGCTTTTTTTTTTCATATACTGTATTTCTTTGTTGGGGACAAAACACCCTAAGGGCAGCAGACTACATAACAATACTGACAGGTCTCTCTGGCTATTTGACCTCTATTATTCTCGCAAACAAAAATATGACAGTTTTTAGTCTACAGGCCTTTCGCATTTCATGGTGCTAAAAAAAATATTACAATGTCACTAGAAAACTCTGCGTCGTATCATACTGCACCACAGTTGAAGTATACAATCTCATCTGAAATTATCAAACAGGCAATGCTATGATCAATGAGTGACATGGATGGTGTGTGCGCGGCGGGCCACGCTCATGCCGCCCTCCAGGAGCCGACGAACACTCATGCCTACTTTGATTCATCTTTCGAGACAACGCTAGCCTAAAAAAATACATGTACTCGTATGTATATAATATGTGTCCCTTAAACAATACATATATGTATACGCTAAATACCCTTCATAATTTACGAAGTCCTGATATACAAACATTTCAAAAAGCATTACAAGCCCAGTGAGGCAACACGGGGGGCGCCGCGATGCCGGGTGGGCGCCCGTCCCCAACATGACGTTCTTTCGTCAGAATATAAAGTATCACCATAAATAATAGTCAGTATCACGCTAGAGGAAAAAAAATATTGTCCTGGAGTTGATCTAAGGAGAACTGAGTGAGGACCGTGAAGGAAGGGAGAGGAGATGCGCCAGTCAAACCTCCCTGAGCGTCTTGCCCGCCTCCTCTGGTCCTCCGCAGCGCCCAGCCGCTATCATTGCCCTTACAGGTACCCGATTTCCTCCACGTCCTTCTTCTTCTTCTTGATGAGGAAGTACAGCTCTGGGATGGTGGGGCGGAAGCAGTCGGCGAGGAACTTGTCTAATGTACGGTACAGGTGCTCCTTCACGTTCGTCAGGCCGTGGTTCTCGTCTGCGTATGTCTGCGGAAAGGCATGAAGCTAACAACGAGGCTGACGGTGCAGGCGAGGGATTAGAAAATGAGGTATTACGGGAACAAGCTTAATTTACTAATTTCCACTCTTCGGCTGTTTATTTATCGGCAAAATATGACACTTTTTTGAGATCTTCATCTACACACTGAAAGGATCATCATTGAAATCAAGGCACTGAATAAATCAAACTAAACCTAACTTAACTAAACCTAACACACAACATGCCAGTTCTGAGCCGTCCTACCATCTGCTGGAAGAGAACATCCTCGTCCACCAGCGCCTTGGCCAGCATCATGGAATGGTGGTAGTGCACGTTGTCGTCAGCCGTCCCGTGTACCAGCAGGAACATCTTGCCCTTCAGGTTGCCTACCACCTTCGTAGCGTCTGCGGCCTCGTACCCCTTGTAGTTGCTACCGGGGTACACGCGCGGCGACCCCATGTAGCGCTCTGTGTACACCGAGTCTGCGGGGAGGAAAGGGCGAGGCATGTTATGAGTGGGAGAGGAAGGAGACAAGACTGTGAGAGGGTGGCGAAGGAGGAAAGCCTGTGACTGGGAGAGGAAGGAGGCGAGGCTGTGACTGGGAGAGGAACGAGGCGAGGCTGTGACTGGGAGAGGAAGGAGGCGAGGCTGTGACTGGGAGAGGAAGGAGGCGAGGATATGACTGGGAGAGGAAGGCGAGGCAGTGACTGGGAGAGGAAGGAGGCGAGAGGCAACACAGGTTCCTATCTTAGACACTTTCTTTAATCATGACTATTTTTAGAGGCTACTGGAATGATTAAATGAGTTTTCATGTGCTCTTTTCACTAATGGTGTAGAATACTTGTACGTGTTAGACTATCACTTCACTAATAAAAAATGCCCTTGACTCATTTTCGTTTGTTTTTTCTTTCAGTTGCTGTTGCCATTAGTTAGAAGCCTTCTTATATGAAAATTATCACGTGATTTGTAGTTTTTTTTTCTCCTTAAGTCTTCCAGGTCATTTAAGTCTGCTAAGCCGCCGTCTTACTTCTTTTTCTCTTTCTCTTTCTGTTTTACGGCTGCCAATGTGTGTCAGCTGCCGTGCCTATTCTGAACGTATCTAATTATGTTGTATCTGTTAGCTCTCATCCATTCTCTGAGTTTCGTGTGTGTGTGTGTGTGTGTGTGTGTGTGTGTGTGTGTGTGTATGCGCGGATTGCAACGACCTGATCAAAGCAGACTCAGTTTACATATATCAATGACGGCAATTAATTGATAAGGCGATCGCGCGATACTAAATTAAATGTTGTGACGAAGACCAACGGGGCAAGAGGGGGCCATGAAAGGAGCTATTAAACCTGACTCACGATGCATACGTAAACAGGCTTAAATACGATGAATAACTGACATGTAAAAATAGTGAACGAGATCGACTAACGCTCCAAAACTGGTCCAACTATGCAAAACGACAAACTGCGACTGTGTGCGCCTGTGAGGTTGTGGCATGAGGGAGAATGAGTGTATACTGCAGAAGGACGGTCGTGGCCTTACCGTAGTGTTCCCAGCGAGCCACGGGGGCCACAGCCATGCCACAGGAGAAAACGTTGTCGGCGTCGCGAGCCAGAGCCATGGTGGTGACGTAGCCGCCGTAACTCCAGCCCCAAATGGTGATCTTGCGCGGGTGGACGAAGTGCAGGTTATCGCGCAGGTACTTGGCCACCGCTACCTGGTCCTTCACCTCCTTGCCGCCCAGCTCGTGGTATATCTGCCGACAAGTTACGGTCAGCTCATTTCACCTTCTACTGTCCTTCACCGTTACAAACTTTATCTTCTCGCTGTGCAAACTCCTTTATCTTCACTCTCTTTACCTCCATCCACGATCCATTCATTCATCTCACTTACTTCATTAACGTTATCACAGTCTCATTAACGTCCCTACATTCGCTGTCTCAGTCATTCTTATCCACTTCAACAATTCAACTTTTCAGCATTCTACTCCACTCCGTATCATTCCAACACTCATTTCTATCCACCACTAGAACTCCACTTTTCAGACTAACACATAACACTCAGCCTTCATATTTCATATTCTCCCTCACTACACTAGCAAAAGCATTCCTCCATTCACGTCTTTTCATTCATGTCCACTTCGAGAATTCCACTTTTCGCATTCCACAGTTCTCACCCATTCCACTCCCTTCATTGGGTTTGTTGCATTCAAGGTTCCATTCATCCGTACCCACGCCGAGAATTGCAATTTTTTTTCCGCATTGTTCTTTCAACTATATCGTACATTCAGTCTTGACGTTTCATATTCTCCTTTACTTCACTACCTTTATTAGCATTCCTCCAGCCGCGGTCTCATTCATTCATGCACACTTCCATAATGCCAGTTTCCACATTAACACACACATTCGGCATTGACATTCTTTATTCTCACTCATTCCTTCAGTAACTTTATTCCCCTCCACTAGTTCCCTCATTCTCGATTATACCCTCCGGCTGAAATGTTTAAAATTTCTAGTACTTTAAAGCATAAAAGACAAAGGAAAAGGGCATTTTTTTTATAAAGTAAAGGGAAAGTGATTTTTCTTTTGGCTATTTGAATTTTAAATCTCTCTCTCTCTCTCTCTCTCTCTCTCTCTCTCTCTCTCTCTCTCTCTCTCTCTCTCTCTCTCTCTCTCTCTCTCTCTCTCTCTCTCTCTCTCTCTCTCTCTCTCTCTCTCTCTCTTTCATGTAAACACTACAAGATAAAGTACACTGTGATAGAGAAAAGTTGTGGGTTTTTAAGTTAAAGTTCCGCATTTAATTAGATGAGCGTTTGAAAATAATGACTCACATAATACAACTATACAGAGAAATACAGGGTGAAATATATTATATACTCGCAGATAAAGGAGGTCACACTGTCATACTATTGCGGGTGTTTGCCTCTCTCTCTCTCTCTCTCTCTCTCTCTCTCTCTCTCTCTCTCTCTCTCTCTCTCTCTCTCTCTCTCTCTCTCTCTCTCTCTCTCTCTCTCTCTCTCTCTCTCTCTCTCTCTCTCTCTAATACAAGGTCCACTGCAGTTTCATTTGCATTTTGACAGTGTTTACAATTGAAACTCAAGAGAGTGTTCGCATAAATGTGGGAACGAGAAAGTTTAGGCCTCGCTTGCCTGTCTCTTTTTCTCTCTCTTTCACTGTCCGTCTATCTTCCTTCATCTTGTTTCATTCTTCCGTTTTTTCATCATCTCTCTTCTCTCCCCCGCCGCGTTAAACTAATTTTGGCAGTATTTCTTCCTCCTTCTGTATCATTTTTTTTTTTCTCTCGCTTAATTATTTTCTTCATTATTGTTCCCGCTTCTACTTACTCCATATTTTGTCTCTTTTCTTCTATGTTTATCTTCGTTTCTTTTTATTTTCATCTTCTCTTTCTCTCTCTCTCCACTTTTTCGTTTGCTTTTAGTTTTATTTTTCTTCTTTGATTATTTGATTTACTTCCTTCCTCATACTTTCCCTCTTCTTACTCCTTTCTATATTTACCTTGCATTGCGTCGTTCCCTGTTTTACCATCTCCTTTACTGCGAAAATTTTCCCTTCTTCCTTCTTCCCTCTCTCCCTCGTTCCTTCCTTCCTTCCTTCCCTCCTTTCCTCTTCGCTACGTCCATCTTCTCTTTACTGACTCATTCTCTTTCCTTTCTTTTCTATTTCCTCCTTTATTTCTCTCTTTATTCGTACATCTCCCCTCCTCCCCTCTTCCTCTCAGACTCCTCTCTCTATGACCCATTTTCTTCCTTTACACCATCTAATTTACCTCTTTTCTCCCCTCCCTGCTCCCCATTCCCGCTCACACCAACCCAAAACTCTCTTCCATTTACTCAGGCATTCAGTCAGCCACCCAGGCACCATCGTCACTACCAACTTATCTCAACCTTCCCTTCCCTTCCCTTCCATTCGCTTCCGCCTTCCTTACCTCACGTTTAATCTTGTCTCCCTGGAACCCTGAGCCCCGTCCGTCGATCATAGCGTAGATCATCTTCTTCTTGGAGGCGAGGTATGTCCCCCAAGAGAACTGCATCTTGCTGGTGACGGCCTGGGACCCTGGCGCCGCGTATCTGGGGAGAGGCAGAGTGTGGGGATAATGATGTTGGTATATGACTGCGAGACTGAAGGTTAGGTTAGGTTGAGGGAGGACGGAGGGAGGGTAAAAATTTGATGATGGTGGTGGTGGTGGATGTTTCATTTGTGTTTGTGTGTGTGAGTGGGAGCGGAGGATGTGTAAGAGGAGGTAGGTGGTGGAAAGAGGGACAGGGAGAGGAAGGGAAAGAGGGAAGAAGGGAGGAAGGGAAAGGGGGGAGGGAGAGAGGGAAGGAAGGAGGAAGACGAGTGTAGAGAGAGAGAGAGAGAGAGAGAGAGAGAGAGAGAGAGAGAGAGAGAGAGAGAGAGAGAGAGAGAGAGAGAGAGAGAGAGAGAGAGAGAGAGAGAGAGAGAGAGAAATTTTACATATATCAACTAGATTCTCTCTCTCTATCTCTCTGTCTGTCCCTCCTCTTTCTCTTCCTCCCTACTTCCTTCTCTCTCTCCCTCTCCTAGTCCCCTTCTTACACACTCTATCTTCTTATAAACACACAAAAATAATATCATCTACCTTCATCACCAACAGACTATGACACACACACACACACACACACACACACACACACACACACACAGACACACACACTGAACCTTCCTAACTTAAAAGCATCACATTCTCTCTAAATATACGTTAAATATCGTCATTGCATAAACGCACACAACCTTAGTCGGGGATACTTAAGATCAAGAGCAGATCATTATGT
Source organism: Scylla paramamosain (assembly GCF_035594125.1). Lineage (NCBI taxonomy): Eukaryota > Metazoa > Arthropoda > Malacostraca > Decapoda > Portunidae > Scylla > Scylla paramamosain. The sequence goes on from NC_087177.1 coordinate 8,078,667, forward strand.
GTGTAACGGGACCCAGAACGCTCTTGTATGCAAAGCAGTGTCGAGTCTTATGAGAGCTTAAAGCTGCCACGTGATGCGGAGGCGGAAGGGAAGGGAGGTGAGGAGGAGGAAAGGGACCAGGTGTTTTGTGTGAAAAGATCAGTCAAAGTGTTACGTGAGTGAGATAGAAAAGCTTACATACAGACAGACAGACAGACCGACAGGTATTTTTGGCATTCAGATTATTGATGACTGATACATATGTGAATTTAATTTTTTATTTTACGGTTCAGAAAGGAATCTAATGTTACTTATTTGGATTTACTCTAGAACTAAGGGGAGACTAATTTCGTTTTAATTTAATTCACCAGTATTGTGCATGGTCTATTCCTTGTTTTACCTCTCCTTTCCTGCTTTTCCTATTTCCTTCAGTAAACAGCATGGCAAAGGGGGCACTTCTAAACCCCAAGGCATGACCAAAAGAGAGAGAGAGATAGAGAGAATTAACGTAAACCTCCTATACTGACATAATTAAAAACATAAGCCTACAGGTACAGATTCTACCTTCCTTCCTACCTCCTTGTAAACACACACAACTCAACTTCCGGGGCTATCAAGGCTGCAGACTGGTGGTGCAAGCTTCCTGAAGTTGGCACATTAACCTCTAATTAGTTTGTTTAAGTCACTCTTCGCCGCCCTAACTCCCTCTTAGGTTACTTATCACTTCCTTAACTCACTCCCAGTCAGAGGAGAGGAAAAGTTTGATAGAGAAGGATTAAATAGAAGTAACGGACTGAAGCTTAATGAAGTTGTGTTTTTTTAGAATAATAGATGATCTCGATTTTACTATACAAGAAAAATAATAATAAGAAGAAGAAATAGAGAAAAGAACCAGCAAATGAAGAAAAAAAGTACACGAAATGGAGGAATCACAGGAGACATAATACAGGGGTACACATAAAACGCTAGGAGGAAACTGGAGAGAGAGAAAGGTACACATGGGATGACGTGGGAGATCAAAAGTACGAGTACCCAAACAGGAAGGTGAAAGAAGAGACAAAGGAACACACAGACCGCGAATGAAAACAAAACTCTCTCTCTCTCTCTCTCTCTCTGTAAAGTCTAAAAGTAAGTGATAAGAGGAAGCGCAATGGATCAGCAAGATATATGACCAGAAGAGGTCGCGTGCACCAAAAACATTTTCAGACATGGAGAAAAATATAGTGAAACAGTTTCAAAGGACAGGACACAGCAAACTTAACTCAGTCGGGTGGAAAAAAAAAATATAAATATATAGTTGAGTAAGAACTTTTATGTAAGAAGAAGAGGAACATAATAATAAGATAAATTTCGGGTTGGCTAAGGTTAGGTTAGATTAGGTTATGCTGGGTCACGTTAGATAGGTAAATGTTCGGTCAAGTTAGGTTAGTCCAGGTTAGGTCAGGTAACGTTATGTCAGGTTAGATAAGTTTACAAAGGTTAGATCACATTAGGTTAGGCTAAGTTAGGTTGGGTCAAGTTAAGAACGGCCCTTAACTTAAATAGCGCGACGGGAACCCAGTAACACCCAATAACACCAAGTAACACCCAATAACACCCAATAACACCCAGTAACACCCAATAACACCCAGTAACACCCAGTAACACCCAATAACACCCAGTAACACCCAGTAACACCCAGTAACACCATGTAACACCCAGTAACACCCAGTAACACCCAGTAACACCCAGTAACACCCAGTAACACCCAATAACAACACCCAATAACACCCAATAACACCCAGTAACACCCAGTAACACCCAGTAACACCTAGTAACACCCAGTAACACCCAGTAACATCCAATAACACCCAGTAACACCCATGTAACACCCAGTAACACCCAGTAACACGCATGTAACACCCAGTAACACCCATTAACATCCAGTAACACCCAGTAACACCCAGTAACACCCAGTAACACCCAATAACACCCAATAACACCCAGTAACACCCAGTAACACCCAATAACACCCAGTAACACCCAGTAACACCAAATAACACTCAGTAACACCCAGTAACACCCAGTAACACCAAATAACACTCAGTAACACCCAATAACACCCAGTAACACCCAATAACACCAAATAACACCCATGTAACACACAGTAACACCCAATAACACCCAGTAACACCCAGTAACACCAAATAACACTCAGTAACACCCAGTAACACCCAATAACACCTATGTAACACCCAGTAACACCCAGTAACACCCAGTAACACAGTAACACCCAGTAACACCCAATAACACCCAATAACACCCATGTAACACCCAGTAACACCCAATAACACCCGGTAACACCCATGTAACACCCAGTAAACACCCAGTAACACCCAATAACACCCAATAACAACCAGTAACACCCCAGTAACACCCAATAACATCCAGTAACACCCAGTAACACCCAGTAACACCCAGTGACACCCATGTAACACCCAGTAACACCCAGTAACACCCAATAACACCCAGTAACACCCAGTAACACCCCAGTAACACCCAGTAACACCTAATAACACCCATGTAACACCCAGTAACACCCAATAACACCTACTAACACCCATGTAACACCCAGTAACAACCATGACGGGGTACTCACGCGTGCACGACCATGGGGTACTGCGTGATCTCGTCGTCCCTGAAGCCCGGGGGGAGGAGGAGCTGCACGTGGTAGGTGTAGGGGTTGTCGCCCTCCAGCTCCACGCGGAACGTCTGGGTCTTGGGCAGCGCCATCTCCTCCACACGCTCCCTCAGCTCACTGTAGTTGTCCAACGTGTAGATGAGCTGCGGCAGGGGGAGAGGTGTGGGTGTCTGTGGTGCCCTAGGGGGATCTGTTTGCGCTCTCTCTCTCTCTCTCTCTCTCTCTCTCTCTCTCTCTCTCTCTCTCTCTCTCTCTGATACATACATACAAGACAGGTGCGTATAACAGTGTGCGCGAATCAAAATAGTAGTGGTGGTAGTGGTGGGGGTGGTTAGTTAAAAAATAAATAAATAAATAAGGGAGCTCAAGCTATTTAGTGAAAAAAAAGACTCCTTCACCGAGGTAAATAATATGTAAGCGAGATCAGAGAAAGATAGGCTTAAGTTGTTATGCTAAAAACTCTATATTGGCGCACCAAAGTTAATTTATGAGGCAGAGTGAGTGAGGAGTTGAGGGGAAGACGAGAACACGGCAGGAGGAAGTGGTCCCGGAGAGCTTTATCATGTTATGAAGGCAAAGTTTATGACGCAGTTTCCAGCGTTACGAGCGAGGCCTCGCCTGGCGGCCACCCCGAGAGCCCAAAGCTGCTTCAAGTTAGAGTTAAGCAAATTCTGGAGCAGTTATCTAATTTGCAAAAGTTAAAATGCTTTGTATGAACGATGCCCTTCAAGGCTGAGCGGGCGGTAGGGTGGCGTCAGGCGGGGCAGCAACGGTGCACGAACACAACACTTTTTTGCGTGTCCACGGGCTTCACGATACCCGGGTTTGACAGGGCAAGCCTTGAGAAGACACAGGCGAAAGATGAGGGTAAATCAGGCGAGTCTGCTGTCTTACCCTGGGGTACTGGTTCATAAGAGACGACCCCTTTCTGTCAGTGGCTTCATTCTTGTCATCACTCTGGAACCGCACACCAAGTTGTTTTGATCACCTTGAAGCTTCAATGTGGTTTGTGAGATAACAACCATCAAAAATACTTAGGTTCGTGTCCCAGGAGGATCAAAGGGCAACTTATTGGGGTGAACTTTGCTCCTTTGACCCAAAAACTGAATAAGTGAAGAGAGGAGATGGCCTGGGACTCAAGGACTAAAGGGCTAAACAAAACAACACGTGCACACGAAAGGCGAGCCTGACGACCCGCCACCACCGCGGCCTGGCAGGAACACAACACAACACAACGCAGCACAACACAAAACAACAGAAACATAAAGGAAAGAACAAAAACAAGATACAGAAACATTACTCAAAGAACGACAACAGCAGAGAGAGAGAGAGAGAGAGAGAGAGAGAGAGAGAGAGAGAGAGAGAGAGAGAGAGAGAGAGAGAGAGAGAGAGAGAGAGAGAGAGAGAGAGAGAGAGAGAGAGAGAGAGAGAGAGAGAGAGAGAGAGAGAGAGAGAGAAATCAAAACCTAATATTATATATATATATATATATATATATATATATATATATATATATATATATATATATATATATATATATATATATATATATTATATTGTGTATATAATACACATGCGCACACACACACACACACATAAATATACAAACACAGATAAAGAAGATCCAAGCGTAAAAAGAAGAAAAAATGGAAAAAAAAAAAAAACAGGGAAAACAAACACGGAGACCTCGAAAAAAAGAGAGAGAAAAAAAATTGAAGTTAACACACACAGGCGAAACAATAAAAAAAAACACCTCTAAAAAAAAAAAGAGCTTAACCAGCACACCTTCCCTCGTTAACTACCTGGTTACTCCACGTTGAGAAGAGGTAGACCCGGGGTACGTCTGGTCCCTGGCACTCCAGCACGTAGTAACTGAAGTCCTTGGAAAAGTGGGCTCGGTTGTACAGGCAGGTGTCCGTGTTGTTGTCAGCTTCGAGGCAGGAGAGGCAGTCTGGCATCAGCATCATGGGTGAGGTGACGTCTGAGGTGCGGAACAGGTGGCGGTCCCCTGGCTTGCCTTCCATCGTGGCTATGTAGTAACTATGGGGGGCATGAGAAGTGGTGTTGAGGTGTGAGGGGCAAGTGCTATGGGGTGGTGAAGTGTTGTTGTGGAGGTGTAAAAGTGGTGTGGTGCGCGAGGTGTTGAAGTGTTGGGGTAGTCTGTGTTAGGGAGGTCTTGAGGTGTGGTGGGAAGGTGTAACGATGTGGTGATGATTTGGGAAGGTCTAGAAGTGTTCTGCGGAGGTTTGGAGGTGTGGTGAGTTATGTGCAGTGGTGATGGGAAATCTGCAGGTGTGGTGTAGTGGGGAGGTTTGGAAGTATGGTGGTGCAGGATTGTAGATATGCTGGGATGGTTTGCAGGTGTGTTGAGGTGTGGTGATGTAAAGATAAGGTGAAGGACTGATGGTGTAGAAAGGAAATATACATACTGTCAACATACACACACACACACATATACACACACACAAACAGACGAAAAGGAAACGATCTTCAATTCTAGATAAACAGATAAACAAATAAAACGAACAACACACAGAACACAACAAACTCACCTAAAACCCTTACAAAAAAACACACCTAACAACAACAACAGAACACAACAAAACTCTCACATATAGTTATTGTTCTGATCCCAGCCAAGGATTTCTGTGACCTCGTAGGCGCCGTGGGTAATGGGGATGACCTGGTGTATCCGGACGTTGTACAAGTTGACGTGCTTGAACTCCCCCTGGTTGCCATTCCTGACGGGGAGGCGCACCAGGAAACTCTGGCCGTCCGTGGAGAAGATGGGCGCGTCGTACAGCTCCACCCACCCACGCCCGCCTGACTGCTCCCGGTGCGTCTGTGAAAGGGAGGAGGAAGCAACGGGTAAGAGTCACGTTTAGGAGCACAGGAACAAAACCCATTCAATGCAAGAGGATTTAAGAAGCTAAGGACATAGGAAAATATAGGAACGCTGCAATTTGAGAACGTAAGAATATAAGAAAATAAAGAAATCTGCAATTTAAGAACGCAAGAATGTAGAAAATAAAGGAAGCTGTAATTTAAGGACGTAAAAAACATACGAAAATAAGAATATAACTCAAAGCCACACGATTTAAGAGGCTCTGAACATAAGAAAATAAGGAAAAGCTGCAATTTAAGAACGTAAGAACACAGGAAAATAAGTGAAAATAAGAACATAACAAATAAGGACATAACATAATAATAATAATAACCTAACTACCACCACCACCACCATCACCTCACGACCATTAAAATTCCTAATATATGGAAACTTAAAACTCGTCACTGCGTCAGGAGAAAAGGTCTCGCGGCGAAGAAATCTGTTGTTCAGTACTGGTATGGAGAGGGAAGGTGATGGGAAGGGTGAAGGAGGGAAGGGTGAAGGAGGGAGGAGAGAGGGAGGGATGAAAATGAAGGTGAGTACAAAAAAAAAAAAGCACAAAAACAAAAAAAAAGTATGAGTCAAAATAGAGAGAGAGAGAGAGAGAGAGAGAGAGAGAGAGAGAGAGAGAGAGAGAGAGAGAGAGAGAGAGAGAGAGAGAGAGAGAGAGAGAGAGAGAGAGAGAGAGTGGTCTTTGGAATTTTCAAGGGTATATTTTGGGGGGTTCTAGTGACAGACTGACAATTCTTCACCATTAATAGAGAAAACACACATGAAAACCCAACTAATCATATTTGTGACCTTTGGAAAATAGTCGTAGTGGGAGAACGAGACGTCTTAGAGCACAACCACTGTAATTACTAATGAATCAAGTAAAACTATTAACATCACCATCATAATCAACCCCCATCATTATCAATTATCTCTGAAAAATTTAAATCTCTAAAACAACCAATCAGCACGTTAGGATTAAATAAACAAATGGATAAATAAATAAATAGGTACATTCACGAGGCTATATCGAACCCTTGAACACGTTAGTTATGGATTCCCACGTAATCGCTTCAATTCCTCGCGTAATAACAGGCAATCACGATAATTACAAGCATACGTGACAACAAAGCAACATCACGTATATCGTTCACCACAGCCCTGATACAATTCCCCAACACACACCAACACCAGCACCAACTTTTGTTTTCGCTACCTGTCTGCCTCCTGCTTCCTATCACTCTTCTCTTCCACGACAAACTTTTCTCTTCAGTAAACATATTTCCCCGATTGTGCTGTCCATTTACACCACCACCACCACCACCACCACCACCACCACCACCACCACCACCACCACCACCAAAAACAACAACTTATTCTCCTCCTTTTCCTCCTACTACTAATACTGTTTCTATTGCTACTATCATTAAACTAACCATTCCATTTTGCTGAGAGAGATAGACAGAGGAGGAAGGGAGGTGGGAGGAAGAAATTAATGAAGGAAGGAAGGAGGGAAGGAAGGAAAAGACAGAAAAAAGTAACGGAAGAGTAAGGAAAGGAGGAATTGAAGGAAAGAAAAGAAAGAGAGGGAGGGAAAGGAAGGAGGGAGGATAAAGTGCACAAACAAGTAAGCAAACAAACAAGGAAGGAAAGAAATTAAAAGAAAGGGAGGAAGCAAGGAGGAAAAGAAACACATAAGGAAGGAAGCAATTAAGGAAGTAGACAAACAAGGAAGCAAGAAAGGAAAAAAATGATTGAATAAAATAAAGGGAGGAAAGATGGAAGTAGACAAGGATGAAAAGAAGGAAAGGAGGAGGGAAGGGAGGAAAGAAGAAAGAAAGGAAGGAAGGAAAGAAGGAAGGAAGGACACGCAATGCACATAAGCTGAAACTATAACGAGATGAAAAGAAAGTAAATAAACAGCAACACAACACGGAGAACAAAGGACACGGTGACAAAGAAAGAAAGAAAAAGAGAGAGGAAAAAAAAGCAGAGACGAAAGTAAAGAAAAAAAGATACAAACAGAAATACACAGCACTTAAAATAACCACAGACTAACGAGAAGACACAATAAAAAGCTGACAAAAAAAATAAAAAAAATAAAAAGAGAACGAAAGAGAGAGGAAAGTAAAGAAAACAAGATAAAAAGAAGAAACACATTACCACGCAGACACAAACACGAACAAACAAGCAGTAATCAAGGCGCCACAATGAGAGGAAAGAATAAAACATAAATGAAGCGTAACGGAAGAGGGAGAGCGGTTATAGGGGTGTGAACGAGGAAGAGGGAAGGTGGAAAGTTGGGAACTAAAAGCGTGGGAAGGTTTGGAGAGGATGAGAGTTGGAGAGGCGTGGGAGGATGGGGGATGAGAGAGGCACGTTAAAGATGGGGGATGGAAGGTGAGTGGTCAGAAAGGTGCTGGAAAGAATAGGATATAAAGGAACATTGAAATAGAGTGATAAGAATGAAAGGAAAGGAAAGAGATGGGGTGAGTTATGAGTAAGAGGGAGAGATGGAGAGATATAAATAAATGGAGTAAAAGTTGATTGAATGACTGACTGATAGATTGACTGATAGCGCCGTAATACTGAAGTCATAATTACAGCATCGCACATCACAATATTACGCCACAAACACTAGTGATTCTTTGACTGTCATGGCTTCTCAACTACATTAAACGTAGTGATGCAAGGTTACGGTAAAATTTTCAGACTGACAGTAAAAGGAAGGAAAGTGTGGTCGGGCAACTCACACACTGATGAAAGTCTAGAATTATTCAAATGAAGTATGCAGTTACATGAAGACTTTCTTTTTGTAATTTTTTATGTCCATGGTCAAGGCACCTTATAAATGGAAAGAAAATACATCCTCGCTTCTTTTGGGTAAGGTAAAGTTATGTTGGTAAAAATTACGTTAAGTTAAGTTTGGATGAATTAGTTAAGATTACATTAGTCAACAAGATTCATTCTCTCATTAGTCAAAGAATGATTGAGAGAGAGAGAGAGAGAGAGAGAGAGAGAGAGAGAGAGAGAGAGAGAGAGAGAGAGAGAGAGAGAGAGAGAGAGAGAGAGAGAGAGGCAGAAACGAAGGAATGAATGCTAATCGACACCCACAGGTAAACAAACCACAAAGAACCAGCATTACAGCCTCGGTAGAAGCAAAAGTGTTGGTTAAGAGCAAGAGAAACTAATTGGAAGAAGTGTGGAAAGGAATAAAATCGTACTAATAACTTCAGGTAACAGTCTCATTAACTCTTTCACTCCTCCGATTTGGCATGTCTCCTTAATAACAAATTACTCTAAAGTGTTTATTATCTTTCTACAGCCTCCTCTGAGCATAATACTAAATAGACACTGGATAACCTGCTCTTTTCATCCGTTTTCTTCCTCGTAGATACTCTAAAGGATTCTATACATTGCCTTTAGTGTTGTGAATTGTTCCATATCGCGGCGAAAGAGCTAAAAGGAGAGAGAGGGACAGAAAAAGGTCAATGGGCGGATGTCACACTCACCATCTCGCAGAAATAGAGAGGTGGAGAGCAGATGGTGATGACGGAGATGTTCTGAGCTCTGTTCATCCACACCACGCTAACCATCTCGTTGTCCACCCAGGAGAGCGCCGTGAAGTAGTGGTCCCTGGGGTGAGGATGGGGGTCAGGGGGCGGCAGTGGTGGGGCAGGATGGACTGCTTCTCTTCCTATTGTCTTAAGTAAGGTGAGGCTAGGCATGCATGGAGGCTGCTCACACACACACACACACTCTCTCTCTCTCTCACACACACATATACACACACACACACACAAAGGGGTCCTGTACTGTTTCTCTGAGTGTTTGTTGTAACTGTCTATACATCCTGCTTTGATATGGTCTCAGTGAAGGGACACACACACACACACACACACACACACACACACACACACACACACACACACACACACACACACACACACACACACACACACACACACACACACACACACACACACACAGATGCAAGACCCGTGACACCACACGCTATTCACAGTGACAGGGCGTGGCGTCACGGAGCGAGCGAGCCACAGTGACAGGCTGATTCGATTTGATCCACAGGAGGAAAAAATGTGGCCTTTGATATCAAAATTGTAGAAAAAATGAAAAAAAAGGCATGACATTTGATATATATTGAAAATTCTAATGTGCATTCATATAGTAGATGTATAAATGGTAAAAAAAATAAAGAAAGAACGAAAGGAAAAAGAAAAAGAAAATCGATCGTGCACAATGTTAACCAAAACATATTTTTTTGTTCATTGTCAAAAAAAAAAAAAAACGAGTGCTATAAAATTGAACAAATCTACGATAATAATAATCTGTCATGAAAATTTTAAAGATAACATAAGTTTTTGGGAATCTACAGTCAAGCAAAAAGAAGGATAGAAGAGAGATTAGCAGGAATGTGTGTTAGGGTGGGAAGTGGCGTAGTGGTGGTGTAGGGCGCGGCGTTGGTGTTGAGTGTGGCTGGGGGGCAGGGATAGGGGGGGGGGTGAGTGGGCCCAAGTGACAGAGTGAGAAGGGCAGCAGTGTGCAAGCTGGAAACTACTGATTTTGGAAAGGAAGGAAGGAAGGAAGGAAGGACAACAGGACGAAGGGAAGGGAAGCGGCGGCATGATGATAAAAGAGAGAGAGAGAGAGAGAGAGAGAGAGAGAGAGAGAGAGAGAGAGAGAGAGAGAGAGAGAGAGAGAGAGAGAGAGAGAGAGAGAGAGAGAGAGAGAGAGAGAGAGAGATATACCAGACAGAGAAAGACCAAGAAAAATACAGGAAAGAATGACTAAAATGAACCAGTGACTACCATCGAGCACAGGTACTAAAGTCAACAGGAAAAACAATGACCGGTACAAAACAGCTCGAGGCACCGAAGCAAGACATTTCAGGCCTGGGGAGCGAGTCGGGAGTCAGGATCAGCTGAGAGGGGCGGCATGAGCAACAACCACCACCAGTATCCAGTAGCATTCAGATAGCAAGCAAGCAGACAGGCAGGCAGGCAGGCAGGCAGGCATACAGACAGACCATGACCAAGAGCAAGTGAGCAAGGGAGACATGGAGAGAGGCAGTGAAAGTGAGACAGGAACTGAGAGAAGGCACAGGAAGGAAGCAAAGGGGAAGGGAAGGAATCTACTGAAGGATGGGACACGTTCCCCAAGCAGCAGGATGACAGGATTAGAGAAAATAAGAACGGAACAGGAATAACGTAAGAACAAGCACTGAGAGAGAGAGAGAGAGAGAGAGAGAGAGAGAGAGAGAGAGAGAGAGAGAGAGAGAGAGAGAGAGAGAGAGAGAGAGAGAGTAATAGACAGACAGACAGACAGACGCATCACCAAGGAGCTACAGAACAGTGACTCAACGAACGGAGGCGCGGGGTGAGGGGCTGCTTGGGTAGGGTTGGGGGGCCCGGGGTGGCGATCCTCCCGAAGGAATGAACGGGGTGACAGAGGCGCGCTGACCACCTGACAGCGAGAGAGAGAGAGAGAGAGAGAGAGAGAGAGAGAGAGAGAGAGAGAGAGAGAGAGAAAGGCGTTTATTTAAGCTAGTGAAAGGATGAAGATGGCAGGATATATGTGAAGGATGGACAAGAGAGAGAGAGAGAGAGAGAGAGAGAGAGAGAGAGAGAGAGAGAGAGAGAGAGAGAGAGAGAGAGAGAGAGAGAGCAGACACACAGAAAGGCAAGAAGAAAGAAGGGACGAGAAAGCGAAAGGTGAAAATTGGCAGGGAAAAGAAGACCCAGATATTGAAGCTGCCACTATTCTATAATGTCCAAGCGTCAACAGAGACTTCCTCCATACTAAGCATGTGAAGGAGGAGGAGGAGGAGGAGGAGGAGGAGGAGGAGGAGGAGGAAGACATAACTCTCCCATACATCACCGCCAATACTCTGACATAGCTCGCCTAGACACACACACACATGCGTTCTCTCTCTCTCTCTCTCTCTCTCTCTCTCTCTCTCTCTCTCTCTCTCTCTCTCTCTCTCTCTTCACAGCAGATCCAGCTGATGACTCTACATAAAGGATCCAATTCCAGTTTAGATCCCATGGCATAGGATTGAAACGCATCTTGTGCTTCTTAGCCGATCTCTCTCTCTCTCTCTCTCTCTCTCTCTCTCTCTCTCTCTCTCTCTCTCTCTCTCTCTCTCTCTCTCTCTCCTCTCCTCTCTCCTCTCTCTCTCTCTCTCTCTCTCTCTCTCTCTCTCTTTCACACACACACAAACATACACACACTGACTATAAATCTGCAACTGTATATACCACTTGTTTCAGGAGGTGGTGATGGTGGTGGTGGCTGGGAGAGAAGGACAAAAAAGGAGGAGGTGGAGGAGGAGGAGAAGGAGTTGATGGTGGCGGTGGGGGTGGTGGACAGGTGATGGTGGAGACACACAAAGGAGTGAACACTTGTGAAGGAGGAAGACTAAGAGGTCAAGGGAGTGTAGTATCTTTTAATCTGGCAAAAAAGAGGGTGTCTGTGGTGCATCTATGGAAGAGACTACACGAGGGTAAACACAGCAGCGCGTGTTTGCCCCAGGTAGCGCTTCAAAAAAAAGAGGTCGGAGAGAAGATAACAACACAAGAGGAAGGTACGTAAGTTACTCGTCCACTTGAGTGTCACCAACTTGGCAAGGGCAGTAAAATGGACCCACCAATACTGTTACGGGATCCGTGAGTCACATGAAGGGGAGCTGGCGGAGTCTAGCACTACACACCGAAAAACAGACAAGATCTCAGGATGGGGTGGGCGGGAACATTAGGCTGAGTTAGTACTGAAAAACCAGACACACGCAGCTCCACTCAGGCTGTTGTATTTAGAGGCGGGCGTGGACGGGGGATTCTGAAGTGCGGGGCTCATGAACACCCTGAGAAGCGACCGTCCCATCGTCCGCCGGGTGTCGGCGGCCCTGGCACATATGACTAGAATGTTCCCAGGTGCCGCCGGGGCCATGCATGAGACGGTAGAGACACAGAGAGAGGAAGGCGCGGCACGCTCGCTGTGGCGCCGCGAGTGCCGGCGTGACGCTGCCGGGACACAGACCAACTCACAGTCTTCCTCCGACACACATCAAAACAAAACACGTGTGATCCATCAAAAACTGGGGTAGGGGAGACTATCTTAGAGGAAGCGTTACACCGAAAGCTGTGTACATATAGAAGACTGTCACCTACTTGTCGGGCTCGTCACTACGGACACACAGAACTACCGGAAGTAGTGAGGGTGAAGCCGCTTACAAGAAAAGTGAGTTTGGATGTTAAAGTGAAGAAAATTGTTTACAAGGAACAACAACGTCCTCATCTCCGTTTGTTTACTCTGGTGGCTCTAGAGGGATGACCTGCGCGGCCGGCAAGGCGCTCATCACCGCCCTTCGTTACCTACCAACGCACCGCGGCTCTACACTGACTGGGGACAATTTATTAGCCGGCTGGACCTGTGGAGGTATTAATTACAGTGAGAGGGTTGCCGCGCGGGCACTGGTGTTAGTGCGGGCCAGACTCCACGGCGGGCGGGCCCGGTGTGGTACTGAACCCCGTGCTGCGGGCCGTGGACTGAAGGCCCCCGGCCGCCCACCGCCGCTTAGTGCAAGTGATGTTGGTGCCACCAAGGCCAAACTACACTTAAGTGAGACAACAAACGATAAGAACGTCGTTAATCCTCCCACACAAACCACACTGCGGAGTGCACTAACTGGTCTTTGACCACGTTCGGGGGCTTCAGGTCACGGGGCTTAATTGACCTCGGATTAATGAGATCAATCACCCATAGCGTGACCTTGGGGTTCTCCTGGCCGGGCTGGAAAGAAAACCATCCATTAGCACCACGCACAACACCTGCCGCATGTACAGTGTGACACACATTACGTTCTTATACACACAACAACCTGCGTCCTGCCCCAGCCTCTCCGCGTGCAGGCTGGGCGCGGGACATGGCGGGGCACGCTCAGCTCACCTTTGGGTATCTGAGGTTGCGCATGGTCGGGTACTGCTGGTGGTTGGAGACGTACTGAGGGATGGCCACCGTCTCCACGAGGGAGTCATTCAGTGATGCATAGGCCAATTTTCCCCCGTCAGGAGAGAACCAGAGGGCACTGTTACTGCCCAGGATCTCCTCTGCAAGAGAAGTCAGCAGCTTTATTCAGCACGCTTTAATTGCTTGTAAGGGAATCAATGGAGAGAGAGAGAGAGAGAGAGAGAGAGAGAGAGAGAGAGAGAGAGAGAGAGAGAGAGAGAGAGAGAGAGAGAGAGAGAGAGAGAGAGAGAGAGAGAGAGAGAGAGAGAGAGAGAGAGAGAGAGTGTGTGTGTGTGTGTGTGTGTGTGTGTGTGTGTGTGTGTGTGTGTGTGTGTGTGTGTGTGACATGGAAAACGAGAACACGGGAGGAGGGAGGGGGGAGAAGGAGGTGGGAATGGGGAGGAGGCGCTGGAAGTAATGGGGCCAAAGCCAAGATGAATGACTGGACTTAGATTAAGTTACCGGAGCCTGATCATTACTGAACTGCCGGTAATTATGTGTGTGGGTACGTGTGTTTATCTGTGTGTGTGTGTCTGCTTCACTTACCCTCGTACACCCAGTCGGGCACCCCGTTGTAGATGACTCCAGGGCTGCCCGTGTGGGTGAGACGGTGCACGGTCTCCTTGTCTGCCGAGGGCCTATAGAAGATGTTGTAGTGCTCGTCCACCATGACCAGGGAGGTGCCGCGCGGGGGCCCAGCGAGCCAGCAGCAGCAGGGGGTGGTCGCGCTCCTCAGGCTTGGGCGACAGCCTGATGATGTGTCTAAGGGAGAGTTGCTGGTCAGATCACAGGGGAGAGAGAGGTGCTGGTGAGATGACAGGGGAGGGAGAATTGCTGGTCAGATCACAGGGGAGAGGGAGGTGCTGGTGAGATGACAGGGGAAAGGAGAGGTGCTGGTGAGGTCAAAGGGTAGTGCAAAGAAGGAACACAGAACGGCACAACTGTTACCCCTTCAAAGGCTTTAGAAGTTTGTGATAAGTTATACTAAGCTCCTCCTCACCTACCGTTCCCTCTAGCTTGTGGGAAGAAACGAGGAGGAGGAGGAGGAGGAGGAGGAGGAGGAGGAGGAAATAAAGACAAATAATAGTAAAAACCAAAAGAGAACGAAAAATAATAATGATGATGATAATAATAATAATAATAAAATTAGTAATAATAATAATAATAATAAAAACAATAAAAATAAAAATAACAACTAATAATAATAACAATAATAATAATAATAATAATAATAATAATAATAATAATAATAATGATAATAATAATAATAATAATAATAATAACAACAACAACAACGAGAAGAAAAAAAAATGAAGAAAGAGGTGGATGAAGAGAGAGAAAGAAAGATGGAGGAGGAGGAGGAGGAGGAGGAGGAGGAGGAGGAGGAGGAGGAGGAGGAGGAATACAGTATTGGTAAATTGACGTTTATTGGAAGTGGCAGAAGCGGGAGGGTTTTGTAGTCGTGTTAGGTCGAGGAGGGTGAGGGAGGAGTGAAGGTAACAGAATGAAAGACGGGGTGAGGGGTGAAGAGGTGAAAGGGGCGATAAGGGGTGAGGTGATGGGGAAGATGAATATAGGTGCGAGGAGGAGGAGGAGGAGGAGGAGGAGGAGGTATGGCTATAAGGAGACACAAATTAAAAAAGTTCACAGTAGGTTAATAGACGAGGAAGAAAATGAGTAGAAATGAAGAGAAAATGATGATAATGAGGCGTTGATAAGACGACCAGAGAAGAGAAGATGGAAGGGAGATTAATATGAGAATGACACGATGATAAGGAGACGAACAGAGAGAAGAGATGGAGAGAAAATGCCGATGGTAATGAAACAAGTGACACGTTTAGGAGTGGAGGAGAAAAAGAGAAAAGGATGAAGAGAAAATTAAGATGACATGGAAATAATAAAAAAAGTGAAGAGAAGAAGGGAAATAGGAGATAAAAACAAAGAAATAGAGCGTTTATAAAAAAAAGACGGAGAAAAATAAGGGAAATGCTTGATGATGACAAGAAAATAAAAGAAAAAGAAGAACGGAGTGAAAAAAAAAACACAAAATAAAGTAGCGAATAAAGAAGATAAGAAAACCGGAGATAAGAACAGAAAGGGAGAAGGAAAGAAGACCTGAACCAACAAGACCTTGAAACTCCATTATCTACATTTTTCATACGATATTCATTCAACCAAGAAATAAATAATGAAAGAATAAAAGCCCACATTTCATTATCCGATACTGTCATTAAGGAGGAGGAGGAGGAGGAGGAGGAGGAGGAGGAGGAGGGATGACGTTGACAGAAAGGACATGCACTTGAGAGAGAGAAAAAAAGCCGACTTTAATACAACCCCTTCCCCTCCCCCCAATAAAAAGAGAAAAATAGATTATTACCAAACGCAACACATGCTATTGACTTAAAAAAAAGAATCGATGACGTCACAGCTGAAATCGGCGAACAACAACAACAGCAACTGAATGGTGATTGGCTCTCGTGTCGTGACGCAACGGATGGACACGGGATGGATGATTGCTATTGGTCGAGGCCTTTATGACGTAGCGGCGAGAGCGATGGTGATTGGCGGCGGTCAGCTCGGCAACAACAAGGGAAGAGAGAAAACTGCAAATCATTAGGGTGCTGGAATATTTGGCAGAACGGAGCGACGCGGCGGGGCGGGAACAAAGAGGAGGAATGGCAGGAAGAGAAGAGAAGTAAAAGGAATGAAGGAAAGTAGGAAGCGAAACGAGAGAAAAGGGAGAAAAAATGAAGTAAAGTAAGGAGATAATACAAGAAGAAAAGTGAGGGACAGGTGGAGAAAAGAAAGTAGAAATAAGTAAAGGAAGGAAAGTAACAAAGTACAAAGGAGAAAGTAAGAGGAAGAGAATAAAGCAAAAAGGGGGATGGAAAATAAGAAGTGGAGAAGAGAAAAAGAGGGGATAAGAAAGATGTAAAAGGGGGGAAAGTAAGAAAGTGTAATGGAGAGATGAGAGGAAGAGAGAAAAGTAAGGAACAGAAGGGAAAAGAAATAGAGAGGAAGGTCAGATGGACGAGGGAAGAAGGGGAGAAAAAAAAAAGGAGGATAAGAGGGAAAGGTAGGAAATAATGTGTGTAGGAGAGAGAAAAGGTAAAAATATCGGCTGGAAGGGAAGGAAAAGAAAAACTACGAAGGAGGGGAAGAGGAATAAAAAAGAAAGAAAAGGAGGGAAGAGAGGAATAAAGAAAAGTATGTAAGGAAAGGTGTAAGAAAGACGATAAGGTAGAGAAGGAAAAGAAGAAGGCAGAACAGGAAAAAAAAGTGAAGGGAATAAAGAATGAAAGGAAAAAAATCATGAAGAGGGCGTAAAGAAGAGATTGGGAGAGGTGAAGAGGAAGAAGAGAAGGAGAGAAGAAGGGAAGGATGAAGAGAGGCAGGAAAAAGTTTAATAATTGCATATAGTAATAAATATAAGGTACAGAAGCACACATACTACTTTCAGCAACAACAACAACAACAACAACAACAACAACAACGATGACAACCTCACTCCCCAACGCAACGTAATGGCGGATGCGGGGGGAGGGGAGAACGTGCAAAAAAACAAAGTGCAGAAGAAAAATGAATAAATGAATAAATAAACAAATTCCAGCAGGACAAGGGGCAGGAGGTGACAAGAGAAAAAAAAAGAAAAGAAAACGAGAAAAAAGAAAAAGAAAACGGAGGAGGGGGGGCGGGAATAGTACGAATAGGCTAATAGGCGGCTCTGTTTTCGTCGTTTTAAGGAAGCCAAAACTCTAAAGGGCGTGAAAAGGGTGTCCAATAATTAGGCAGTGAAAGCAAGGCACCAAACACCCCAATCACGCACCATTCACTCTAACTAAACCTTGTCCTGCCCCGCCCCTCGTCCCTCGCCCTTTACTTGCCCCGCTCTGAGATCTAAGGTCACTCCAGCTACGAGTTCCGGTTCGAGAGGTTCTGAAAGCTTTGTGTCACGATTGATTCCACTTACAGCCTGTGTGGTTGTTAGCTAGTTGTGTGAACGAGTGAATGAGCGAGACTTGTGTGAGGCATGAATACGTGTATGAGTGAACGAGCTAGGCTTCAGTCATAAGTGTTAAGTGGAAGTGCGCGGCCTGGCGCCGGGAGATCACCTACCTCCAGCCTTCTGTTCACACCTTCTGTGAATAAACACCTGCATTGTTACCTGCGTTTCCTGTGCCCCTGCTGGTCAAGAGTCGAACATGGCGCAGTGAGTAGGATCAGGACAAGGCTGCAGTGGGTACGGCGCAGAATGGAGAAGCAGTTGGAGGCGCTGGCTGCCCTGCTAGCGCGACAGTCGGAGCAGAGTCAGGCTCTGCTAGCGCGACAGTCGGAGCAGAGTCAGGCTCGCGAGGAGCGTTTAACCCAGCTGCTGGAGAGAGTGGGGACACAAGCTCCCAGTCGCACCACGGCGAGCAATGAAGGCGAAACCACAGCCCGCAGCACGTCTACCCAGGGCGCGAGGTTCCCGACGTCCGCCACCATCATTCCTCACTTAACGGCGTCAGCATCTTTACGTGAGTTCGACACGTGGCGCCATAAGTTTGAAGGATACGTAACCCTCGCCAGGATAGACTGTCTCTCCCTGGCTGAGCAGAGGGCGGCACTCGCTGCTGTCCTAGACGACGAGTGGACCCGTACACTTCGCTACGGGATAAGCTTACCGAGAGACGCGGAGTTAAGAACCATCCTCGATGCAATGTGTGAGTACCTGCGAAGCCAGCGCAACATCATCATGGATAGAAGAGACTTCTACTCCCGCGTGCAAGAAACGCAAGAAGGTTTTGACGACTTTTTATGTGCTGTTAAGGAAATCGCCAATTTCTGTGACTTTTGCGACCAGTGCATAAACCATCAGCTGCGTGACAGAATTGTCGTTGGGACACGAGACGAAGTGGCTCTGAAACGCATGCTGGAAAACAAGAAACTCACCCTTGAAAACGCCATAGATATTTGCAGAGCATCAGAGAGCGCTAACCAGTGTAGTGCAGTACTAAGGGGCGGCTCTCACTCTTCGAGCCATGGTGTGAACGCTGTCTCGAACTACAGGAAGGGCAGTTTCGGGGGCTCAAGCCCCACGGGCTGTTATCGTTGTGGCAAAGATTGTCGCAGTGACAAAAGGGGATGCCAGGCAATAGATAAAGTGTGTCGTAACTGCGGGAAAAGAGGGCATTTTGCGAGTGTATGTCAGCAGACAGTGAGGAAACGACGAGGAGCTTCGAGGAGTTCCTCAACTGTCTCTCCTCATCGCGGTGCAGGCCCGAGGCGGGGAGCCAGTGCCAGTGTATACCAGCTCTTATCAGGCGTATACACAAAGACGGTGACGGCACGACCTGCGCCCCAGGTGCTCATTACCGCCACACATCCCGCTGGAAGAGACAAGATTACGTGGACTCCTGACTCTGGGGCCGAAACGACCGTTATTGGCCTCGACACGGCAACACTCCTTGGAATCCCGCCCTCCAGCTTGGCGCCCGCTGATGGTGATGGACTTTATGCTGCCGGTAATCACCCCCTCACCTGTGTAGGAACTTTCTCGTCGCACTTGCAACTGGGCGACAGGGAAGCTGAGACTGTTGTGAGCGTGGTGAAGGAGGTGAAGGGGGCGCTGCTTAGCTGGTACGATTCCATCGCTCTCGGAATCCTCCCCGAAGATTTTCCGGCTCAAATCCGACCGCTACGCAGGGAAGAACAGCACACCGGCAACAGCTCCATCAAGTACCCGACCGCCTCGCAGCCACCTCTATCTACGCCCACAGAAGTGATCAGCTGGCCTCATTCCTACGACCCAACGCCACAGCAGCGTGCGGGGCACGCTGCTGCTGTGATCAAGGCCTTTCCCAGCGTCTTCGAAGCAAAGGAAGGTTTACGTGCAATGGCTGGTGGATCCATGGCCATCGAGTTGACAGACGACGCTCGACCCTTCGCCGTAACAGCATCTCGTACAATCCCTTACAATTGGCGTGAAGAAATTAAGAGCCAGTTGGAAGAGCTGCTTAACAAGGGAATCATCGAGAGTGTGGACTACCCTACGGCATGGTGCCACCCCATCGTGCCTGTCCCAAAAAAGACATCTGGTGTAAGGCTGTGTGTTGACCTGACACGACTCAACCGTTACGTGAAGAGGCCCGTGTATCCAGTGCGCTCACCTCATGACGCCATCGCCTCGATCGGGACCGGAGCAGTTTGGTTCACCACTCTTGATGCCAAGATGGGGTATTTTCAAGTCCCCATTAGAGAAGAAGACCAGGATTTAACCTGCTTCATAACACCTTGGGGTCGGTACAAGTTTCGGCGAGCGGTTATGGGTCTCGTCTCGTCTGGAGACGAGTATAACCGTCGAGGAGACCAAGCTCTCGGCGACATACCTAACACCATCAAGATCGTGGACGACATCCTGGCCTATGACTCCACCTACAGTGCGCACTTAGCCCATGTCATTCAGATTGTGCGGCGGTGTGACCAGCACGGCATCACTCTCAACCCACAGAAGTTTACATTCGCGGAAAGAGTGGTAGATTACTGTGGTTACTCTGTTTCTGGACAAGGCTACACGACAGACTCAAAGAAAGTTAAGGCAATCTCTGACTTCCCACGACCACAGCACATCACCGACTTACGATCATTCATGGGTCTTACAAACCAGCTTGGAAGCTTTTCTCCTGCTGTGGCTGCAGCTGCACAACCCCTCAGAGATCTCTTACGCCCGAAGAACAGTTGGTGCTGGTCTCCTAACCATGAAGAGGCGTTTGAGAAGGTGAAACAGTGTCTCGTCAGCCCACCTGTCTTGGCATACTTCGACCCATCATTACCAACGATGCTACAGACTGACGCCTCAAGGATGCACGGATTTGGATTCGTTCTCCTGCAGAAGCACAGTGACCAGTGGAAGATGGTGCAATGCGGGTCAAGATTTGTTACAGACACAGAGAGCCGCTATGCAGTAATAGAGTTGGAAATGGCTGCAATCGTCTGGGCAGTCAGGAAATGTGGCACCTACCTGAAAGGACTCCCTCACTTCGATCTAGTGCTCGACCACCGCCCGCTGATACCTCTCCTCAATAGCAAGTTGTTGGGAGAAATAGAGAACCTGCGGCTGCAGCGCATGAGGGAGAAGCTTGCTCAGTATTCTTTCACAGCAAGCTGGCAAAAGGGATCGACACACTGTGTGCCCGACGCCCTCTCACGTGCTCCAGTACAGGACCCAGTGGAGGAAGAGGATGCTGCTACTTCTGGTGACCTCGACCCTCTCCACTCAGCGGTCATCTCAGCGTTATCTGCCACCAATGAGGACGGCGTCCGCTTAGCACCACTCCAGGATCAGACTGTGGAAATGGTACGTGCCGCAGCAGCAAGAGACGGGGAGTACTGCTTGCTCAAGAACGTCATCATCGAGGGCTTCCCTGATCATTGCCACGACCTCGATCACCGCTTGCGTACGTACTGGCCGGTGCGCAGTCTGCTGGCCGTAGACGACGACCTGGTGGTTTACGGGCCGAGGCTTCTTATTCCTCACAGCCTCCGCCGAGAAACACTAGAGCGACTCCATGACAGTCATCAGGGGATGGAGCGCACCAAGCGACGGGCCCGACAAACGGTGTACTGGCCTGGTATGGACAGAGACGTTGAGAACGTCGTTTCTGGATGCTCACTATGCCGTCCACTCCTACCAAGCCAAGCCAACGAACCTCTCTGGCAGGACACGGACACACCCAGCAGGGTGTTTGAGTCAGTTTCTGCAGACTACTTCCACGCAGCAGGCCGTACATACCTCGTGTATGTAGATCGCTTGTCTGGGTGGCCTCACGTGTCTGCATGCTCACGTCCAGCATCGGCTGATCAGCTCGTTCGTGTCCTTCGGGGTGTGTTCGCCGACACGGGCGTGCCTGTTCTCCTGAGGACTGACGGTGGACCGCAGTTCACTTCTTCATCGGTACGGCGCTTCCTGGCTCGATGGGGGGTGGAGCATCGTGTATCTTCACCTCATTATCCACGCTCCAATGGTCACGCCGAGGCAGCGGTCAAGTCCGTGAAGAAGCTGATCCTCACGACCACACAGCAGGGACACCTGGACGAGGATGCGTTCGCTCGCGGGTTGCTGGAACTGCGCAACACTCCGAGGGCGGAAGGGCGATCACCAGCACAAGTCCTCTTCGGTCATCCTATGAGGTCCTGTGTCCCGGCTCATCATCGCTCATACGCTCAGCAGTGGCAGCGCGCTGCTGATGAGTGCGACGCCAAGGCAGAGCGACTGAGGAAGAAAGCGAAACTTCGCCACGACGCGTCCGCCCGTACTCTTCCTCTCCTGCACCTCGGTGGCCACGTCGACGTTCAAGATCACACGACAGGCCTCTGGGATCGCCTGGGTGTCATCGTGGCTGTTGGGCGAAGGAGAGACTACCTCATCAAGATGGGCAGCGGTCGCGTGATGTGGCGTAATAGAAGACACCTACGCCCACACAGACCTCTTGCTCCCCTTCCTGTCGAGCAGCACACCGCTCATGGCGGTGCAGCGCTTCAGCATCAGGGTCACGAGGAACACCACCATCCCGGCAGCCCGGAGCATCAGGGTAACGGGGTACACCGTGGCCGAGAGCAACCAGAGCGTCGAAGCAGCCGACAGCGTAGGGAGCCGAGACGACTGCAGGTGCGGTGGCACCGTAGCACCTACGATTAGTCGTACGTGTTCATTGTACGCTGTGTTTGTTTTGTGTATATGTACCGTGTTTTCTGTACTTCAATCATTGTAACTTTGTTTCATGTGTTACGGTAGCCATAACAAAGATAAGGAATCTTCCTTATGTCTCGGGGGAGGTGTGTGGTTGTTAGCTAGTTGTGTGAACGAGTGAATGAGCGAGACTTGTGTGAGGCATGAATACGTGTATGAGTGAACGAGCTAGGCTTCAGTCATAAGTGTTAAGTGGAAGTGCGCGGCCTGGCGCCGGGAGATCACCTACCTCCAGCCTTCTGTTCACACCTTCTGTGAATAAACACCTGCATTGTTACCTGCGTTTCCTGTGCCCCTGCTGGTCAAGAGTCGAACACAGCCCTGCTTATCGAACTGTTTTTCTTCTTATTTATTCATTTATTACCGATGTAACTCGTTTTATTTTATGCAGGCACTTTCAGGAGCTGCCTTGTGTTGGTAGGTCAACTTTTCTTTTTTGTTTTGTTTTTGCAGTGTTCTTATTTTGTGATGTTATTAAGTTCTTGCGCAGGAGTCGCCTTTATGTGGGTCAACTGGTCTTTTGCAATCTTATTTTCTTCTGTTACGTTCTTTCATGCTCCCTTTCACTCTTTTAATTTAATATAGACAGATAGATAGACAGGCAGACGCACACACACATACACAGACCAGCTGGGCACACTTGTCACGTTACGTCCACACCTCGCAAATTCCGCACATTTTATCGTTATTCATTGTCGCCTCAAACAGTCCACTTACGTTACTCAGCGCTCCTGCCCCTCTAATTTCCATGTGATCACACCGCACTTGCATATCATCACGAGGAAGCAGGTGGGTAAGTGGCACTCCGTTTTCTCCAATCGCTCTTTCCCTTTCTTCCTAAAATTAAATCTTCTCACGGTATTCTCGAGCACTTATCGACTTTTCAGTAGTAATCAAGTTTTATTCTTTTACGGTAATATCACACATTTTAA
Organism: Scylla paramamosain; assembly: GCF_035594125.1. NCBI lineage: Eukaryota > Metazoa > Arthropoda > Malacostraca > Decapoda > Portunidae > Scylla > Scylla paramamosain. The sequence continues at coordinate 8,101,889 of NC_087177.1, forward strand.
AGGTGTTCCATTAAGTTAAGGTGAAGTTTTCCTCGCCTTTACAATCCTCCATCTCTTTATTTTTTAATCTGATACTAACGTAGCTTAACACTAACGGATTCATAAGGGCGAAAGAGTCTCTAATTCGATGGTGCAGCAAATCACAAACGGCTTCATGTGGGCCAACACGTCTGCTGCTACTTGTTCTCTCACTCTAAAGTAGTGCAGCGTATCGCAAGCAGCATTCACAGGCCTAAAAGTCTGCTGCGATTATCTTACTTTAAATAAATAGTGTAGTTCACCACGGTCTCTTAAGGAATAAGGTCTGCTACCGTTTGGTCCTCCTTTCGTTCCTTTATCTCTTCCAGTCCTTGTATTTTTTTAGGCACAATCCAAGGAGCAGGAATGACTCGGCAGTGGCTGGTGCTGGCGTGTCACGTACCCATACAGAAGCAGTTCGGCGCTTTATGGACAACATCAAATAACAGGCCTCCGCTCAGCCTCGTGGGGTAATCCCGAAATGTGGCAGATTGTTCCTCCCGTGACTCCAACATTCTTGGAGAATAACACACTGTCTGGGCATCAATTCTTGTGGTGAGTCACGGGCGTGTAGGAGGACAAAGGGTAAAGCGTCTTGAGGGGCTGCATTTTTCGTCTTTGTGTGCAAGTATCGACCGCATCAAATGTTCGTGTTGGCCACGTCCATACCACCGTGAGCCCAGCCAATTTGTCCCGTGTCCACGTAACAAGGCCCACCGCTTTTTTTTTTTTTATGGGTCACACTGCCGAGCTGAATTTACGTGAAGGTCTCCAGAGTCCCAATATCCCCGCCACACAAATGAACGCACCGCACGGTCTCATCCAACGAGTCTTCAGCTCTTAGAATTAGGTCATAGAAGATATACAGTGCGTCGCATCTGTTTCAGCGCCTCTTTCAGCAACGTGACGAAGGTTAACATCCAGGCGGTTTCATCCGGAGAATCTTCAGCGGTCTGGAAATATGTCATGGAAGTATTGAGTCCTCGTAGGTATATCTCTTCCTTCAGCACCGTGAGAAGGATTAACAAGTTCGGCAGTGACTCGGTATAATAAGCAATGGTACAATAAATCAGTCACGTTCATTCATGTAGCTCTTAATGACTGCCCTCCTTTGAACACTGATACTGCTAATTCCTCTATTCTTAAGTAGAGATGTAGGCAGAAGACGAAGACAATATAAAACAATAAAGAATAACTTTTGTTTCTGCACATCAATTCACGTAAACAATCAAAGGCAATTGTAACGCCTGCCGTGACAACGTGGATCCAACTCATAAGGCTTAGTTGGCGCATACAAAAATACTCTATACATATTATACTACTCTGTACTTGCACTGCCTCTGCTAACTTCCCTGCAACTTCATGACTGTACATTATATAACAAAGGTGATGACAATAACACCTTATTCACCTCTCCCCAATTTGCATCTGAAAATAGTCAAACAGAATATTGAAGTCCCTCCTACATGTAAAACTGACACGAAAATGAAATATCACCAGGGCAGCGTCTCCACCTCGTCGCCGCCCTTCACAGACTTCATGAATGACGCAATCTGTCACCGAGATAAAAGTAAAAACACCCCAACGACCTTATTGAGTCAGGCATACGAGGAATGATTACCAAAACATATCAATATACATTTTTTAAAAGTTATTTAGGAAAGGCGGTTCGATCTAGAAGGATAAATCTACTGGAATATTTAAAACTTGATGATGGGATGTAATGAAACAATTCTAATCACGTTATTTAATCTCAGAGAAGTTAAAAATAATAAATATGTCACTGCTTCCTATTGCATTCCTTATGCTAAACATATCTTGAAAACCAAAACTGAGACTGAGAATAAGGCGCTTCTAATCAGTTATTTAGCCACAGAGAAGTTGAAATAGTAATCAAAGACGTCACTCCTTCAAACTGCATATTGCTTTCCTTATGCTAAAAATCTGAAATACGAAAACATATTCGGGGTTAAATTGACAAACTTTTTTTTAACTATTTCGCTGATTTTCTGGGGACAGTAAAGTAAGTTGCGCGGGGTTTTCTACGCCTCACCTCGTTTTCTGTACTCTTAGCGGCAAAACAGATAGTGGATATATATAGCTTTACATCTTCCACTACGCATCACTTTTGATACATAAAACAAAAAATAACAAATAAAACAAAGTAGACTAATATAACTTACACCTTCCATTACCACTCATAAAACCAGCATCTTTATCGCGCCTCACTTTACTCCCTTCTTTTGTTTACCGGCCCTCACCTGGCGCCCTCCCTCCATCACCACACTCCAACATATTTCAGGTAACGCGCTGCAGTCGACACACTCATTCCTCATGGGTGTCAAGGCTGAATAACACTGTGCTCTGTTACCCGGCCGCCTCACTCTGGCTTGGAAGACATCACTGGAATGGGCAACCGAACCTGATCTAACACTGCCATCTGTCACCAGGCCGCCTCACACTGGCTTGGAATTTAATACGGGAATGTCTAACCGGACCTAACCTATAACTTAATCTAAACCAACACCACACACACACACGCACACAACACGACATCCACAAGGCATCCACACGACTTTCTTCCCGTGTCGGAGAGATGTAGTGAACAATGTGATAGCCAGTTTATTACACACCCGAGGGAATGAAGAAATTGTAATGGAAATGGTAATGGCGATGGTGATGGTGGAGTGTTCCGGTTTGGGTGGAAGGAGTGGAGACGTAGCACGGAGGACACATGACAGGTACCGTAGCTTAGCCTTACTTGATGCGACTTAGCCTGACGCAATGAAACTCTGGTGGTAGTGGTAGTGGTGGTGGTGGTGGTGGTGATGGTGGTGGTTTTTGTTATTGTTGTTGTTGTAATAGCAGTAGTAGTAGTATAAGCAGCAGTGCCAGTAGTATTTATAGTAGTAGTAGAAGTAGAAATATAAATAGTAGTAGTAGTAGCAGCATTAGTAGTAGCAGTAGTAGTAGTAGTATTTGCCTGTGTATAGTACTAGTAGAAGTATAAGCAGGAGCGGTAGTAGTAGAAGCATCATCAATATTACCATACCAAAACTACTTCCACATCACATCACCACTACTACCACCACCACTACTACCATCACCACCACCAACACCAACAACAACAACAATAACAACATGTTCCTTCCCGGCACACATTCCCGGAAGCAGTGCCACAATACCATCAGGCGGGGCGCACCTCAGCCAGCGGAATGACCCCCAACAAGCGTCTATGCGCCATTCAGAGCCACACTCAACAACACCGCGACCTAATTTCTTTCACTCCTCGACAGGCACGATGACTCTCCTCAAAGTTTTGCATCTGATTTATTTAACTGGTTTATCTATTGTTACTTTTGTCAGGGAGGGCTGGCGACGGAAAAGAGATCGGGGAGTGAAGGGTGGTGATGATGGTAATGGTAACAATGATTATGATGATGAAAAAATAAGAACAATATGAACAAGAGTAAGAACAAGAACAACGGCGATGACGGTAGCAACAAGAACAGATAAGAGGAGGAAAAAAAGGGGGGGGGCGAAAGACTACAAGACAGAAGAACAAGAACAAGAAGAAAAAGAAGAAAAGGACAGCAACGACGAAGAAAAACAAGAGAAAAGACGACGATATCAATACCGGTGACAAAGACGAAAAGAAAAGGAGAGAAAAAAATAAATAAATAAAACACAAGATTGATATTCACGTTTTTCTCTTCCACTTCCTCCACCAGAAGGCTGAATTAATAATATCGTGCCAAGGAGAGATTGCAGAGAAGGACACCAACGCAAACAACCAGCAAGACACACACACACACACACACACACACACACACACACACACACACACACACACACACACACACACACACACATGAAATAAAACAAAATAAACAAACCCCTCCTAAAAATGCCCCCAAAACAGCAATAAATAAATAAATAAATAAATAAATAAATAGATAAATGAAGGTGAGGGGTCAACACTGCGGAAGAGGGAGAGAGAGAAGACGGGGGAGAGGAAGGAAGGAAAGAAGGAAGGAAGGAAAGGAAATTAAAGTAAAGTAAAGGAAAGGAAAGGAAGGGAAGGGGAGGGAAGGAAGGAAGGAAGGAAGGAAGGAAGGAAGGAAGGAGGGAAGGAGGGAAGGAAGGAAGGAAGGAAAGGAAGAGAAGTCACTCATGCTGAGGACTAAGTTAATCTTTCGTGCTTCCTCTTTTTTTTTTTCCTCTTCTTCCTCCTCCTCTTCTTCAGTTGGTATAATACTGCGCCAAGCCATAACGGAGGAGGAGGAGGAGATAGTAAAGAAAGAGAAAACGAAGAAGCAGGAAAATAAGAAGGAAGAAGAGAAAAGGAAGCTGGAGAAGAAAAGAAGGGGAAGGAGAAAGATATAAAATGAGATGAAAAAGATTCAAAAGAAAGGAATAGAAAGAAAATATGAGTTGGAAGGAGAAGAGCAGGAATGAAAGGAAGGATACGAGGAAGGAAATGAAAATGAGATGGAAAAGAAGGAGCAAAATAAACATAGGACAGGACAAAGCAAAAGAAGGGATAATGAAAACAGGAAGAGGAAGAAGACAAGGAGAAAGAGGTGGAAGAATATGAGATAGAAAAAAAATGGGAAACGGTGAATAAAGAAAGAGGGGAGGAGGAAGAGGACGAAGAAGAAGTGGAAAGAACGGAATAGGAAAATAAACATGTAAAATAAAGGAAAAAAGGGAGAAACTGGAAGAAGAGAAGAAAGACAATGAAGAAGAGAAGAAAAGAATAAACCAAGGAAAAGACAAAAAAAAAGATACAGTGAATCTAGCACGGAAGGAAAAAAAAGGACGAGGAACGAAAGGAAAAAAAAAATAACTCAGATGTAATTACCAAAAGGAAAAGACGAAATAAAAAAATAAAAGAAAGAACTGAAGGAAATGGTAAAAACAGATAAAAAAGGAGACGAAAGATGAAAGGAAGATCAAAAATGAGGAATGAGGACAAGAGAGTGAAGGAATAAAGGAGAGAGAGGAGAGGGAATATATGATAATTTTGGAAGAGGAGGAGGAGGAGGAGGAGGAGGAGGAGGAGGAGGATAGGTATGACGAGGTGAGTAAAATCAGGAGCAGAGAGAGAGAGAGAGAGAGAGAGAGAGAGAGAGAGAGAGAGAGAGAGAGAGAGAGAGAGAGAGAGAGAGAGAGAGAGAGAGAGAGAGAGAGAGAGAGAGAGAGAGAGAGAGAGAGAGAGAGAGAGAGAGAGAGAGAGAGAGAGAGAGAGAGAGAGAGAGAGAGACGTGACTGCGAAGGAAAGCAGGAATGCGGAGCGGAGGGAGGGAGAGAAAAGAAGGAAGGAAGGAAGAAAGGGAGGGGAGAAAATAAGAGTTAGGGAGGAAAGAGGAAACAAGGTACCAGTGATGGGGGTTGATAACACTACATTAGCAAGACTGAGAAGGGTTGGGGCCGGGAAGTGAGGGGAAGGAGGGATTAGGTGAGGGGGAAGTGAGGGGAAGGTGGGTGCAGGTGAGGATAAGGAAAGGGAAGGAGGGATTAGGTGAGGGGAAGTGAGGGGAAGGTGGGTACAGGTGAAGGGAAGTGAGGGGAGGTCATGTTATGATATAGTGAAGGGGGAGAGAGAGAGTGTGCAGAAGGGCGTGTTGTGACAAAAGGGGAGAGTATGGTAAGGGAGTTGTGAGGGGAGAGAGAGTGCAGAGAGGGATGTGGTATAGTAAGGGTGTAGGTGACGGGGAAATGAGGGGATGTGAGGGTTGGCTGTGCAGAGGTGAGGTCGTGGGGTGAGGGGACGGTCAGGTGGTGGTGGTGGTGGTGGATCAAAAGAGGATATGGTTGAGATTACCTGGTTTTACATAACACAGGTGAGAATTATACTCGTACATACCACGAGTGCAGGTACATTCTCTCTCTCTCTCTCTCTCTCTCTCTCTCTCTCTCTCTCTCTCTCTCTCTCTCTCTCTCTCTCTCTCTCTCTCTCTCTCTCTCAACGATAATAAAAAAGGCACAAATTAAGATTACGTTGGCAAGGTGTGCTCACTCACTCACTCACTCACTCACTGACTGACTCACTGACTGACTGACTCACTCACTCACTCACTCAGTCCACTCTCTTCCTAAGCGAATATACCCGTGAAGTCACTCAGATAAATATATAAAGCTACACGTGACAGCAATTTAACTAAACACGTACATCAGTGCCCTGCGATGAAGCTGATATGGGTGAGGGGAGATGGGAAGGTAAGGGAGCAGTTAAAGAGATAGGAAGAGGCAGGGCGTGAGGTGGGCGGTGAAGGGGTGAAGATGGATGAAGTGTAGGAAGTACGAGTATTGCAGTAAAGGGATGATTTTAAGTAGCTTTACTTGCGCTGTCACAATTACTAATTACATTATATCATTAACATTCATGCTTCCTCATTTTATTAGTCTCGGTAATGAATTAAAACAAGGAAAGCTGCAAGAAGCCCATCACACCTACACTTGGCAGTCTCTGTGTGAAACATGACTACTTATTTCCACCTATCATCCCCATCCATAAATTTGTGTAATCTTTTTAAACTCCGTATTGCCTCGACGTTAACAATCTGATTACTGAGTCTATTCCATTCATCTGCCACTCCATCTGTCTATCTCTTTCTTTTTTTTATCTAGCTTTACCAAACTTGAGACTTATTTCTAGTCCTATCCTGACTATTGACTCTGAGGACTGCATATACTTACTGTGTCTGGCAGTTGAAGATGTGGTACTTCGCCTTGAAGGAGTGACGGAACACCTGACAGGAGAAAGAGAAAGAGGTTAGTGAATTGTTGAATTTACTCATGGCCTTCTATGATCACCTTGCTATGACGGTTTAACCATTTCAGTTACGTACATATCTTTTTTTCTTCTTGAACCTAAGCATTAAAAGTTTAAAGGGTACAGTACTCGTGGAGCGTAGGCGATAGGCTGGTAGGAATAAAATGCTAACAATATCTAGTGTTCCCAGGTGGTCACCCATCCAAGTACTAACCAGACCCAACGTTGCTTAACTCCGCTGATCGGAACAAATAGATGTTTAAAGTAAGCACGTATATGCGAAGAAATGAAGGAAGAAGAGGAAGGAACAGTAAGGGAAACCAAGGATGATGAAGGAGTGAAGGAAACTGAAGAATATATGAAAAAATACAGAGGATCTGTAAGAAATACAAAGATATGATGAGATGAAGGAAAGTGACAATTCTTATGATAAAAAATTGAGGAGAATGAGTGAGTGGAAGAAGAGAAATGCTTGGAAGAAAACAAGATGAACGAGGGGACGGAGGAAAGTGAGGAAGAAGAGTGGGGCCAAAGAAATGAAGGAGGAAGCAGCGACTTGATGAATGTTTGAAGAAAGGAAAGATGAGAAAGAAAGAACGATGAGCAGGTGCGTCCTTGGCTAAAGAAGAAGAAGGAGGAGGATAAGGAGAAGGAGAAGAAGAAGAAGAGGAAGAAGAAGAAGCAGAAGCAGAAGCAGCAACAGAAGAAGAAGACTTTAAAAGCAAATAGAAGAAACAGAATGATACCGGATTAGGAATGACGGAAGAAAAAGAAGAGTATAAGAAGAAACTAGCAAAAAAGCAAAAGGAGAGGAGGAAGAAAGACATAAAGAAGTGGGTGGCGGGGAATTGCTGTAATGAGGACGAAAAGAGATTGCAAAAGCGAAAAGGTGAGAACCAGAAAGAAGAAAGTGATAAACCGCGAGGAAGGGAGCACAAGAGACCGGAGAAATGAATATAGGTTTTGAAAGAGCGAGAAAATCCTGATGTCTGGTTTAAAGATAGTTAGAGCATAACCATGACGACTTTCTTCTGCGCTGCTTTTAGGTAAAGTCTTATTTTTGAGCGGTTCCTGCTTGACGAAAGGGCGGTTGGATGAGGGCGCTGCATGCTGTATTCTCTCTCTCTCTCTCTCTCTCTCTCTCTCTAAACGATCCTCGTGTTTGACATTCGTGTCTCGCGGGTTTTCTGTTCCTTGCAGCTTTTCCGCACTTTTTGGCAGCGTCGTGTGAGTGGCCATGTGTGCTGCACGCTGTTGGGGGCATTAAATCATTCCACAGGCTGCTTTTTGATTACTTGTGTTTTAACTCTTGCACGCTATTTGTTTAATCATTACTTTTTTATTTTTTTTTAACTTTGGGAGGTTTTCTTTCACTTATTTGCATCTTAACTGTTTTACTTCCAATTTACCTTCTGTGGTCACGTATAACTTCTTGACACCAATCCTTCTTAACAAACACATCAAACACAACCGTATTCTCAGACATGTCGATCCTTTATCTCGATGAGTCTTAACGAGCGCCAATAGAAGTCACTGCTGGGGTTTTGAAGTGGGGGGAGAGAGAGAGAGAGAGAGAGAGAGAGAGAGAGAGAGAGAGAGAGAGAGAGAGAGAGAGAGAGAGAGAGAGAGAGAGAGAGAGAGAGAGAGAGAGAGAGAGAGAGAGAGAGAGAGAGAGAGAGAGAGAGAGAGAGAGAGAACCCCAGTAATCATCACTTTGGCCTTTGAAAATAGTCTTGATTATCAAATTACTCGCATACTTTACTATCATTAACATTCACTGCAATCAACACAGATGTTTGGTGCGGACACTGACAGACTTGCGTGTTCGTGATCCTCTGTGGTAGCTTCGTAACATTAGATTAGAACGGAGACTGTAGGAGGAACAAAAATATGTGTCCTTCTAACTCTTACCTTTCGTCAAAATTATCCCCATCAGTTCTCCTCATCCGTAAAGATTTCCAAATGTCATCATCTCCAACTCCCCCTTGTCCAAAATTACCTCCTCCAGTCCTTCCTTACCGTCCAAAAAATATCGCCTCACCAACCTTCCCCACTGTTAAAAAAAAAATAATTCTTTCAGTTCTCCTCATCCCCCAAAAATCACCATAGAAATTCAACCCATCTCCATTCCTCTCCATTCCCCAATTTATCTCCCCTCCAATCAAAAGTTACGCTTCCAAATATCCCTGTTCAAAAATTATCCTTCTCAGTCTTTCTCCTCCCAAACACTACTTTCTCTAATCGTTTCCCGCCCCCAAAAATTTACACCAAAAAGTCAAAAAGTACTCCAGACATCGCATTCTCAAAGACATAAATCCCTTGAAATCTCCTTCCCGTGAGCAGACCTTCCCTCTGCAGCTCCTGGTCGTGACGCGGCTGGGTGGGACGGCGGGTTATTGTCGTGGGGTTAATGGCGTGACGGTATGCACGTCTTTGCTCGAGTACGTGGTGAAGGAACGCAAATCAGTGATGTTTAGTTAGTTGATTAGCATGGTTAGTTGGTCGGGTGGTTAGTGAGTGAGTGAGTAAGTGAAGAGTAAGTAAATTTGTTAGGTAGTTATAGTTAATTAGTAGATAGTTAATTAGTTAGATAGTGTACAAATGCTAGGTAAGTTCCCCTGATCGGTATTATTTCAAAACCCACAAAAATTATTAATCGGATCCTGATGTATTTTTTCCTTTTAACAATAAGTAATCCTTCATAGATAACCATTACTAAACATTACCATTATAAAAACCTCCTTTAAAACCTTACTAACCTCTACTGTATCCTGTTAAAAAAAGTAAAGATGAAGTGTTGAAAACTTTAAGATCACAGGCTGTAGTGCAATGATAGTGAGGCACTGGTGGGAGAGGGGGGGGTGTGGCGGTGATGACGTGGTGGGGGTGTAGGTGGGTGAGTGGGTGGGTGGGGGAGTGGTGATGTGGGTGGAATGGGAGGAGAAAGACAGTGGTGAAGCGTAGTGAAGGAGTGGTGAAGGGATGAATGGGTGGTGGTGGTGGTGGTGGTGGTGGTGGCGGCGTGGGTGGATGATAGGTGAGGTGAGTGGCGTGGAAAATTAATTAAGGACGTGACATTGAGGGACGTGAGGGAGTGGCTCAGTGTGGATATAATTCAGTGACGCGGATGAGAGACGTGGTAACTTTACTTGGCTATTTATTAATTAGTCTATTTCATTTCGACGTCTGCTGAGTGAAGAACTAAATTGGTTGACTTTTTTTTCTATGCTCTTTCTTGGGCTTTTTAGGAGAGGAGAAAAGAGGAGCCTGTTTTTCTTTTCCTTTTCTTTATATTATTTCTTTTATGTGTCCTTGGTCAGTCTGCTTGGCACGAATAAAAACGATTTCTTTCACTTATTTTTTTTTTATTTACTATATTCATTCAGTTATTTTACGGATTTTGTATATTCAAATACTTTACATATACAAAAATTACTTCTCATCCACTGATCCTTATAATTATGTTCTTATTTTCCACATTCACTCATTACTTTACAAATTCACCACACTTAAACACCTTATATATCTACTAGAGTTACCTACAATTATTCAATTTATTTACCTACTTTTTTTTTTCACTTATCTATTCTGCTGCAACCCCACACACTGGAGAAATAATTAATGGCAAACCTTAATAACGAGCTTCTGTTGACGTGGCGGCGCAAGGGTTGTGCTGGAGGCAAAGGTCAGGAGATTCAGAGCCCAGATTACCACCCTTCTCTCCCTTCCCTCCCTCTCCCCTCCAGCTTACTCTCCCTTCTCCCACCATCTCCCTCTTTCTAGACTAACAGTGCATTCATCTCTTCTTTCTCTCCTTCCTCTCCTCACGATTCCTCTTCCTCTCATCTTTTCTTCCCAGACTGACCTCTTATTCCCTTTTCTCCCCTCGGATATCTCGAGCATTCCTCCCCACTCCCTATCATTTCCCTTACCCTCCCCAGACTGATCTCCCAATCTATCCCCTCAGACACCTCCAATGTTGCTTCCTACACCCCTCTCTCTACCATTCCTATTCCCCCTCCTAAGGCTGATTACCCTTCTTCCCTCTTCTCCCCACACTGATTTCTCATTCTCTCCCCTCAGACACCTGCAACATTCCTCCCCAACTCCCCTCTCCCTGTTACTTCTATTCCTCTGCATAAAACTGATTTTTCCCCTCGTCTCCTAAGCTGTTTCCTCTCTGACTACCCTCCATTATTCCCCTCCTCGACCTCGGCCTTGTTTCCTCCATTCCCTTCACTTCCCTTCCTCTCCCATCCCCTCCACAAACTGACCCCTTCCATTATATTCATCTAAGACCTCAAAACCTTCTCCTTTAACCCTCCCATCACCCCTACTCGACCCCCTCTACCTCCTCCTTTTCCTCCCCTCCTCACCCTACCCTCAGGAGGCACACAAGGGCGTAACCCAACACCCAAAACAAACACGCCCTTTACTCTGAGATTCTTACCCTTACTTTCCCTTCTATTCACCCATTTCTCTTTCCCATTTTCCCTTTCACTCCCTTTTTCCTTATACTTCTTCCCCCCCTCTCTCTCTCCCTCTCTCTCCCTTCCTCACTCGTTCTTTGTCTATTTGTTCTCTCCCTCCTCCTCCATTTATTCTCCCTGATTGTTATGTTCTTTCTTATTTTTATCTGTATCTCCCTACCTCACCCTCCCTAAATGTGTATTGTGTTCCTTCCTTCCTTCCTTCCTTCATTCTTCATTCTTCCTTCATTTTCTCTGTTATTATACTTCCTATATCATATTCTTGTATCGTTCCTCATTCCTCGTTTGTAAGGATGGTATAATTATGATCTTCCTCCTCCACCTCCTCTCCTTCTTCCTTTTCCTTCTCCCTTAATTCCGTCTATCCCTCCTTCCTTCCCTTATTTCCCTCCTCCGTGTTTTTCATCTTTAATATTCATCTCTCTCTCTCTCTCTCTCTCTCTCTCTCTCTCTCTCTCTCTCTAGCTCGTATACGTACTTATGAAATGATACAAAAGATACATTAAGAAAACTGTTTGTTGTACATGTATTGTTTGTGTGAGAGGAGGATAACAAGAAAATGAGATGTAGATACAAGGAGGAGGAGGAGAAGGAGGAGGAAGAGGAGAAAACAATGGTGATGGTGGTGGTGGTGGTGGTGGTCGTGATGATAATAATGATGATGATTAAGAGAAAGAAAAAATAAAGAGCCCAAAAAACAACACATTTAGAAAAAAAAAGACTAAGTTTGCATGAATATTATGTCCTTGTGTGTGTGTGTGTGTGTGTGTGTGTGTGTGTGTGTGTGTGTGTGTGTGTGTGTGTGTGTGTGTGTGTGTGTGCGCGCAAACAGCCTTGTACAAAATGAGTGCGGACGAAGAAAATTAAAAAACTCTTATGAACAATAGTAGCTTGTGATTCAAATTTCTTACATTTTAATATTCACTCCTTCAGCGAGAACGAACGAATGAACGAGAGAGAGAGAGAGAGAGAGAGAGAGAGAGAGAGAGAGAGAGAGAGAGAGAGAGAGAGAGAGAGAGAGAGAGAGAGAGAGAGAGAAACAAATGAGTCATGAAGTGGAAGTCTGTTTTCTTTCTTTTCTTTCCCGTTCTCCTTCATTATCTTTTTTGAGAGCATTCATTCCTCACTTCATTCTCCCCTGGCCTCCTTCCTTCCTCCATCCTCGCTTGCATTTTTTTGTCAGCTTTTCTTTGACAGTTATAAATAAAATGAACACAGTGAGAGATGGGATGAGGTGGTTTGTGGTGCAGAGGTGCTGTGGTAACCTGGATTGCCTGGGTTCGATTCCTCTCTCTCTCTCTCTCTCTCTCTCTCTCTCTCTCTCTCTCTCTCTCTCTCTCTCTCTCTCTCTCTCTCTCTCTCTCTCGTAACGCACGGTGGTTTAAAGTGACATAACTTTCTTGTGTAAATCATTTATTGTACTTTCTCGTGTATTTCAATTATCTATTAATCAATTTTATTTATCTATTTATTTTCTAAGGGAAGATAGTAAATTGTGTCTAAGTGTAAAGCTATATTATGTATTGGATATTACTAATACACCATATATTTACTGTGTGTGTGTGTGTGTGCGTGTGTGTGTGTGTGTGTGTGTGTGTGTGTGTGTGTGTGTGTAGCATTGACGTGACCCTCTGCTCTATATATGCACTGTCATTCTTTTATTTTTTCGTCCTCCACTTAATCGGTGCAATTCTCAACTCTCACGCCAATTACTGAGCGAGCGGCACCAGAATCCCGGCGAGGTAATGGTAACTGTTTTCTCCATTCAGGGTGGATCATTTACGTAATTTTACCGTCTGTTTCCAGGTCAGGCCAACGCGTGTTATGCTTGCAATTCTTTCACATGCATTCCTACTGTTTTCCATAAGTTGTGGTCCACGAACCCTACCATCACATCGCACACACGCAGCACCAGAAGTCCGTGTAATTTCTTTCGTTTGTCAGTTTGTTGTCTTTTCGTTTAGGAGAATTTTAAGATAACAAACAGTACGTCAGAATTATAATGGTTCGTTTTTTTTTTTTCTTGTCATTTCTACAATCGTTTCTTTTTCTTTTTCACATACAGGAGATGCGCGTAAACACAAGAGAAATGTAAATATGTGTTGCTCTAGTAATGGGTGACTGGCGAAGGTATATGTGTTATGTAATTTTTCTCTGCAGTGTTATAAGATTAAGTATTCGACAGCATCGCTTGTGTTATGACCTTGATATGAATGAAAACAGGACTGGACAAAAAACACGCTAAGTCCTTGAGAAATGCCGAGCTTGCGGTGTTCAGTATTATAATTTTGCTCGTCCGTACCCAGCATTTCATTTATCTTTTTAATTCGCAATGCTTTAGGCGAGAAATACATGTGTAAATTATACGCATGGAAATAAATGCTAGTTAGTAATCCGCCACAGTGAAAAATAAATTAATAAATAAATAAACAAAAGAATCCGTATCGCAGGATTAGCCTTGTGGGAAATAAAACATGTTATTTCCGACAGACGGTCAATAGTTTTCCCTGTATTTCTTTTGCCTTCCTCCTCTACATGTGAAGGTACAAAAAATACCTAATTTCAGTGAAGCAGATTCAGTAAAATGGAAAGCAAAATAGGTTAGTCCCTTGCGACAATCAATATTTTTCCTTGTATTTTTCCCAACCTCCCTTACAAGTGAAAGTAATAAAAGAACAGGTAGCTAATTTCAAGCAGATTTAGCAAAAACGCGACGGATGACAACATTCCCACTGCGAACTCTCTAAGAAGGATTTTCAAGGAAGGCTAAGCTGAAGATACCTGATAGGGAGAAAAAGAACCGGAATTCCTTAAAGAAAATGGGTGTAGTTACGTGAATGGTTCCGTCTAATTGGCAGATGAAGGATTAGGTGCATTAAAGGCTATTGAAGACCACACCGTTTTCTTTTCCCCACTCAGAAAGAATTTTTGTTGTTGGAAGTTACAGATTTTGTGTTAACTCCAAGAGACTCTTAAAGCTCCTGGTGGTGGTTGCATGGGGGGTGGAAAGGATGTAGAAAAATGTGGAATGCGTTGAGACACTGGTGAGAGAATGTGTAAAGAAATGTAACTCAAATAATTTAAAGTGATAAGTAAGAGAGGAGAGAGAGAGAGAGAGAGAGAGAGAGAGAGAGAGAGAGAGAGAGAGAGAGAGAGAGAGAGAGAGAGAGAGAGAGAGAGAGTAGGAGGAGGAGGTTGCGGAACAATATAATTTAAGTCAGAGTTTTACCGGAGAGCCGCAACTGAGTGGCGTTTGGTCATGAGGCTTTGAGTGATGTGACGGAAGAGGAAAGAGGAGAGGAAAGGCTGCAAATTACTGATGGGGCTAAAGAGAAGAGAAAAGGTTGTCTAATTTACAAAACGTTTAGAAATTACTGATGGGATGAACTTGAGAATAAAATGGGTTATGATAACAATGAAGACAATGACAATGATAATGATGATGATGATGATGATGATGATTATCTTAGCTACTAACCACCACCTTAACTCAAAGCTTGCAACAAACTAGTGAAACTGATAACTTGAAAATTAACATGATAACAACAAACAGACTTACGAATAAAATAGATAATGATAATTATGAAAACAGTAAGGACGAAGATGATGATGACAGTGATGATGATATAACCTCAGCCCTTCACCAGCGCCTCCTTCAGGATACCCCAACCACGACATGAGTGAGAGGCGTCATTCAGTAGCAGCCCAGCCATCCTTGATTGGGGCGCCGCTCGTCCACCCGTGACACGAACTGTAGGGGAGGGACACGCTGGGATGGAAATGACGTGTTTCTGAGCGACGAAGGGAGGGAATGGGTGAGACGATGGTGTTTCTCGGTTTTCTCACTTCCTATTCCTTTTCCTTCCCTTTCTTTCCTATCATCTATCTCCGTCTCTATTTTCTTTCTTTCTCCTTCAGTTCCCTTTGTTTTCTTACTTCTCTGCCACTTTCCCATCTCTTCCTTTCTCTTCTTCTTTCTTGCATATCTCTTTCCCTTCCCTCCTTTCTCTTTCTTTCAATTCCTTTTCTTTCCTTCCTTCTCTGTCTGTTTCCCTTCCTTTCTTTCTCTTCTTACGTCTCTCTCTCTCTCTCTCTCTCTCTCTCTCTCTCTCTCTCTCTCTCTCTCTCTCTCTCTCTCTCTCTCTCTCTTGAATTTCTCTTCTTTCTCTCTTCTTCACCTCCACTCCTCCTTCTCTTTCGTTTCGTCTTATTCATTTCTCTTCCTCTTTCTTCTTTCCACCACCTTCCCTGCTTCCTTCCCCGTCTCTCCTCCTCCTCTTCCTCTTCCTCCTTTTACTTCCGTCTCCTCCTCGCCCTAATCCTCCTTTTTTCGTCTCATTCCACCTCCTCCTTTACTCCTCTTTTCATCTCCTTCCATCCCTCCTAGTTTCCTCTTCCTCTACTCTTCTTTACTCCTCCTTCCCTCTTTTCCTACCACTGGCAATCGAACTTAGTGACTGGAACACGCGGGCCTTTGAAAGGAGTCACGCAAGTACGCAAGTTGTTGCCTGGCGTGTGAGGCAGGTGAGGCGGGAAAAGAAAGAGCAGGTGAAGTGTGTGTGTGTGTGTGTGGTTGACTTTTTTACTTTTCTATCTTTAAACCCTCCAAAAATAGAAAAAAAAAAAAACTACACAACATAAACGTAAAATGTAACAAGTTAATGATGAAAATAACGATAAAGATTACGTAGGAGTGTATCAGATTCCTTCCTTCATTCTTCCCCTCCCTTACAACCCAAATTAGAGAAAGTAATGCCCGAGTCTCAGCACAGACGATTACGGGAAATGGGCCATCACTCGGGCTGACGTCACGCCTCCTCGGTAATAACTCTGCCATGAACAACAGGCTAACGGCCACACGATTATGCTGTATATTCTTGTTATGCATTCTTAAGAACGAAGGGAAAGTATTTAAAAAAGGAAAAAGGAAAGAAAAATGAGTAAAACGAAAAGGAAAAGTAAAAAATGCAAAAAAATAAGACAAAAATGCAAAAAAAAAAATAAAGGTAGAAAAGGGAAAAATGGAAAGAATGTTAAACGAATGTTTAAAAAAAATATGAGAGAAAATTATATAAAATGTTAGTCTTTTATGAACGAATAGACAAAAAAAAAAAGATTAAGAATGCAAGAAAAAATGTTAAACGAATGTGAAGAAAAAATATTTAAGAAAATTATATAAAAATACAGGCCTCTTTATAACCGAGAAGATAAATTAATTACAAGATGAAAACCCAAATCATATGAAAAAAAAGACAAAATAATAGACCAAAACTGTACAAAATGTAGGCTTAATTCGCTAATATTGACATGGAAATTACAGGATATTGTGAGGAAAAGAAAAAAAAAACTTGTTTACCTAATTACACGCAGGTAAACAGGCGGCAGGTGTATTTCTTTGATCTTTCTCACGGTCGGCGCGACGCTAACTTTCAGGATTTACCTCGGCCGTGCGAAATTATTACCTTATCCAGCCCAACGTCAGCAGGAGGGGTGGGGGGAGGGGCTGTGGGAGAGGCATGGGGTGATGGAGGGGGTTGGGGTGAGAGGATGGGGATGAGGAAGGGGACTGGAGAGAGGAAGGGGTGAGGGAGGGATTGAGGGGAGGGTGGGGTGATGAGCAGGTGGTGATTAATTCAGGCGCCACATTTCTGATGCTTAAAAAAAAAAGGGTTGGGAATACAAAATATTCCACAAGACAGACACTGCTTAGGGTTGGCTTTCGCCCGGAGGAAAGTTTTGTCGCCGCCTGGTTTTATATAAGGTTTTCCGCGTGAACTGGCAGAAAAAAAGTGAGGCGCGGGTGAGGTGTTGGTGTGTACCCGCTGCACTCGTTTCCATCAGGCGGGTGAAGTCTGTCCCCAAGACCACCGTCTCTCCTGTCCCTTCACGTCTGTCCCCACACGGAGAGGGCTTATGGACACCTCACTCTCAGCCTAAGTTGTTGGTTTGAAAATAAGATAGTCTCAAGCCCTTATCAAATATATATTGTTGGAAAATATCGTTCGTTAACAAAAATTTGATTGTTTCAATAATAAATAGTTTTTCTTACCTTTCAAGTGGTAAATGTAGCGACAGTACTTGAATATTGTTACATACAAGTTTTCCACATACAAAACACAGTATTTTCCTCAAACTTCATTCTTCACTACATAATTTTTATTCCTTTAGTTTCTACAAGGTGGGATGGGGTGGGTGTGGGTCCCGCTGTATCTCAATTCCCTTCTCCCACGCATAGCTTACTAAAAGTAGTGGGCAGTTAAGCATATTATGTCTGTACAGACGAACACGTCTCTCTTCAGAAATCAGCGATCTGACAACAACAACAACAACAACAACAACATGCGCTACTGGTGGCGGTGGCTGTGAAGGTGCTTGGTAGCGGCGCCAGGCCGCCCGAGTGTGTTACCCAGCATGTGTCGCCTCCCGAGATCGTATCATCTGATGCAAGTACTTCCTCCTTCCTCGCGTGTGTGTACAAGGTGCTAAAAGTTAATTAAAAATGAGAAGAAAAATGTTTTTATACAAAGTTTTGTCTCATGAGCGAGATAACGAGAATTACTGCTTGAATTAAAGTTTTGTATACACACCTTTTAACTTGAATCTTATGTGACGGGACAGTGTTTCACTACCACTCTAAACTGTTTGACTTCTGATGAATGAATAAATAGAATATTTAATTTTAGGCACACCTTGAAAGTTTGACAAAGGAAACGAAATTAGCATTTAAATAGGAGTGTTTCAGGCAAGCACAAATTTCCTGAAAGTCATGTATATTTACCGATAACACACACACACACACACACACACACACACACACACACACACACACACACACACACACACACACACACACACACACACACACACACACACACACACACACACACACACACACACACACACACACACACACACACACACACACACAAACACACACACTTCACAGTCATCTTAAAATGCATACGCGTTGGATGTTCCTCACATGAATTCTAACCTACAAAAGTCAACCTCCAAACTGCAGTGGTGCTTTTCACACATACACGGCGGGACACCAAGACCAAACACATGGTGCGTTCATATATAACTCTGACACTTTAGATTTCAATGGCAAAAAAAATAAAAAAAACTACCAACAGAGACAAATACGGACTGCCACTCTTAAAAAAAACATAATTTGCGTCACCTGTATACCAAATACCTGTGTGAAAACTGTTTATATCTCATATGGACACAAAAATCGTAAATAAATAAAGGCAATCTTAGTACAGGTGTGAGTGAACAATTTAACAAGTACATAGTCACACTTAGTAAGATATAATTTGCATTACCTGTACGCCAAACACGCGCGTGAAATGATTACTCCTCATTTCGACAGGTGTAAAAAGGTCTGAGCATAGGAGTGAGCGAGCGAACAATTTAACACACACATTGCCACTCTTCAAAGAAAAAAATAATAATTTGGAACACCTGCATGCCATGAATTGATTACTTCACATTTCAACGAATAAAAAAAAAGAAAAACAGCCTAGGTACAGGTGTGAGTGAGTGTCGGCGCTTCACCAAGGAGCGGCGGAGGCTGTGTATCCCGTCTGGACTCCCGCTAAGGCTCCCACAGTTTCCTCCAAGCTTCCATTAAGACAGCGAGAGGGCCGCGCTGAGCCAACACCAAGGCTCCATTAAGACTTCGTAAACTCCCCGCCATGACTCTTCCAGGACTTTCGCCCCAAGCTTGGAGTCTCGTCACGCACCCCGCTGTGCTGGCGTCTCTCACCAGAGTCTCGCGGCCATTACTGTGGTGTAAAATTCTTCTGTGCTCACTTTTTTTCCAAGGTGTATTCAACGGGTTTTGTTTTCAGCTCCTACTTCGCGGCTCTTTTCCATTGTTACTTCACGGCTCAGGCTCTGCGTCAGGGTGTGAGAAGAGAGAGAGAGAGAGAGAGAGAGAGAGAGAAAGTTTCCCGCTCCCTCAGGTCAACTGTAATTCCAGGTTATGATGCTCATGTCATTATACTCTGTGGCTGTATTAAGGCTTTGTTTGGGTTTTATTACCAGATATATACGTAAGTGAAGGTACAGGAAGTCTTTTAAAATTCTTCTTCTTCTTCTGTACGGGGATCACACAGGGTTATAGTTTGTGAGGATCGTACGGATTACAAGGGCTAGAGGTGAATAATGATGATAGAGATGCCAGTACTAGTGACAGTGATGATACTGGTGGTAACGATTGTAGTGGTAATTAAACAACTACCTTTATCGTTAATGATGTTATAAGAGTACCACTGCTACAATTATGAATGTTAGATTAAGAAGAAGAAGAAGAAGAAGAAGAAGAAGAAGAAGAAGAAGAAGAAGAGGAAGAGGAAGAGGAAGAGGAAGAGGAAGAAGAAAAAGAAGAAGAAGAAGAAGAAATGAGAAAAAATGAGAAGAAAAAGAAGAGGAGGAATAGCAATACCTAATAATAATAATAATAATAATAATAATAATAATAATAATAATAATAATAAATAAGTAGAAGAAGAAGAAGAGGAACAAAAATAAGAAAATAAACATAATTAAAAGCTACAGTATAATTCAGCTAAAAGCATTCATTAAAACCCCCCAAAAAAATAATCACTTTTTTTTTTCTTGGTATCACTTAATCTTCTTTACCTTCCTCCTCTTCCTCCTCCTCTTTAATGTCATCCACCTCCTCCTCCTCCTCCTCCTCCTCTTCTTCCTCCTCGAGTTCCTGACCCATCTTATCCTTTTTCTTTTTCTTCCTCAATATCTTTTTTCCTTTCCCTTAATCTTCATCACCCACATCTCTTATCCATCTTTTTTTTTCCGGTTATTCATTCGTGTGATCTTTTTTCCCTCAATTCTTTCTTGACTTGTTTATTTTTCTTCGTTACCTTCTCTCTTCCTGCTTCTGATCACTTCCTTTTCAAGACCCTGATTCATTTATCTTTTTCCTTTCTTACTTTTCTGTCAGTCTCTCCTTTTCCTTGTTTATCACGATTCATATCTCCTCACCACCCTTTTCCTCATCTTTTTTTCTTTTCCTTTATTCATCACCATTCATATCTCACCCATATTCTTTTACAATCCATTTCCCTTTTTTCACCATTTACATCTCATCATCACCTCTTTTCCTTTTCCTTTTTTTTTTTTTTATCAGATCCTTATCTGTCACCCTCTTTTCCTTTTCTTCTTCTAACATCTCCAGTATTCATCATTATCAACACTTCCTCACTATCTCCTCCTCTAGTTCCTCTTCCTTTTCTTTCCTATCATCTCCAGTACTGATTATCATCACCACCTCACCTCCTCCTCCTCTTCCTCTTTCCCCTCCACCAACATCACCACCACCACCGCCACCTCCTCACCCTCCCAGGTCATCGCGCCAATCAAAGCAAAGTCAGCATTCTGTTTGATCTGAGGAGTCAATCGGAGTCGGAGCCCCGCGGCCACCACTCGGGGGGTAAAATGACCTCGGAATTATGATGACAAATACATGACACACGGAGACGAGGCGACGACATGAGAGAGAGAGAGAGAGAGAGAGAGAGAGAGAGAGAGAGAGAGAGAGAGAGAGAGAGAGAGAGAGAGAGAGAGAGAGAGAGAGAGAGAGAGAGAGAGAGAGAGAGAGAGAGAGAGAGAGAGAGAGAGAGAGAGAGAGAGAGAGAGAGAGAGAGAGAGAGAGAGAGAAAATAGATTCGCCTACAGAACTAGAGGTAACAAAAACAAACACTGAAACTAACATACATACACACACACACAAACACACAGACACACACACACGTACTGCCACATACCTTCTGGCCGTGCTCAACAAGCAGCACGTAGCGAAGGTCAGGCGAGGCGCTGAAGTGGGCCACATTAAGCTGTCTCTGTAGGGGAAGGCGTGAAGGTGGAGTTAGCAGCGATAATTTCACTGCAGGGAGGATTAGGTAAAACTGTGATAGCGATTGGTGGAGAGCTGATGACTGAGAGACTGACTGATTGACTGCTTGACTGACTGCTTGACTGTCTGACTGAATGACTGATGGATTGATTAGTTTATTATTGACTGACTGATTGATACACTAACTGACTGGCTGACAATTTGATTGACTGACTTATTGACTGATTGGCTGATAAACTGACTGAATGACTGACTGATTGGCAATGACTACAGAAAAGGAACGAACAATAAATGCTTTTAAGTAAGGAAAAAAATAGAAGGCAAGGGACACAGAATGGAGAATGAGAGAGAGAGAGAGAGAGAGAGAGAGAGAGAGAGAGAGAGAGAGAGAGAGAGAGAGAGAGAGAGAGAGAGAGAGAGAGAGAGAGAGAGAGAGAGAGAATATGAGGCTATCCTTGACTTAGTAAGGAAACAGTAATAACAGTGTGTGTGTGTGTGTGTGTGTGTGTGTGTGTGTGTGTGTGTGTGTGTGTGTGTGTGTGTGTGACGAAACGTGGAGAGTGAAAAGAGAACAAAGTGTGTGGAATGATGGAAGAAAAAGACGAGGGGAGTGAGCGACAAGAGAAGAGGAACAGGAAGAAGAGGAGGAGTGAGGCAAGGTCATCACTTCCGGAGCATGTCATGTTCAAGCAAAGAGAGAGATAAAAAAAAATATCCTGCACAATTTAGCAAAGATGACCATGAGGAGCAGTAAAGAAGAATGAGGGAAACTTGTGTAATCATATCCAAGGAGGAGGAGGAGGAGGAGGAGGAGGAGGAGGAGGAGAGGGACTTACAAAGGTGATATTGGAGACAAGGACCCGCGAAGTGAGTGTCTCGGCATCAAAGACGGAGAGGCCACCGGCGGGGTCCCTGAACACAAGCTCATGATCTGCAAGGAATGAGACAGTATTGTTATTGTCATTGTATTATTATTATTATTATTATTATTATTATTGTTGTTGTTATAGTGATAGTAGTAGTAGCTGCTTCCACTGTTTTATTACTGACAGCTTCACTTGTCAATCGCCTTCCAAGCGTTTTACTGGTGGTGGTGGTAGTAGTAGTAGTAGTAGTAGTAGTAGTAGTAGTAGTAGTAGTAGTAGTAGTAGTAGTAGTAGTAGTAGTAGTAGTTCTTGTTGTTGTTATTGTTATCATTCCTATGACAAGAACAAGACCAGTTACCTTTACTGCTGCTACTACTACTACTATTACTACTACTATATTTCTTGTTATCCACTTTAGTTACTTGACCATATTGATGAAAAATCAGCGGTGTGTGTGAAGTAAGTTTTGTCAAAGTATGATTCAAATTCACCGTTTTGTTAAATAGTTATTGCCAAAAAACGACGTAATAACGGCTCCGAAACCTATAGCAGCTATTTTCACACGATAACTTAAGATAAGAATCCGTTACATTATCCACTTCTTGTATATTAATCCCTTCCTTCATTTCTCCCATATTTTCAGTAACTCCAACTTCTCTCAACCCACATCCACACTCCCCAGCAGCCCTCACCCCCTCCATCCCTCCTCCCACCTCCATCATCCACCTGCAAGGCCTTCATTTCCCCTCCCACTTCATTTCCCTAACCAGAAGAACATGGTAAAAGCAGCACTCCTCTTTCCCCCTTCAAACACTCTGCCTCCTACTCTATCCACTCCCCATCAAACCACCTTCCACCGTGAGGCAGACTACATGCTCCACTATCTCCTCCTCGCCACCCACTCTGCAACCTCAAGTACTCGGCGTCTCCTCCTTGATTCGTCATTCCCTTGAAACACTTGCCAATCTTGTTCCTTGATCTACTCCAGGCCTGAACAGAACCAGTAGCCTCCTTTACTATCTTGTAGCTTAGATAGTGCAGCTTATTACAAATTTTCTCGTAAAGGATAAAAGGTTTGTTTGTTTCTTGTGCTCTTAATAACTTCCTGGGTTCAAGATATTTTTTTATATCTTCTACTGTTCACCATAAAGTCCAAGGTGGATTTTACATTGCACTCTTTCCTTCAGTACTTAACACCTCATTCGCCATAACTCTATTAGCATACACATCATACACTACTCACTCAAAGCCGTTTCTTCCTACTGTTTCTCTTTCTCAACCAAACTACGTATTCTTTCATCCCATTCTTCACTCAGTACAATGCTGTTAACGTTTGTACACGACTTACACCACCCACTCAAACCCACTTCTCCACTGCTTCTCTTCCTTAACTACCTTCTAATGCACTTTACACGGTACCTTTCCCTCCCATTCTTCACTCACTGCACAGCTCAAGTAGCGCCCAACACGCCATACACCTCCTCATTCACGGCCTTTTCTTCCTCCTACTGCACCGCTCCACCACTCCACTTCCATCACCTTAAGCCTTCTTTCGCCCTCCTTCCAGTCCCTCTCAGACACTACAGCCTCTCCTGCGTCACTCCACACCGTCACCACCCAGGCCCACATCAACAGACCGTCCTTGTTATCATTGGACGTAAACAAAAGGGACACACAAACGCCACCTGGAGGGAGTGTGGGTAAACACCTGCCAATACTGCCTCCCCTTCTCCCCACACCTCGCTTCGGCAGGAGGATAAACAAGGGGAAGGGGCGGGATTAGTGGTGTGGTAGTAATAATAGATTAAAGAACATAGTGACAACAGAGCAAGGAGAAAGAAAGAGAGGGTTCAGGTGGTAAGGAGGGGAGTAATGAGTTGAGGTTAGTGAAGTAATACAATGTAGGTGTTGGTGTAATACTTAGTAATATTTTGACTTACGAGTTAACTGATGAATAGACGTGAGAAAAAAATAAATAAAAACGCTACACACAGGAAGCATGAGCAATAAAATAATACGCAAAGGAAGAATATAAAACAATGGAGATATTTAGGTAACATTCCGACTCACGAATAAAAGGAAGGATTAAAGAGAACTTGACGGAATAAAAGGAGCAAGAGAGAGAGAGATCAGGGATGAAAGAGTGAAATCCCCCGACATTAAGTGATGCATTCCTGACATTTTCGTACCCCGCTGTATTCTGCCTTGTAAATACACGGCTCAGTGCAAGCTTAGGGTGGGGAGGAGGTGAGAGGCAGGAGTAAATATTGGAAGAGGTTAAGGTACAAAAGTCTAAGAGGGAATGGATAATGAAAGGAGACGTGAAAAGGAGATATGGAAGAAGAAGGGGAGTATGCAGGAGTGAAAGAAGGCGAGGAGGAAAGGAGAAAAGTGAAAGGGAGGTACACTATGGGGTTGTGTGAGGAAGGAGGAGGAAGATGGAGGAGGGAGAAAGGTATAAATAGTGGAGATATTCTGAGTGCTACTAAAAACATCCTTTGTGTACTTTTCTTGAAGATATCAGCGCTCTCAGTCCCCAGGTGTGTGTGTGTGTGTGTGTGTGTGTGTGTGTGTGTGTGTGTGTGTGTGTGTGTGTGTGTTAGTAGTAGTAGTAGTAGTAGTAGTAGTAGTAGTAGTAGTAGTAGTAGTAGTAGTAGTAGTAGTAGTAGTAGTAGTAGTGGTGGTGGTGGTGGTAGCAAATGAGTGTAAACAAACTCGTATGAAGGAATGAAAAGACTATGAGTAAGGAAATATACAACACATACACACACACACACACACACACACACACACACACACACACACACACATGTGCGCGCGCCTTCAGTCACTCATTATGCAAATCAGGCGGAGGCAGGAGGGCATTTCCCACTCCATAGAGAAGCCCTTCTTTGCTCGGGTGGGCGGGCGGGTGGGTGGGCGGGGGCAGTGGGTGGGCGGGTGGGCGGTTAAGTTAAGTAGGAGTCCTCTGTGGCTCTCCTGTATTGCCACACACACACACACACACACACACACACACACACACACACACACACACACACACACACACACACACATATACACACACACACACACCGCGTTCCCATTTTGTTTCTGGGTAATTTAAAATGCTCAAGTCTCTCTCTCTCTCTCTCTCTCTCTCTCTCTCTCTCTCTCTCTCTCTCTCTCTCTCTCTCTCTCTCTCTCTCTCTCATTTTTATTCAGCAATTATTCACGGGCCTGTCTATTTTTAACGTTCCCTTGGGTATCAGTGCTGCTCTATTCTTCATCCATCATTCAGCTATTCTCTCGCTGCCCGCCGCGTGTGCCGTTAGGTCGAGGCGGTGCAGGTGATGGCAAGTGAGGAACGTGGCGGTGGCGGCGGGAGGGACGCTGCTGCTGACGGCGCTGACATTCCGTGGACTTCTCCGGCTGATGAAAAATTAACACTGACCTTTGGACGATCAATAGTAGTGGAGGACGTGACATGCCACCACTGCCGCCGCCCCCACTACCGCCACTAAAGCCTACACACCTCGTGGTTGCTATTATTATTGCTGTTGACCCTACTACTACGGAAACTGCGGTTACTACTACTACTCTTACTACTATTATAACTATTAGTATCTTTATCAATACTATTACACTTCTACTACTACGACTACAGCCACAACTGTTTCCGCTACTACTACTATCACTATCGAAAACGTTTCTGCTGTTGTTACTGTTACTACTACTGCTTCTACTACTACTACTATTACTACTAATGCTAATATAATCTCGCCCTAATGAATTGGTAATTACATAAATGCGAAAACAGAACGCAAATCACATAAATAATACATAAAATTACAGTTACAACACTATAAAAAAAAAACTAAGCCATTATTTTTGCAGCCCTCATGAAGTACAGTCACCACCACTGTAATCACTGCCCGCACTCACCACCGCCTGTCACCACCAGCACTGTCACAGCCGCTGGTCACCGTCATCACCCCTGGATTTATCGCCTACCCATGGATTTACGAGCAATGCATGTGCGAGTAAGTACCGCCTATACTGCACGCACCAGTGGCTCTGTTGCACCACCAGTCACTCCTCCATTGGTGACATTAAACCTCTGTCATCACTGCCCACCACTTACTCGTACACCAATGGGATTCTATAGCTACTGGGTACATTATTTTTTCAGTTACTAGGTATGTAGGTTATGTTTTTTTTCTTTCTTTTTTTTTTGTCACGGAAAATCACGGAATCAATATACGAGTGAAAATGTGTGTGGGTTTTATTTGTAATCTTCCTGTATGTATGTAGTGGTCTGTCTGTTCATCTGTTTGTCTATATAGGAGTATATCATATATATTTTATGTATGGAAATGTGCATGAACAGCATAAATCTCGCTCCGCATTTCCAACTATTCATTCATCCATAATTTTGATCTGTTCACCTGTTTATCGATCTACCTATCAATTCATCTATCTATCTATCTATCTACCTACCTGTCTATGCCAGTCGAATTCAAAAGTGAGTGAATGATTTGCGTCACCTTCACCATCCAGTAAAAACTACGAACACGACAACACACACACACACACACAAAAAAAAAAAAAAAAAAAAAAAAACAGTTAAACGGTAAGAAGACCAAAGACGGAGCAGGAATCGAACGCTCGTGCCACATAACTATACGAATCGGTTTTGCGTGGTGAGGCAGCGAGGCATCTGTCCGGCCGCCACCATGCTGTAGCCAGACTCTGATAAAGATGGCTACACTAAAATTCCTTGTTCTGTAAAGCACTTGTCACTAATTTCACTGACCACTCTGACCATCACCACCTTAAGAATCATCACCACTACAACCATTACCAAAAACAAAAAATCTAAGTAAAATATCCTCAGACGATGCAAACATCTTAACTGAACAGCTCTTCTGTAGTTACCTTAACCACGTACTTCCAGACACAACCAACACTATTACAGCAAAATACTTTTCCTTCATCTACTCCTTGCTCTTCACACCCCTACAGTAATAATCGCTTCTAGAATGGTCCTCACATTTGCAGATACAGCCACTACACTGCCCAGCCAGCCAGCCAGGAAGCCAGCCAGCCAGCCCAGTCAGCCAGCCTGCCATAATCACGAGCAGCCATTCTCCAATACTACCTCCGTTATTTATACCGATACTTTCCTACTCAATATTCCCTCCGGCCCCAAACACTGACCAGTTCTCAAACGAACGGCTCCAACTATTGTCACCTCTATTACACTTGCTATTCCTACTGCTGCTGGTGCTAGTGGTGCTGTTAATTCTGTTTCTGCTACTGCTACTACTACTACTGCTGTTGCTGGTGTGATGCTATGAATTATATTTCTGCTACTGCTACTGCTGCTACTACTACAATAACTACTACTACTACTACTACAATAACTACTACTACTAATACTACAATAACTACTACTACTACTACTACTTCTACTACTACAATCACCACAATCACCACCACCACCACCACTACTGTTATTACTACTACTACTACGACTACTACTACTACTAAATGATTTACAGTTCAAACGACAGTCACAGCACAGAGTGGCCCACAGTCAGCTATCCACACCTGCACACACATCCACGCTCAACTTTTACGTCAATATCCTTCCTCCTACACCTCGCTACACTCACTGCTCCAGCCACACCTCACCCGCGTCCCTTTAAGATCATTAAAATCGTTCTGAATATTGAATACCTTAGTGCTTTTTGCTTACCCATGAAAATAACACCTGCAGATTAGCCAATTTTGCTCCTGCGGTCGTTTGCTAACATTCAGAACACTATTAAAAGGATTTGTTTGTATGGATACGTGTAAAAGAGAAAGAAAAGGCTGATTTTATCTCTCCTATGCTGCAAAATTATCCAAGAGACAGCATTACAAAAATTACTTGTATGGATACACACACACACACAGAAAAAAGATAATAAATAGATAGATAAGAATAAAAATAGATAAATAAACCAACGAAAAACAGAAAAGAACAATATTTATCAGACAACAGAATAAATAAAAAAGAAAAGGAGAGAGAGAAAAAGTTAAAAGTTCTTTCTACACTACAACAGTTATCCAAGAAAGTTATAATGATAAAATAAGAGTCTAAAAAGTTGATAATAAAAAAAACAAACAAACGTTGAAAAGCTTAACCACCAACACTCAATTCTTCTCCGCACACACACACACACACACACACACACACACACCAACACTCACCTGTCACCCACGTCCCATTGAAGGCAGGAATCTTAAAGTCGTCACCTAATATGTCTTCTAACTCAAATCTTCTTCCTTTGACTCTCGGCCCATCGTCAGGAGGCGTGAGCAACAGCACGGAGGTGACGATCATGCCCAGGACGAAGCAAATGACCAGCACGGCGATGATGATGCCCCGCCAGTTCCGCTGATTGGGGTTGGACGAAGCGAGTTCCTGCGGGAGAGGGAGAGAAGAGAGGGACGTGGTATTAGTATTGGATGGCGTGGGTATGGTTAATTTTCTCTCCCTCCTTAGTTTATATAATTTAGTTTTATCCTTTTCCTTCGTGTAATGTTTTTTTTTTATTTTCCTTTTTGTCTATTTTGTCTATTTTATTCCTTCGTTTCTCCATAATTTTTAATCCTTTCTCTTCATGTATCTTTTTATTTTTTTTTATCTTATGTGTTTGGCTTTCTATGTCACGAACTTCCTTTCTCCATGGTGTTTAATTTCATTCTTTCTTTTCATCTGTTGCTTTGAATTTGCTTATTTTCTCTACTTCTTTGTTGGTCATGTTATGTTACTCCTTATTATTTTCTCTATAATTTTTTTTTACTTTCCTCTTTTTCTCCACTTCTTATACATCAGTCTATGTTACTCACTCCTTGCTCCAACCTTTTTAAATCTTATCACATTTTTTCATAATTTTTTTCAGCTTTCCTTTTTTTTTTTTTTAATTTCTTGCTCTTTCTCTACCTGAATTAACACTGCCTTGTGATTATCTCCCTCTTTCATTGTTCTGTTATATTCTTTGACTTTGTATCTCCTTCCCTGTGTTTTTTTACTCCCCTTCTCTTTTTTTGCTTACTTTGTCACGCTATTCTCTCTCTCTCTCTCTCTCTCTCTCTCTCTCTCTCTCTCTCTCTCTCTCTCTCTTTCTCTCTCTCTCTGTGTGTGTGTGTATTAAATTATGATTAACTCCTTCTTTTTATTTTCTATTTTCTTTCTCACCCTCTCTTTTTTCTCTTTTCCTTACTTTTCTTCTTTAGTGTTTAACTTTATTTTCCCTGAACATGAAATTATACAGAGTGAAATGCATTCTTTGTCTTCCTTCTTTCATGCTATGCACATTTTATTTTATTTATTTTTACGCTCGTTCTCTTTTTTACCTCTAATTTCCTTCATATTCATTTCACTTATCCTGTCACAATCTCTCTCTCTCTCTCTCTCTCTCTCTCTCTCTCTCTCTCTCTCTCTCTCTCTCTCTCTCTCTCTCTCTCTCTCTCTCTCTCACTAATATAATTCCTAATGAAAGACATATAATTTTTTTCTCTCGCTGGCTAGTCACTTAAGTCATTACTCAGACTGATGGAAGGAAGGCAAAGTTTCTCAAGATCTCTTCCAACACTAATTCGCTGACACCCTAATGACTCCTTAACAACTTGACGACTCAGTGACGGAAGGGAGCTCGTCAGACTCTGAGAAAATGACCCCCTGTAATGAAGCAAGAAAACGAAGACTTATAAATAGTATTGTTGTTTGTATTTGTTTCGTAATTGTAGTTCCTTCATGCGTTCCCAACCCATAGGGGGAGTGTGAGTGTTGGACAGTTTTCCCCTCATGGATATTTCCCCCCTCTGAATGTTTCCGCTGGTTTATTTCCCTTTTCCTGGTAATGCTTTCCCCTTGACAGTCAGGGCATTCGTCCATAGGTCATTCCCCTCACTCGTTCATATTTTCCGATTTGAATATTTCCTCTTGGACATTTTTTTTTTCTGTAACTCATTCCCGTCTCCCATTTACATTTTCCTCATTGAATAACGCCCCCCCTCCCGAGTCATTCCCCTTTCTTCTGAATCTTTTCCTCTGCTAAATATATTTTCCTCTCTTTCAAAGGAACATTCTCCTTCCATACAAATGTAACCATT
Source organism: Scylla paramamosain (assembly GCF_035594125.1). Taxonomy (NCBI): domain Eukaryota; kingdom Metazoa; phylum Arthropoda; class Malacostraca; order Decapoda; family Portunidae; genus Scylla; species Scylla paramamosain. The sequence goes on from NC_087177.1 coordinate 8,132,069, forward strand.
AACCATTAACTTAATCCATTAAAAAGAATAGTTTCAGTTACTACTGTCATTACAGGAAATTACTATTCATCATTTCCACGGGGTAAATGACGACAAAAGAAACCTATTAGAACCTAAGAAAATAAGGGAAGCTGCAAGAGGTCGTCAGAGGTACATGTAGCTGTCGCACTGCCTGTAGCGACAAACTACATGAATTCATCAGGAGAAAATTGAATGAGTGATTAAAACAGATGGATAAATAAATAGATAAATAAATAAATCTTTTCTTCTTTCATGTTTAACTTTATCCTCTCTGAACCTGAAGTTATACAGAGTGAAATGCATTATTATAGATACATAGAAAGTAACCAGGGGGGAAAATCTCCAGCAAACCCAGGGGAGTCTCCGAGGGGAAAATAACCACACAAGGGACACGGGAAGGAGGGAGTGAATGGCTGCTGCTTCCCTCCCTGCCCTTCCCTCTTTCCATTCCTGCCTGGAAGTTTCTATGCGTGAACCAGTGAACCAGTTTTTACTTCCTCCGTTCCCTTCCCTCTCCCTTGCCTTACCTTCTCTCTCTCTCTCTCTCTCTCTCTCTCTCTCTCTCTCTCTCTCTCTCTCTCTCTGTCTCCCCTCTCATCCTCCGCTATTAACACAACAGTTACGTCCCCGCGATGGGTTGGAGATGGGGAAGGGAGAAGGGAGCGGGGGAGTGGGGAGGAGTTAAAGGGTGCAGATTTATATCACTTCACCTGCAATGACCACAAATAGTCCCATTATGCTCCAATCACCTCCGTATTCAATGGTCAGGGTCGTTATGGGATTGTTAAAGCGTCGTTCTGGGGTCGTTGTGCCTCTGGCGTGATTGCTGCTCGAATTACTCAAGAGCGAAATCTGGGGGTAAGTGAGGTTAGGTTGCGCTAGGTCAGGGGGGCGTGCGGCTGACTGACGGACTGAGTGATTGGCTGAGTGGCTAATTGGTTGTAATTCTGGGGCTGCGACAAGGTCATATGGTGCCTGATTGATTGACACTCTGAATGACTGAGTGCATGGTTGTAACTCTGGTATTCAAATAATGTTATATGCTTCCTGACTGATTAACAATGTCTGGGTGCGATTCTGGATTTGCAACATTGCCCTAAGGCGCCAAACTAACTGAATGATTGATTGGAATTTGGACTTACTACAAGACTATATGGCGTCAGAATAGTTGACTAACTGTAATCTTTGTACCACGAGGTCTTAAGGCGCGGGCTGACTGACCGATTCACTCACTGACTAATAGTAATTTTTGAACACCAACAGTTAAGGCATACGGCGCCGGATTCAGTGATTCACTAAATGATTGACTGGCCGACTAACTAATTGTAATTTTTGCCAACAAGATCATATGAAGCCGGACTGACTGATTGACGGACTGACAGATTGGTTTCAAAAGGTCGGTTATGAGTTTTCATTTTAATTATTTTCTTTACCTTAATCTATTCTGTTTATCTGGAATGAATCAAACACATTAAGAGCCTGCGCAAGAAAAAAAAAAATCTTGAAATGCGTCTCGAATCTTTGAAGCTCCATGAATTCTGTGACACCGTAAAGCTTCTGGGAAATCTGGAAAGCTTCGCAGAACACCGTGTTAAAAAATCAGCAGCTTCACGGAACACTGACACTGATTGAGTTCATGGACAAAGAGAGCTTTTCAAGGAACACTGCTGGACAAACACCGGTACACTTGGACAAGATTCCAAAACACATCACAAGAGAAACAACATCTTAAGGCAACTACTGAACATGTCTTTTGAATGTTGTACCGCACAAAGGATAACAAACAAACAAAGGAACACTTATCGCAACACCAAGACACACAACATGAAGCAGCTGGAAAAGTCCCATGAAGCACCGCAGGAAGTTACGGAAAACCCGACTTATCGTAACTCAGGAATGCTTAGTGGGGCACGCAACACCCCACGCAACACTTGAATCACTTCACAAGGCGTCCAAACACACCACACACGCAGCACACGAACATGCCAAGCCACGCACCACCGGGACACTCAGCGAAGCACCGGAGCGAGTAACCTTGAAGCAATGAAGCGCTTTTCGAAACACGCACAAGGTCTCGTAAAGCAAGAAAAGAATAAAACCCCCCCCCCAAAAAAAAAAACACCAGAAAAAAAAACGACCGAATAAACAGGTTCACATAAAAAAAAACACGTATTAAAATCTAAATACACAGAAAAAAAAAACATGAAAACAGCAAAGAAACTTGAACTAAAACAATAAATCAAACCACAACAACAACAACAACAACAAAACTACTACTACTACTACCACCACCACCACCACCACCACTATTACTACGCTTAAAAATAAAAACAAGAACCTCCCGCAAGCAGGATCACTCTTCAAGCGGATGTCCCGGGCTCCCCAATTCATCAGACGTCGCGGGCTAATCGTCTTGCCAACAAAACTCGATCCGGCGCCAAACACACGGAGGAGGAGGAGGAGGAGGAGGAGGAGGAGGAGGAGGAGGGACATGAACACCATCCTCCACTCCTCCTTTACTTTTTTCCCTCTTTTTTTTCCCCTCACACTGACCCCACGGGCCTCCTTCCTTCCTCCTCCACATCCTCTTACATTTTCCCCTCAAACTGACCCCTCAAAGCCGCGTCTTTTTTTCCTCTTATTCCCTCCCCCTTCATTGCACTGACCTCCAATGACCTCTCCTTCTTTCTCCTTCCATCACTTTAGCCTCTGGTCAGTCTAATTTTCCTCTTGATCTTTCTTTCCCCTTCTAATGGTGACCTCGAATATTCAACTTTTTTCTCCTTCTTGTGCTTCATATTTTGCGTCCTTTACCTTAGACTTCCTTTTCCTTACTCATTACCCCGTCACGTCTCCTCCCCCCTTTTTTTTCCCTTCTTTTCCTTCTTCTAATAAACCCCTTGTCCTTCCGGTTCATAGTTAATCTACAATAGATATAAGCATGGTCATGTATTTAGTAACAATCTTAGAATTCTTGTCAGTTACTCGTGTGGTCTGGAAGTAAGTTTGGTGCAATATAATGATAACCTTGTTCTTCCAGAATACGTTTATCATTTTGGTGCATAGTTAACAGAATTAATTAAGAACACAATCACCCATTAAATGTGGAGTTCCTGAAGCAAAATTTTCTCTAATGTAACGCTAACCTTTTTCTTCTTCTTTTTCCATTCTGGGGCATAGTTACGTAAATAAAAAGAAATGAGAACACGGTCATCTATTTATCAGTAATCTTCAGTTCCTGGTCACTTCGCGTGGTGTTGCAGCAAAATTTCCCGCAATATAATATTGACCTTTTGAGCTCCGTGTTTATCTTCATGTGGTAATTACTGCAGCTGAAGTTTCCTGTCCGCCCACGAAAGACCCGGGTGCTTGGTGGGGAGGGGAGAGGAGAGGAGAAGAGAGGAGAGGAGAGGAGAGGAGAGGTGAGGTGAGGTGAGGAGAGGTGAGGTGGTGAAGGGATGCGATAGAGGTGAAGGAAGACGTAGGGAACTTCAGGAACACGCCAGTGGCAAAAATAGAGTTCGCCTCCACGGGGTTGTCTCATTGGCTGGAAGTTGGACGGTATCGCGTGTCTCACCCAATCATTGTCGCGCTCGTGTCAGGTGACGACCACTCAAACGCACGTGTTGCCTCACTCACCCTCACTCACCCACCCAGCAGGTCGTCCCAGTCCCGCCGCCTCTCGGGTATTGATCCATCTGACTTGTTTACCCACGGGGCCATGAGGCTGCCGGTGACGCTCGCCCGGGACACCACCACCAGGGGCACCGCGACTTCCGGGTGGTAATCTGTGGGCGTCCAGTGGTGCTCCTCACGCCCACTGCTCTTTGTTTTGTTCTTCCTTTCTTCTTTTGTTAGATTGTTCCTTTCTTTCAGTTTTTCTTGTTCTTTTTTGTCTTATTGTTTGTTGTTATTGTTTCTTTTATTGTTTTTTTTTATCTGAGATTTTCGTGAGTTTATGATTTTTGCAATTGTGTCCGTTTTCGTATCTTTTTTTTTTATCGATTTGTCTTTTTATGTTATTTTCAGTCATTTGCAATTTCTATAATTTTTAGTAATTTTGTCATTTTAAGCATATTTTATATAATTTCTCTTAGTCCTTTCGCCATTTCTTCCAAAACATAATAATATGAAACGAGACAAATTAATCAGCTCGCGGAATAATTTTTCTCACTTCCTTTCGGCAAACGTAAAGGATTTGCTTATATTTTTCTCTCTTTTATGCACCAACACCTCGCCTGCATGTCGTGCCGCCTGATTACCGTGTCGCGTAGCATGGAAGTAGGGTCGTGTGTGGAATGCTTCAGTTACTCATGGTGTTACCTGAGGAAATGCTGTTAACTGCCTGCTGCTGTCACCTGGCCGCCACTACCTTAAATGAGTTGTTGGTAAGTCTCTACTGCTGTGTCGCTAAATGTTTACTGCTGATACTGACTGTTCACTACACTGAATAAAGTGCTGTTCGTTCGCTGAGCTGTCACTGTTTACTTATCTACGGTTATCTTACGGATGTTGTAACTCAACTAAACTCTCTTCTTATTTATTTTCATGGCTCTTGGTCTTTTCTCCCAGGTTATGTATATGCATATATTAAAAATTCCTTTGTTGTACCTAGTGTTCATTTTCTCATCTCACAAACTTCCTGTTGCATTAATGACTAACACCTAATATCGTGAATCACTACCAATAATCAATCACTTTCTGTCAGCGCCATCTATTGTTGCAGCTTTTTACGAGACTCCCGACAACACCATTCAATAGCTTCTTACTCCGCTGTGCTCTATGAACTTCCTGGAGCGTCGCATCCGTTACGGAAATTCGATTGAGTGACACGATCTGTTCCGGCATTGCTGACCTAACCTGACCTGACACCACCTGATCTGACCTTCACCTGCTCACCTGTCTCGCCCGCACCGCACCTGCCCCTCTCATCCGGCATTCCTCACAGCCGGAACAAGGATACAGAGCCACACTAATAATTTTGCTTTCCTCCCTTCGCTGCGGTCAACAGATTGCAAATTTTTCGCATTTCATCTAACCTTCATTAAAGCTTTCGAATTCCAGTCTCTCTCTCTCTCTCTCTCTCTCTCTCTCTCTCTCTCTCTCTCTCTCTCTCTCTCTCTTCTTGGTGCCTTCCTTCCGTAATCGTGTTGTCAGTCAGTCCCTTCACTCTCTCATTTCACAGTATCTTCCTTTAACTTCTCTTTCACTCTTTCATGTCTCCCTTTCGTGTTATGTGATTCCGCCCCCCTCTCCCCCCAAAAAATTTCTCTCTCTCTCATTTCGCCCTCCATATCATTTTATGACTGACTTCATTCCCCAACAATGGTGATTTCCTTTCTTATTCCCCTCCCTTTCTTCTCGGCAGTAATACTTTTCCTTTGGTCTCTCTCTCTCTCTCTCTCTCTCTCTCTCTCTCTCTCTCTCTCTCTCTCTCTCTCTCTCTCTCTGGTATCACTTTATTTTTAACGTCTCCCTTCCTCACACACCCTCATTTCAACCCTCGGGTCTTCACCAATTCCTTCTTTATCCCTTACTCCTTCTCAGTCTCCTCATTTCCTACCCTTCTCTGACCTCCCTACCTCCTTTTCCTACCCCCTTGATCCTCTACCTCCAGCTCCTTCTCTTCCTCCTTCAATACGCGTGACTCACCTGCACACAATCACCTCAAATCCCAGGTAAATGAGGCACCTGGGACGCCTGCCTCACCTGACCATTTTAAAGGCTTCCCCCACGACCCACCAACAGCTCCTTTGTTTACCTATTGATGTAAACACACGGCGGCCATTGGAATACGGCAACTGGTCATGACAGGATAGGATACCGGTAGTAGGATATCGAAGGAACGTGATTTTGGGCTATACATCGAATATCTGGGTCCTCTCGTGTGTGTGTGTGTGTGTGTGGGTGTAGCGGTGTGAACACGAGACATGGCGTGTTAAGAGTGATAGCACGGGCTTTGCTTTGCTTTCCTTGCCGCTGCTTGCACGGGTGTTACGAGGGAGTATGCGGGGCCTTAGCGTGATATCAGTGTTTCTTTGTTAGGGAATGGAGGGAAGGAAGGAAGGAAGGGAAGGAGAAGTGAGGGAGGAAGGGAGGAAGAGAAGTAAGGAAATAAGTAAGAAGGTAGGTGCGAATATGCAAGGAGAGAAGGAAAAAGAAAAGAAGAAGGGAAGGAAGAAACGCAGAAAGGAAGGAAGAGTAAGAATGTACAAGTAAGATGAGAATGAGTGTAAATGTGTTTATGCATAAAAGGAAGGTAAAAAGAAGAAAGGAAAGAATGAAAGAATGGAAGGAGAGATGGAAAGAAGGAAAGAGGAGGAACATATAAAGGAAAATTCCATGCATAAGTGAACGAATAAACGAAGGACGGAGGATGTGAAGGCGGAAAGTTTATGCTTGAGTGACTGAAGGAAGGAAGAAGGAAAAAAAAAGGGAAAAAAAAGAAGGAAGAAAGGCAAGAAGGTGCTACAAAAGAGAGAGAGAGAGAGAGAGAGAGAGAGAGAGAGAGAGAGAGAGAGAGAGAGAGAGAGAGAGAGAGAGAGAGAGAGAGAGAGAGAGAGAGATGGAACTGGTTTTACAGGAAAGAGAATTAGATTGGAGGAGATTAGCGAGAGGAAGGGGGAGGAGGGAGGAAGGAGGCAGGGGGGGTGGATGCGTTTGACACCACCTTATCTGGGACTGTGGCAGGTGATTAGACCGTGGAGGGCACTGCACTAGAAGGAGGAGGAGAAGGAGGAGGAGGAGGAAGAAGAAGAAGAAGACGAAGACGAAGAAGAAGACGAAGAAGAAGAAAAAAAGAAAAAAAAAGAAGAAGAAGAAGAAGTGGAAAATGCAGAGGAAGAGGCCGGAAATAAGGATTAACAAGACGAGAATGAAAATAATGATTGAAAAGCAGGAGACAAAGATGAAAAAGAAATTATTTATTGATTGACCAACTAATAAAATGAACAGGACCATAGGGTTTACATATCACCAACAGAAAAAAAAAATAAGACACAAACACACACACACACACACACACACACAAAGCAGAGTCAATTCAGCTGGCATTTGAAGAGGTAAGTTAATTTAAATGGCAAACAAACATGTGTCCTACTGAAGAACAAGCAGAGTATACAGTGGATAATGAAAAGATCAGCTACACCGAGGCCCCAGTGAAGGTGTGGCGGCGGTTACCTGTGTACCTGATGAGCAGAGGAAGGTGCGTGCGATTGTCTGAACTTTCGACTTTTTTCACGTGTTCTGAGTAAGTAAAAAAAAAAAAAAAAAGCAGGGAGTGTTGCGTCTTCTTTTGCTGGAATACTGTCGGAGATGATTGATAAAAACGCTCCAGGAAAGATCTTATTTGTAAACGCAGGTGTAATATACAGGTGAGGTGTGAGTGTAGATAACGTGCGTAATCTTAGGTAGATGCTGCTTGACTGGATGCGTAGAGAGAGAGAGAGAGAGAGAGAGAGAGAGAGAGAGAGAGAGAGAGAGAGAGAGAGAGAGAGAGAGAGAGAGAGAGAGAGAGAGAGAGAGAGAGAGAGAGAGAGAGAGAGGAGAGAGAGAGAGGAAGTAGTCTGATGTAAAAATAGCGTTCATAGAAATGCGACAGGAAAAGATTAAGGAAAGATGATCAAATTACAAAGTTAAGTGACGGACAGAAGGCTTCACAGGGGAGACTAAAGCGATAAGGCGACAGATGGAGGGTTGGGAGCCATCACCTTTTGTTTTTAGCGGCTCCGGTTGAAGGTGAGCTTGCGTGCAGGTGTGAAGCAGGCCAGGGGAAGAGCCGCGGTTGGAGTCTACCTTAATGGCCAGCTAATAACGTTTCAGGCCTTAAAATAAAACATTCCCATCACACCCCGAGGCTACACGCGCCGTAAACAAATGCTGGTGTCGATGGCGAAAACATGTGTCGGTGGTAAATGACAATGCGATGAAGAAATTGCCTTGAATATTCCAAGCGTGTCTCCCGCAACAAGGGCGAGGCTGCGTGCGACAAACACAACCCGCTCGAGCAGAAACGAACTTGCATTGTCCGCTTTATTGACGCGCCACCGAATTTTACTCAACAATCACTATAATCAAACTTGGATACCGTGAGCTGCCTACGAGACTGTCCACCGCCCTGTTCCCCACCCGTCCACCATCCCTCCCGCCAGTCAACCATCACTCTGGCCCGTCCACCATCCCTACTGACCGTCTACCATCCGTCCACCTTCCCTCCCGCCCGTCCACCACAAGTCTATCGCCCGTTTCGCCCCTCCCCATGCAGATGACGGCGGCGTGTCGTCACGGGTGTTACCAGGAAACTCAAAGCACTTCCCGCCTTGGTGTTGCGTCGCAGGAAGGGCCGCGACCAATATGAGTGTAAACAATGGCGCCAGAGCCGGTGTCCACATCATTATGTCTCATCACCTCATACGTAACATTGTATATGTTGACGGAAGTTATGTATTTACACGCTTGTTTGTTCGCTTGCTGTCAACGGGTTTCAAATATATTTTGGGTGTCTTGGGGAAAAGGAACGACCTACATTTGGAGGCCAACCAATATTCATTTTAACACGACAAAAAAGTCTACGGAGAATGTTTACCACGTTTCAGTAAGTCTACGGGGCATGTTTACCATATTGACTATTATTGAAAACCTTTGGCAGAAGTACAAATGTGTGTCCCTTGAGCGTCCTCTAGATGCTATCACGGATAGTAAACATATAAGCATTAACCTCCTGACGTGATGTACAGTCTCACAAACACGTCCAGACATTGCTTCCTTCACCTAACTACTCAAAACACGGACATACTTAACCCTACACAAAGCAACATATTATTGCATTCACACGTGTGCCAGCGACGCAGGGAAGGGTGTCACTTTTTTGCTCAGCGTCTGCATCAATACTTCAGACAGTGCGTCCGTCGCGTGTGTGGCGCCTCACCTCAACTTGCTACATTCACACAAGAAGGAAAAGTGAGATAAAGTTTACGAGGGTGTCTGAGGCAAATATGTACGCTTGATTGGGCAGAAGGAAATACACTGTAGCTACACCTAGTGCATGCAATAAGACGCATTTCTCTGGTGATAAAATGCATGTAGGGTCGTATATGCAAGGAACACCACACATGCAGCGCAGTTCCATGACAAAGCAGCCACATGCAGCGGAAGAGTGAATACAGCGTGTGTATTTTGTTAGGATGAGCTGCTATTTTTAAGTCACATGTGTTTGCAATATGATATTTGCTCTTCTAGCTCCGTGTGTGTGTGTCTGTGTGTGTGTGTGTGTGTGTGTGTGTGTGTGTGTGTGTGTGTGTGTGTGTGTGTCGAATGATATACATCTCTCGCGCGTTCTAGGATAAATAATGCTGATAGATTGTCAAAAATTCTCTCTCTCTCTCTCTCTCTCTCTCTCTCTCTCTCTCTCTCTCTCTCTCTCTCTCTCTCTCTCTCTCTCTCTCTCTCTCTCTCTTCCCACGACGCTCCACTAAAAAGGCCACAGCCACCTGGATGGACCGCAGGCAGATGGCTTTCACTTGGGACTCTGAGAAGTGGTGATGATTTCTTTGCACATCCTCTCTCTCTCTCTCTCTCTCTCTCTCTCTCTCTCTCTCTCTCTCTCTCTCTCTCTCTCTCTCTCTCTCTCTCTCTCTCTCTCTCTGTTGATATTAATTTCTTCTGTTTATGTTTGCATGTGTGTGTGTGTGTGTGTGTGTGTGTGTGTGTGTGTGTGTGTGTGTGTGTGTGTGTGTGTGTGATAACTAATGTACGGTTCTTTTTCTTCAATAATGATAAGACCTAGCCCACTATTATTATTATTATTATTATTATTATTATTATCATTATTATTATTATTATTATTATTATTATTATTATTATTATTATTTTATTATTATTATCATTATTATCACTATTACCTTCAACACCAACAACTTCCATCATACCTCTTATCATTACTACTACACCAATGCATGTACATTCAACACACACACACACACACACACACACACACACACACACACACACACGTACAAGCGCGCGCGTCCACTTCTCTATAAATACCGCAGCGTCACCCTACTACCCACCACCCACCCCCAACCAACCACACATCCACCCACCCCAGTCTTCCTCCGTGACGTCACACCTTGGCATATACACGCCCACAAACCACTTCCCCCAGTAACACACGCTACCACACACCAACACACACATACGACAGTCGTGGGAGCAACACACCTTTTAATTTCACCCTATGTATATTCAGTGAGAGTAAGGAGGAGAAGGTGAGGGGAAGCAGGTGTTGAGGGAATGCAAAGGGTTATAGGCAGCACGAATATGTGAATGGGTGGAGGTAAGGAGGGAATAGAAGGAGTGGTGGTGAGGGGAATGATGGAGACAAGAAGGGGAAGAAGAAAGATGTAAGGAGAGGAGGAGAGGTGGTGAAAGGAAGGACAAAGGAGGAAAAAAACAGGGAAAAAGGAGTGCTAGGACAGACTGAAGAGAAGAAAGAAGGGTGCTGAAGGGAAAAGGAGAAGAAGAAAGGGGGAAATGAGTGGTTTGGAGGGAAAGAGGAGGAGGGATTGGGATAAGACAAAGAGAGAGGGAGAAAAAGAGGGAGAAATGTGCTAGGAAAGAGGGAAGGACGAGAAAGTGGGACAAGGGAAGGACGGAGAGGGGAAAAAGAGGGGAGAAGTGCTGGGAAAGATGGGAGAGGGGAGGAGGAGAGGTATTCAAGAGCAAGGGATGAGAGGGTCAGAGAGGAAAAAAAAAAGAGGGGACAGGATTGTTAAGGAATGAGAAATGTTGAAGAGCGAATAGTAAAGAAGTTAATGATTTCTATATGGAAAAAGGGAAACCATAGAAAAAGAAAATACAAAAGAGGGAACAGGAATGTAAAAAAAATAATAGTGTTGATAATTCAGATAAGAAGGAAAGAAAAGGGAAAATACCGAGAGGAAAGCACGAAAGAGGAAGAGAAATGCAAAAAATCGAGGGAAAGAGAAAGGGTATTGTATCTTGAAACGAGAAAACGGATAAGAAAATAAGGAAAGGGAGGAAAAGGGGAAAAAAGACGACGGGACTGCAAGAAACGAAGAAAAGAGAAAAGGAGCTGAATAGTAAAAAATAAAGAAAAGAATAACTAGGAAAGGAAAAAAAGGGCAGGAGAATAAATATCGAAGAAGGAAAAAAAGTAAAAATGACAATTTGGATAATGAAAAAGGGAAAAAACATAGGAAAAGAGAGGAAAAGATGCATTTAATTATAGAAACAAGAGTGTTACGAAAGACGCAGAAGAAGAGGTATCGGGGATGGGGGCTGGTGAAAGTCGAAGGTGATTTGGATAAGGGAAAAGAGGGGAAGGAAAAAGGGGAAAGACAGAGAGGAAAAGAGGCATTGGATTGTGCTTGTTAAGGCGTGTGCAGCAAAGGCGAAGCATCCAGGTTATTTCGGTGACGGGGAAACATTAAAGGGAAGGGAAGAGAAGGGAAGGGAGGGAAGGGGAGGGAGAGAGCCAGAGGATGGGGATAAAGGAGAGAGACACAGAGAGAAGGGATAAAAGAGAAAGGGAGTGATGGATTAAAAGAAGATGGAGGGGAGGGGAGGGAACAGTCACTGAAGGGGATAAGCAAAGGAGGAAGGGAGAGGGAAGGTGATGACAGGAGTACAGGTGAGGTAAGACAGGTAAATGAACACGAGATTATAACGTTACTGTGTTTAGATTACTGGGGAAAAGCTACACCAAGAACAGCAACGACATTAACGATACCAACAACAGCTGCAGCATTAGCGCCAGCAATACCAACATTTGAAGCAGCAACAAACCACCACCACCACCACCACCAGTTGTGACATTAACAGATATTACGACCACAACAACGACAATCACAGCAAACACGAAAACAACAATGATATCAATTTTACTTTTGTTCCTGCTCCTCATCTTCCTGCTACTACTACCACTATTACTACTACTACTACTACTACTACTCGCACCTTGGCACCACTTTCCACCATTGCTAGACACCCTAAACCAAAGTGAATGATGATATCAGAATGAAGATCAAAATGGCAGACATTGAATTACTGTTGCTTTTCACTCGACTCTCACCGTACTTACCCTCTTTTCCTCTCTCCCTTTCTCCTCTGTTATCACTCATTTCTCCTTTCCTCCTCTTTTATCACTGGATTCGTCTTGTTCTCTTCTTCCCTTCTCCCTCTCTTCTCTTCCCCTTTTCACTCACCTCGTCCTTCTTCCCTCTAAGCTCTCTCGTTCACTCCTCTATCTTTCCCTTTTCTATTTTCCATCTTTCCCCTCTTGACCCTAACTACCTTTCACACCTTTTTTTCCCCTTCCAAACTCATCCCTTTCCTTATATCTAAACACATTCATGTCCTTTATATACACTCTATGCATTTTTAAACTGGTGTCCCTGCTTTCCTTTCAATTTTCCACATTCCCTGCCTTCCATTTTTCTTCATCCTGAGCCGAAAATTTCCACCTCTGAGTCACATATTCAATCCTTTTTCCCCCTTTGAACTCATTTCCATATTGAACATTTTTCCCTCACTCGCTGTTGTTATTCCTACTCTCCACTTTTCCACTCTCTTTTCTGTTCTCTCGATTGACCTCAGGGTGTGCTTTCACCTCCTAGCCTTCGCTCACTCAGACATTCATTCCTGCATGGGTGTCTTTCTTGGTCCTCTTACTCACCTCCTCCACGGCTGCTTGTGGGTTGTTTGGGTTTGCCGTGGACTTTCTTCGGTCCCTCTTACCCTTGGCATCTGTTTCTGACGTCATTGCGGTGTCTTTGAACTTGTTTCCTCCTCTTAACCTTTTTTTTGCACTAACTTCCTCTTCTTCTTCTTCTTCTTCCCTTTCTGCCCCTCTGCCTTTTTATCTATTTTTTTTCTTTTAAGGGGGGACTTCC
>NC_087177.1:8147500-8152500 GCF_035594125.1 Scylla paramamosain
TATTTAAACTGCGCTGTGTTTCTTGTGGGATTTAAATGTTCTGTTACTTAAAATAGTTGTTGTTATGGCGGTGGTGGTGGTGGTAGTAGTAGTAGTAGTAAAAGTAGTAGTAATGATAATATTAATGATGTCGATGATGATGATGATGACGATAATGGTAGTAGTAGTAGTAATAATAATAATAATAATAATAATAATAATAATAATAATAATAATAATAATAATAATAGTAATAATAATAATAATAATACAGTGCATATCATTAATACTCATTCACTTATATGCAGGAAAAAAATAAATAAATATAACCCTTTTTTTTTTTTTTGAAGGTGTAAAGCTGAACGACCTTCCTTTACTCTCTTATTTCTCTTTAAACATGTATAGCTCGTTTTCTGTTTGATTGAATTTACTCCAAGCGTCATTTCAACCACCGTCTTACCGTGTGGCGTTCATTTGTGCTGACTGCTGCTGGCTTAATGGTGAAATGCAGGATGAATGACTCTCTTTCCCCCTCTCTCTCCCTCTCTCTCTCTCTCTCTCTCTCTCTCTCTCTCTCTCTCTCTCTCTCTCTCTCTCTCTCTCTCAAGTACACACACACGCATCGCTAAACCAAAACTTCCACTCAGTAAACACGTAACTAAGTCTTTAATCCCAGACATCCCTCACACGCCACTTACATCTCACGCAGATCACAAGAACACCAAGATCAGTAGCAGGTTAGCAAGTTAGCAAGTCTCTCCCGGCCTGAACAGCACAGGCACCCAGCTCACCACCACGCCTCGCCTTGTTGTCACGGAGACCAACTCAAGAAATACGAGTAAACAAGTGTAGATTTTACAATACGAACACGAGGCATCAGTCACCGAGATTAGGAAGGAGGAGTGTGTGTGGGTGCATGTACAGGTGTGTGGTGGTGGTGTTGGTGGTCAAATCCTGCAGGTTTGTGGTAGGCGCAAGTATGTTGTGTGTGGCGGTGGTGGTGGTGGTGGAGGTGGAGGAGAGGCGAGCGGAGAAGTAAGGCTTGGTCTGAACGGCGCACCGCAAAGATATAGACTGACTCCCTCTCACTGGCCTCTCCCCACCTCTCCCACCCTGGCATATACGCGGCGTGACCCCCCACCCCTCTCTTTCTCTGTCCCTCCTCACTCTCCCGTCTCCCTCCTCTCACTTCCCCTCGTCCCTCACTGTCCGCTCTCACTAACGCCCCCCTCCCCCCACTCTCTCTCTCTCTCTGGTGTCTCCCCACTTTCCCTCTCCTCCTACATCTCCTTTTCTCTCCCTCTCCCCTCCCTCTTACATTTTTCCTCCATGTCATTCTCTTTCCATTCCAGTCTTCTGATCTTTTATTCCTGATTTTAGTTTGTTTTTCTGCTTCCTGGAACGTTGTGATCCTTCCTTCACGCTAACACACACAAACACACACACACACACTCTCTCTCTCTCTCTCTCTCTCTCTCTCTTAGTCATATAAATTTGCATCACCTCTTGCTCATTCCTTCCGGCCTGTTTCTCTCTGACCCATCCTGCCTCTCCTACTCCCGTCCCCTTCATTCTACCGCGTTTATGCCTCTGCTTTCCTCCCTCGCGGCCATTCAGCACCCTGCCCCTCCGCACACTCTTTAGGGAGTCCCCAGCCCCGTCAGCCGCCCATCACCCCCTGAAGAAGGACCGGTAGGGGAGCGCTCGCCACGCCGCCAATCGAAACCACAGAGGCGAAATTGGAGAATGTGCATCGCTGGGAAAGGCGAAGAGGATGGGAGCGTGGGCGGGACAAGAGAATGATAGGTAGTAAGGACTAGGATGGCGGGCGTGGGAGGTACAGGGTGAATGAGTGAGGGAGAGTGGGTGAAAGAGGTTAGATATGAGGGATGGGTGTAGTGATGGAGTGAAGGAGGGAGAAAGGGCGAGAAAGGGAGAGGGAGGAAGTGTTGTGCGGGTTATAGGGAGAGCAATAAGGGTGGAATGGAGATGGGGAGAGAAAGGAGGAGGTTAGACAGAAGTGATAGGTTGTGTGGGTTCTGGGAGTTGGAGTGAGAGTAGGAGTGAAGGAAAGGATGATAGACAGAAATTATCCGAGTTGTAAGAGCGAGACAGGGTAAGTGGGGAGACAGAACGGACTGAGGCGAAGAATGGGTGGGGAGGGAAGGACTCAGTAAAGGAGCGAGGGGGTGTAGCTGGGTGGAGCAGTTGATACATGCGTGAGTCTAGTGGTCTTGTGTAGCGGTTTATGATTGGTTTTAACGGAGATCGAATTAGTTACATTATTGGCCGGCAAGGTACGAACGTTTGCTGCATCTGTGGCCCTTACGTATGTGCGTGTGTGTGTGTGTGTGTGTGTGTGTGTCACGATATTTCTTTATGTGACGCCGAATCTGACTGAAATAAACCATGTAATTTTCTGTCCTCTGGTGGTGCAACGTTATTCCGAACACCTGACAGGCTAGACAAACATAATGAGCAGACAGACGGACAGACGAGGCGGAGATGAACAGACAGACAGACAGGCAAATGAACGACACAGATAAACAGGACAAAGACAGATAAATAGATGAGGCAGACATACAAACAGACGAACAGACAAAAGAGAGTTAGACGAATGAATGGGACAAAAAGACAGACAGACAGACAGACGGACGGACAGACAAAGTGAGAGTGGACGAACTATCAAGGCAGACAAACAGAGACTGACGAACTGACGGGAGAGAGACAACAGACTGGCAGACAGGAATAAACAGACAGACGGACACACATACAAATCGTTTCCTACTCTGCACCTTCCTGCCCACAAGAAAACAGGATCCTTTCGGAGATAAAATATAAGCTTTTACATCTGCTCTAGAGTATTTTGATTATAAAGAGTAGTAGATATAGTGGTGGTGGTGGTGGTTAGGTTAGGTTAGATTAAATTAGGTTAGGTTTAGTTAGGTTAGATAAGGTTTAGTTTGGTTAGTTGTGTTTAGATTACGTTACATTAGGTTAGACAGTGACAGTGGTGCTTATTCATAGTCACTCAATTAAAAAATAAGAACACGCCACTTATTCACCACTTTAAGAGAACTAGTAGCCTGATCACAGCTGGCCTCCATTAATGCCTGGCAAAACAACAGTGCTCGTAACAAGTCACTGCCAGCCACTGCATCCACGTCATACCACTAACCATTAAACCAGTCTCTCTCTCACCACGCACTACATGTACTAATACTAATATATAAATTGGCCTTTTAGATATTGACAAATCAGACAACATAGATGATATCACAGCCAAGGTTGAGCCAATAGTGTATTACTGATGTACACTGTGTTTATCTCTCCTACAATGTCTCTCCACTCCCAGTATATTAATAAAAGAAGGAAGTACAAGTATCAAGTAAAGAGAGTTATTCTTCCCTTCACATGGCCACATCACACCAAGCAACTCTGAGTCACTAATGAAATTGGATTAGTTGGCATGTACTGGTGCCACAAACCGCTTGTTTCTCTCTCTCTCTCTCTCTCTCTCTCTCTCTCTCTCTCTCTCTCTCTCTCTCTCTCTCTCTCTCTCTCTCTCTTCGTTCCTGTAATATTTCATCTCTCCTTCAGTGCCTTCCAAGATCCCATTATAGGTTGCCCCACGAGTGTCTTTTAGTCTCTCTTTCCTTTCAGCATCTCTCAGCCTCTCTTCCTTCCCTCCCTCCCCTGAACGACCCACATGCGGCGAAGGACTGGCCAAGGATGCGTTAGTCTAATGTTATACCATGTAACTCTATTTTCTCGTGTGTGTGTGTGTGTGTGTGTGTGTGTGTGTGTGTGTGTGTGTGTGTGTGTGTGTGTGACATATTTCCTTCCTTGTGTATGTAAGTATGAATGCATGAATTTGCGTTTCTGTGTGTATGTATGCATGCATGTATGTATGTATGTATGTATGTATGCATCTATTTACGTATGTATGTGTGCAGTGAAACAGCTTTGCCGGCTATACGCATGACCTATTATGTGCATATTCCCCGCCAAGAAGTCTGGCGCGGTATTTCCAGCGTCTTCCCGGGAGTGTTCCAGTGACCAGACTTCCCGGAGCCTCAGGTGGCCGGTGCGCTGTGTGTCTCGCTTCAGTGCTGTGTGTGTGTGTGTGTGTGTGTGTGTGTGTGTGTGCCGAGGAAGCCAAGGAATAAAGGTACCCACTTCTCCAATAACGGGAAAAATAAAAAATTACAACCGCCCCGATGTCTGGCAGAAAATTTTCATCAAACCGCGCCGCCAAGCATGACAGCCCTTGTAAAGTTCGCGGCGTACGTACACTTAAAGGTGACGCTGAGCCGGGCCTGTTAATCCCATCAAGTCTTTACCGCTGTAACATTCCGCGATACCCTTCAGATACGAACATTAAAAAGAAATCAAAACAAATTGGAATCTGCGGCGTAAAGGTTCGATATTTTATGACACCACCCCCTCAATGTGGCCTGTTGACGTGTGGCATTCAAACACACGAAAAGGGTACACTGTCAGCAACCAGCGACCCACGTGGCGAGGCAGAAGTGACAGTAACTTCAATATTGCAAGTCAAATTCGGTGGTCAGCAGGCTTGGACACCGCTCCTTAAATGTGTCCTGCTGATGTGTGCCATTTAAAAACACGAAAGTACGTACCTAGGCAGTAAGCAGAGGCCCCACGTGGACGGAAACTAGACAGTGTTAGTTACCTTTAATATTACAGGAAAAATTCAGTGGAGAGAGCAGACTTGGACACCGCTACTTAAATGTGCCCTGCTGACCTGTCCCACTGAAAAAAAAAAAAAGACACGAAAAAAGGAACACAGACTAACCGGCAACCCACGTAGACAGTAACCAGGCAGAGAGACAGTAACCTTCAATATTACAAGGCAAATTCGGGCCGCGGCAGGAGGGGACGCCGCACACGTAACACCACGAGGAGGAAAAGTTCAGCTTGAATGGATTGTATTTCTCTGCGGAAAGTTCTTTTGAGGGATTTACTGCGGGATGGAGTGACACCGCGCTGATCCCGAC
>NC_087177.1:8157500-8177500 GCF_035594125.1 Scylla paramamosain
TTTTTCCTCCACTCCTGACTACGTACTCGTGTCTCCTCCTACTCCTCCTCCTTTCTTTTAATCTCTTCAATATTTTCCCCCTCTTCATTTATTTACGCTACCAGCTTTTACTCCCTCTTAACTGTATAATCTCTCCTTTCTTTCTTTTCTTCATCTCAAAAAAATAATTTCTTCTTTCCTTCACACTTGTAATTTCCTCTTCTCTTCTCTTCAAGCCAAAATTATTCCCCTTTTCTTCTATTCCCTCTCTTCTTCCCTTCTTCCCTCTCTGCTCCCTTTCACTCGAGCAACGTTCCCTTCTTCTCCCCTTCAAGCAAATAATTTTTTTCCCTCCTCTTTCCTCCAGCCCAATAATATTTCTTTCTCTCCCTCTTCTCTCCATCCCTCCAAAATTTTTCTTATATTGGTTTCTCTACATCGCAGTAACCACAGCAACTCTCTCTCTCTCTCTCTCTCTCTCTCTCTCTCTCTCTCTCTCTCTCTCTCTCTCTCTCTCTCTCTCTCTCTTCTTTACTTCATTCCACTAAGATGTCCTTCTCTTCCTCTTCCTCTTCCTTCACTACACCAAATGTTTGCTTCTTTTCTTACCTTCAATAAAATTCCTCTTCTTTTTTTTTTCTCTTTCCGGTAAAATGTTTCCCTCTTCTTTCCTCTGGCCCAAGAAATTAATCCGTCCTCTTCTTACTTCCTTCACTTCCAATGATTTTTCCCTTCGTTTCCTTCACCTCCCTAAAAATGTTTCCATCTTCTTGTCACTCCAATGATATTCAGTCACTTCATTTTTCTTTTCCGCTTTCCAAAAATGCTTTCTTATTTTTTTCTCTACATCCAAATAGATTTCCTCTCTTCTTTTTCATTTACTCTAACAATATTTCCCTTTCTTCTTCCCAATATCCTAATAAGACATTCCCCTTATTTTCCCCCCTTCATTTTCCTTCACGCACTGAAAACATCCCTCACTTCTTCCCTTTACTTGCAAATTTCCCTTTTTCTTCTTCCCTATACACCAATAACATTCCCCATTCTTCTCTTCACGATCTAAAAATACCCGTCTTTCCTCTAATAAATTTACCCCTCTTCTTCTTCACTTCATCCACGTAATATAAAAAGTTTCCTTCTTCTTCCCTTCACCTCATTAACATTTACCTTCACTCCGCCAAAACCTTTCCTTTTTTTCTCTCTATCTTCTTTTCCTCTCTTCCCTACACCTCAATAGTTACCAATCTCTCTCTTCTGCTCTCCACCCCCTTAAAAAAGAATGTTTCCCTCCTCTCTTCACCCTAGTACATACCTCTCCCCCGCTTTCCTCCCCCCTCACCTCCCCCTAAAAATGTTTCTCTCCCTTCCCTCTGCTGTTGGTCGTCTTAGATAAACAAGCAGGCGGGGTGTGTAGGAAATTGACTCTCGATGGAGTTTGAGTCGCCCACTTTCCGCAATCATCGGGAAATGCGATTAATTAAAATGAGTTTCCACGTCAATGACAGAGAGAGAGAGAGAGAGAGAGAGAGAGAGAGAGAGAGAGAGAGAGAGAGAGAGAGAGAGAGAGAGAGAGAGAGAGAGAGAGAGAGAGGATGAATGAGTGACGTGTTGATGGATTTCTGTTGTGTAGTTCTCGTCTCTCTCTCTCTCTCTCTCTCTCTCTCTCTCTCTCTCTCTCTCTCTCTCTCTCTCTCTCTCTCTCTCTCTCTCTCTCTCTCTCTCTCTCATGAAGGAGTTACATAAGCCTTTCATAATTGGTGACACACTTTCCGCCCGGCAAACTTTAATTAGCCTAAAATCTCGGACACAAAGAATTTCTGGAATATTACACGAAAACATTTTATCTTTTGCCTGTTTTAATTTTTTTATAATATATCATCTTCATTCCAGAGAGAGAGAGAGAGAGAGAGAGAGAGAGAGAGAGAGAGAGAGAGAGAGAGAGAGAGAGAGAGAGAGAGAGAGAGAGAGAGAGAGAGAGAGAGTTAATGTAAAGAAAATGGAATGACAGTCACAGGAAACACGAGGAGAAAGGAGGAGCGAAAATGAAGGAAACTTGGTGAAAAAGAAGAAAGGAAGAAAGGAAGGAAGGAAGGAAGGAAGGAACGAAGGAAGGGAAGCAGATGGAACATGGCAAGAAAAGAGAGGAAGGAGAGGAAGAAGGAAAACAAAAATGAAAGATAAAAAGTGGAGGAAGGAAATTCAATTTATCAAAAGAATTAAGTCATGAAAACTTAAATTCTGAAAATGGAAGATTCTTTGTCATTTTTACACGCGAAACTTCCACGGCAGTCACCACCACCACCACCACCACCACCACCACTATTTCTCTCACCACAGCTAGCAACAACAATAACAACAACAGCGACAACAAGGAGAGAGTGAGTGTGTGGCTGACGTAATATATATAGAGGCAATTTGAAGCAGTGTGTTTATGAAAATTAACATAAAAGTTTATATATCAAACTTAATGTATACACAGAAGGTGGTGGTGTTTACATGTACGTGTGTGTGTGTGTGTGTGTGTGTGTGTGTGTGTGTGTGTGTGTGTGTGTGTAGAGGCCCTTACTCTTCAACTTGCTCATCCATCCATCCATCCATTCATCCACTCATTCATTCACCCATCTGCCGATCCACGCACTCTCTTCTCACTATTTCACACCATCACTTTCACAAACACAAATGAAGGAAAAAAAAAAAAACGGGAAACAGTAACTCATAAAACAACCTTCTCTCTTCTTTCCTCCCTCTTATACGGAAACACTTTCTCTCACAACAAAGATAATCGAATTTCTCTAAGCTATTTTTCCTCTATTGATGATGTGCGTAGATTCCTTGTTCATCTGCTACTACAATCATACAAACACTTTCCCAGTAACTTCTACCTCACTCTGTTGAAAGAAAAGGTAAAAATGATTAATGTTTGAGAATACGGTCTTGTCTCACCCAAACTTAGTAGGCACTTTTGAAGACCCTAAGGTGATGACAGGGAAAGGAGCGACTGTATGTGTCACTTAAGGTCGAGGAAGCTGTGAGAGGTGAAGGGGGAGGGAGAGGCGTGGGTGAGTGAGACAGTGCTAGGAACGGGAGGGAGAGGTGGGGGGGATGAGACGAGTGATGGAAATAATTAAACTAGATATGAATACGGAAGCCTTGGACTGATAAAACTGCAGCATTCCTTTCCGTGTAACTGCAAGCGTGGTCCAGGAAGTTGTTTATTAGTTATGATGGAAAGTAAGTCACTGCTCTTCATTATAATTTACAAAAACATTCAGTATTCAGGCAATTTGAATCGTCACGACCACTACATGAACGTTATCTGGGTGTTTGAACGAAAAGGGTTAAATAAAGAGAGAGAGAGAGAGAGAGAGAGAGAGAGAGAGAGAGAGAGAGAGAGAGAGAGAGAGAGAGAGAGAGAGAGAGAGAGAGAGAGAGAGAGATTGTATGTGCTCTCTCTCTCTTTCTCTCTCTCTCTCTCTCTCTCTCTCTCTCTCTCTCTGTGGCGTCGTGTGGGACTCGATTAATGAGTGACGACGCGCAAAGGCGGGCGATTTAATTATGAATAAATCTGGGTAAGACTGGAGCTTTTCCCTCCTCCTCTCCTCTTCCTCCTCCTGAAGCCTTTTAAATAATTATGAGCACACTGAAAGTTGTCTCCTAAAGTGTTTTTCTTTTCCTTCTCTTTTAATCTTGACTTTCTTTTCACTCAACAAGCATTACATTTTTTATTTCAGCCACTTTTATCTCTCTTACTTATATTCTTGTCATGGTAAACTCCTTCCGTTTTCTCAGTTATTATGTATCTTTTCTTTCTCTTCCTCTTTCCCTTCCCGTCTCTCTCTAACCTCGACTTTTTCTTTCTCTACATGCATAACATTTTTTCTCGACCACTTTTATATCTGCTAATTACATTCCTATAATACTTTCTTAGCAAACGACTCTCGATTTATGTGTTATCATATACCTTTTCTTTTTCTTAGTACTATAAAAGTCACACTCTTGCCCTTAGGAAAGTGAAGTGTTGTAGTCTTCTGTATCGTCTGTAGCATCACCATAAGCAACAACCAAGCTCCTATTAATAATACCTTACCTTCTTTCACTTTACTGCCGTCGTATCCTCTAGTGTCAATCCCGTTAGAATAATAATAATAAAAATAAAAACTACTTTCTTTTGATCTATTGTTCTTTATCGTTTCTCTATTCCTACTGAAACCTCCACAGATAGCTGTGAATAGATAAGTAGAATATATATATATATATATATATATATATATATATATATATATATATATATATATATATATATATATATATATATATATATATATATATATATATATATATATATATATATATATATATATATATATATATATATATATATATATTATGTAGGAGGACCACCGGCCACAGGCTACAAAACTGCAATAAAAAAAAGAATGTCCACTGAGGTGCCGGTTCCCGAACAGAGTCGAAAGCGGTAGTCAAAAATTACAAGATAAGTGTCTTGAAACCTCCCTCTTGAAAGAGTTCAAGTCATAAGAAGATGGAAATATAGAAGCAGGCATGAAGTTATAGAGTTTTACCAGAGAAAGAAATGAATGACTGAGAAAACTGGTTAACTCTTGCATTGGACGTATGTACCAATCAATTTATTATGGAGAGCATAACTAAGAAACACATCACTTCGACAGAGAAAAGTACAAATCTTTCCATGACTTCCTGGCCATTCCTACATGAAGCTTACGTGATTTATATATATATTTTTTCTATCTATTCCATTCATATATTCACTATTTGTGGACAGGAGACATGGAAACACACAACTTTGACAGAGAAAAATAAAACTACCTATCTTCCTATAAATTCCAGGCCATTCCTACATGCGCTCCAGTGATTTTTTATTTTTTTTGACTTATCTATTCCATTTATGTCTCTTTACTGCGGAGGACATGAGGGAAAAGTACAAAGCTTCGAGGAAAAAAAAAAAAATCGATCTAGCCATGACTTCCTGGACGTGGGCGGTGTCTTCGTGAAGGCTGGCAGACTGGTAGTGGAAGGCGCGTGAAGTTAATATTAAAACACTGAGTGGGAGGATCAAAACATGAACTGACCGCAATCGCTTTTACAATTTCTGTGTATTTTTCTAACGATTACGCGAGACCATTTCCATGTTTTTTTTTTTTCTTTTTTTTTGGCCCTACCATCCAAAACATTCGCGGAAAAGTTTGATCGCATTCCACTAAAACATATATTTTTTTTACGAACAAATAATCGGGCTACTGATTGCCACACACACACACACACACACACACACACACACACAAACATCACCCCTCTTCACTATTACCACCACCACCACCACCACCACGCTTCATGTCAAAGAGGCAGGGTGATGGAGAGAAGCCCAGCCACTGAAGCCCTCCACCACCACCACCACCACCTCCTCCACCAACGCCACCACCACCACCACCACCGAGTCCCAAACTACAGCT
The DNA here is from genome assembly GCF_035594125.1 of Scylla paramamosain. Classification (NCBI taxonomy): domain Eukaryota; kingdom Metazoa; phylum Arthropoda; class Malacostraca; order Decapoda; family Portunidae; genus Scylla; species Scylla paramamosain. Next base: position 8,162,972 of record NC_087177.1, read on the forward strand.
TAGACGCGGATCAATGGCAGCGGGACACGGGCGGGAGGGAGGGAGGATGGGAGGCTCGAGTGATGGGTGTCGTGATGAAAGATTCAGACATGTTTGATTTATGGCAACACGGTGATGTTTGTGGGTGATTACTCTCTCTCTCTCTCTCTCTCTCTCTCTCTCTCTCTCTCTCTCTCTCTCTCTGAAGGGGAATGTTAAAATGGAGGCAGACGCAGGAAGAGGATGTTTGGAGGGTTCACAACAATGCAAGGGAAGTCATAATGTTTAGTGCAGGTGACGGTCGTAAGAAAGGGAAGGTTTGGTGGAAGGCTGCATCTGTGCCGCGTGTGCTGACAGGGACGGGGGAATAAGAGAGAAGACCAGGAAATGAGGCCAGAAGAAAGGATTTAAGTAGAAAAGGACGGGTAAGGTGTTCGAGAAATTACGACAAAGAAAAATAAAACAAAATAACAGGACAGAAACTAGAGAGAATTAAAAAAAAAATGTTTACGTCCTTATAACACAAGGAAATGATAGGAAAGTCAGGCAGAAAAGAACAAGAACGACATATGACGCCGTTATTGGCATGAGTGGGGCCAGGCTTGTAATTCGTTTAAAAGATACATGAGTGAGACACCTTAGCAAATAAATTAATCTTTTCTCGTTTTCATTTTGAGAACGGCATTAAGAGCAGCCTTATTTCAACCCCATTTCTTTTCCTAGTTCATTAGCCTTTCTCCCTAATACTAATAACACACATCAAATAATAAAATGAAGAGCTTCTAACATTAATGCGAAGGACAATACGAGTATATGAGATACCTTTGTCGCGCTGGCAGCACCGTGTTTAAAGCGTCGGTAACCACAGTGTAACATGAGACCACTTAGGAGGGCGCAGCAAGTAAGGAGGTGATGACAGGTTATGAGCGCTCCAACCACGGTTAATTACGAAGTGACTTAATTACTGGCGTGTGTGTGCTCAAATTATAACAAAGTGCGACAGAAGGTGCGGCCTGTGCTGGTGAGTGAAGATATTAAATTAAACGTTTTCATGGTTAACTTTTTCTAAATATATATTACTTGGTGCCCTACTTACTAAGAGGGATCTGAGAGAGGCCTTCAAGTGGAATGAGGAATAAAACAATAGTGACATGTACAAAATCCTCAGGGTCAGTAATCAGAACAGGACAAGAAATAATGAGCACAAGTTTGATGGAGATAGATTTAAAAGTCAGACAGGAAAAAAAACTGGTTCTCAAACAGAGTGGCAGATGGAATAGACTCGGTAATCAGGTTGTTAGTGCTGAGTCATTAGGGAACTTTCAAAGAATATTAGACAGATTGATGGTTGGGAACGATAGAGGAAATAGATGCACATTTTACACAGGAACTGCCACGTGTAGGCCTGATGGCTTCTTGTAGCTTCCCTTATTTACTTATGCTCTTAAATACTTTTTCCAGTTGTATTATTTTTCTTATACATCTGTGTACGCTCATATTATCTATTCTAATATTCTTATGCACTCTACTTATATTCCTCCGTACTTCATCAATTTCTATTAGTTTTCTTCTCCCAACTGGTATTTTTGTTTCCCTTTCTTTCACAGCCCTTCTCCCCAAATCCTACCACGTCTTCTCTCCCCACAGGTGATGACAGGTGGGAGTAAAGGTAAACCAGGTACAAAACTTTTCTCTACGGGCCTAACATTGCTCCCGGAAAAGTATCCCTAACAGATAACGGAATCGATATCTGGAGACAGTGTGGACGGCAGGCGCTGTGGTGATAAAAGTGAGGTTGAGTATTATTAGTAGTAGTGGTAGATACGAGTGGATTAGATGATGATCAATATGAGGGAAATTAAAGGCGGGAGGTTAGGGGGCAAGGGCAGTGTTGTTAATTCAGCTCTTGGTAGACATGTTTTCGTTTTCTTTGGGGTGTGAAATGATTCGATGTTTGTCCTAGTTTTTTCTTTATTATTATTGTTCTTCTTCTTACTGCTTTTTCTTACTTCTTTTCTTCTTCTAACTTCTTATTTCATCTTCTCCCATCTTTTTTCTCCTTGTTCTTGTTCTTCCTTTCACTATTATTATTATTATTATTATTATTGTTATTATTATTATTATTATTATTATTATTATTATTATTATTATTATCACTGACATCATCAGTATCCTCATGACTATCATCATCATCATCATCATTAGCATTTTCATCATTATAATCCATACTACTGTCACCATCATCATTTTTACTGTTACTACTGCTACTACTACTATCACTACTAGTATTATCATTATCATTATAACACCACTACCAATATCATTATTCTAAGATCATAACATAACCATTATTTTTACCACCACCGCCACCACCATTACCTCCATCATCAGGTTACGATAATGAAGGCACGGAAACACTAAACAAGTAAAAAGACACCCAATTAAAGAGTCGACGCACGCACACAACTAATCAAGGCTAATGACCGCCCCAATTTAGTCCGCGACGTCATTAGCTCACAAAGAACTCGGTTAGTCTTGTGTGTGTGTGTGTGTGTGTGTGTGTGTGTGTGTGTGTGTGTGTGTGTGTGTCCACCACCGCCCAAGAGTTCGGCCTCGGCGCCTGCGCCTCGCCCCCGCCGCCGTGAAGGCGCGGTGCTGCTGACAGTGCCTGTGCCCCCCGCCCAGCGCCGCCTGGTGGTGGGTTCTCAGGGTGCGGCACTGCGGAGGCTGCAGGAGGAGCACAGCAGTGTGCGGGTCACTGTACCGCCGTCGCAGGACAAGAAGGCCGAGGGAGTCATCCTGAGGGGACCCCTAAGCCAGGTGGAAGCCGCTGCCCAGGCCATCAGGCTTCTCCTGGAGGAGGCTGAGGCCGCACGGGGGCAGGCCAACAAGAACAGCAGCAGGAGGCAAGGAGGATCAGGAAGGAAAAGAAAACAGTGAAGAACAGTGCCAAGGTCACAGTGCCTATGACCCCCCAGCGTGAGGCAGCACGTGGTGGGCCACAGGGGCGAAGCACTTCAGCGCCTCCTGCAGCATTTTAAGGGCGTGTGCGTCACGGTGCCGCTCCTGCAAGACAGGACCACCGGCCACATCACGGTGGAGGGTCCTCGGGACAAGATGGACGCGGCCGCTGCCTTCATCACGCGACGCGCTGATGAAGAGCAACGCCTGAAGGAGAAGAGGGAGAGGGAGAGCCGCGCCAGGGCAGCCAGGACCCCGCCAGGCACTCAGATGGCACGGCGACATGCCAGGTCCCCTCACGCTGGCTGACTTCTTCCCGCCTCTGTCTGCCTGTGGGAGAGGGGGGAGGGGGGAGCCGCGAAAGATGAAGGCAAGGAAATTAAGTGTTTGAAAGAGATAATGATAAAATGAACAAAAATAATAAAAAATAAGAGAGAAGCAAGGAAGGGAAGCGGTTGAGAGACTGATAAAAGTGAAAAAGAAAATAAACAATTAAACGAATAAAAAAGTACATAAAGATAAACAAATAAATAGAACAGAATAAAACAAGGCTGTTAGGGAGCAAGCGTTCAATGCATCCAGTGAACAAATACAAAAAAAATTATATCAGTAAATGAAAAAAAAAAACTGAATGAAACTAAAAAAAAAAAAAATATATATAAAAGGTGAATGATAAGAAATAAGATAGCAAAATAAATGAAATTAAATACATAAATGGACAAAAATAAATAAAAATAAATAAAAGTGAATAAATAAGAATAAATAAAAAAAATATAATTAAATAAAAATAAACGAACAAAAATATAAGAATATATAAAAATGAAAAATGAATAAAAATATATAAAAGTAAAATGAATAAATGAATAACTAATCAAATGAATAAAATAAAAAAATAATTAAGAGTAAGTAAAATAAATATATGAGAAGAAATGCATAAGAATACATAAAAAAAAAATAAAATAATAAAAATAAAGAAAATAATTATAAAAATAAATAAATAAATAAATAAATAAATAATTAAAAATATATAAACTAAGAAAATAAATAAACAAATAAAGATAATTAAAATATAAAATAAAAAATGGAAAGATAAGCAAAAATAGATAAAAATAAAATACATAAACCAAAATTATATATATATATATATATATACCAAAATTATATATATATATATATATATATATATATATATATATATATATATATATATATATATATATATATATATATATACGAGGTGTGTCATTAAAGTTCCAGGACTGGTGTCCTAAAAGATGAATTTCAAACCCAAGCCACAAACCACCATATTTCCCCTTCAAAGTAATCCTTCTGGAGTATACAACTGCGCTCCCAACCCTCTACAGTCACTAATCTTTTTCTTACGTGCTTTTAAAATCATGTCCTCTGTTGCAGGTCGTTTAACAATGAGCGCTGAACAGCGAACAAACTTGAAGTTTTTGGTGCAGTTGGGGAAAACGCCGTCAGAAGCACTGGGTATGCTGCAAAAAGTGTACGGGGATGAGACAATGTCACGCTCACGTGTTTTTGAGTGGTGCAAGAGGTTCAAAGAGGGCCGGGAGGACGTGGAAGATGACCCCAGGAGTGGAAGACCCTCAACGAGCAGGAATGAGGCCAATGTTGAGCGTGTCAAGCAGATGGTGCGTGACGATCGTCGGTTGACTGTTCGAAAGATCGCAGATGAGCTTGGCATGAACCACAACAGCGTGTGGAAGATTATCACTGAAGATCTGGGCATGCGGAAAGTCTGTGCGAAGATGGTGCCGAGACTCCTGAACGATGACCAGAAGGGACGACGCATGCAGGTGTGTCAGGACATCCTCGAGCGTCTGGAAACTGAACCAGACTTGCTCAGGAGAGTCATCACCGGCGATGAGTCCTGGGTATTTGAGTACGACCCGGAGACCAAACGCCAGAGCCTTCAATGGAAGAGTCCGGCGTCGCCACGGCCGAAGAAAGCAAGGCAGTCCAGGTCCAGCTTCAAGGTCATGTTGATCGCTTTCTTCGATGTGAGGGGCATCGTCCACTGCGAGTTCTTGCCACAGGGCCAGACAGTCAACCAACATGTGTACAAAGAAGTACTGCGGCGTCTGCTTCGTGCAGTGCGCGAGAAGAGGCGGGAGTTGTGGCAGGGCAACTCGTGGCTGCTTCACCACGACAATGCGCCTGCTCACAATGCCCTGAGCATCAGAGAGTTCTTGGCCAAGAAGAACATCGCCGTGCTGGAGCAACCGCCCTACTCACCTGACCTCGCTCCGTGCGACTTCTTCCTCTTCCCCAAGCTCAAGGAGGTCATGAAGGGGACCCGTTTTGATGATGCGGACGACATCAAAAAGGCCGGTGACGACGGAGCTGAGGAGCATCCCGCAAGAATCCTTCCAGCAGTGCATGCAAGCCTGGCAGAGAAGGATGGACAAGTGCATGCGGTGCCAGGGGGATTACTTCGAAGGAGATAACCTATAGTTTGTAGCCTGGATGTGAAATAAAACTTGTGTGGCACCAGTCCTGGAACTTTAATGACACACCTCGTATATATATATATATATATATATATATATATATATATATATATATATATACGAGTATATATATATATATATATATATATATATATATATATATATATATATATATATATATATATATATATATATATATATATATATATATATATATTCGCAGCATATATATATATATATATATATATATATATATATATATATATATATATATATATATATCAGGACGCCGAAGAGAGTGCAGTGGAGATGAAGTGGGTGTGCGTTGGTCGGTGGATGAGCCGTGGATTGGAGTGGGTGATGGGTGGGCGCATATATACATTATATATATATATACATATATATATATATATATATATATATATATATATATATATATATATATATATATATATATATATATATATATATATATATATATATATATATATATATATATATATATATATATATATATAGGGGTTGTGGGTGATGGAAGGAAGGGAAGGCGAGGAGGAGGGAGAGGAATCTTTTCCATTATTGTAGTGATTTTTCTCACAATAAAATAAATAATACAACAGACTATTTTTTTTATATTTACTACCAAACAATTCCTTATTACCCTGTATCGGAGTTATACATACGTCGTTCTGGGTGAAATCACTACCACTGTACCACAACAACACAACGGTGCATGGCGATATCTTGTCTTTCCTGCCGGCGAGTTGTGGGAAGGAGAGGTGGGTGGGGAGGGAGCCTTCTACGGTATGTATCCTGTTCTTCCACACGTAGTTTATTAGTATTATATAGATCAATAAATACCCTCGTTACACCCCAATAAGTCTTCTACTAGCTGTTCTTTTCATGTGTGTTCTCTCTCTCTCTCTCTCTCTCTCTCTCTCTCTCTCTCTCTCTCTCTCTCTCTCTCTCTCTCTCTCTCTCTCTCTCTCTCTCTCTCTTTCTGCCGCCACAGCCACACAATTACATGACTTTCTCTAACCCTTTCCTCCTTTCCTCTCATTCTCTTTTTACCTCTTTATCTCCCTCCTCCTCCTCCTCCTCCTCCTCCAACGCCATAATTTCCCCACAATTTCCTGACATCCTCACACGGGCGACACACAAATGGCTGCTCCTCCTCATCTCCGTAATTCCCCTACACTTTTTCACCCTCCTCCTAGTAACTGTTTCTTTCTTCCCTCGTTCTTTTCTGTTGTTATGCGACACTTACGAGGTGAGGTGCGCTAAATATTCCCCCCGAGTGAGCAATGGAGAGAGAGAGAGAGAGAGAGAGAGAGAGAGAGAGAGAGAGAGAGAGAGAGAGAGAGAGAGAGAGAGAGAGAGAGAGAGAGATGAATGTAATGCTTTTAAACAGATGATACAGGAAAGTAATAATTTTTAGCTTAAGAACACATCTCTCTCTCTCTCTCTCTCTCTCTCTCTCTCTCTCTCTCTCTCTCTCTCTCTCTCTCTCTCTCTCTCTGTAATTTGAATGTATTATCCGTGTCTTTTCTGTCCAACACATGTAAGAAGACGTCTATTTTTTGTAATCTCATTGTTATTATTCGTATTTCTTTCTGTCGAACGCAAGAATTATAAAAAAAAAAATATCCTAAGTGATTCTTTTAATTCTAGAAGTATTCCTAATTAGCTTTGTATACATAAGGGGAAGGAGAGGTTTTCTACTTTTAAATGTTGTTCTTGTACTTGTTATAAATGAACTGTAGGTTAGTGTATATTAGTTGTTCTTGAATTACGAGCATCCTTTATTTTTATTGCTTTATTTCTTCTGCTCCTACTCCTCCTCCTCTTTTTCCTTCTTCTTCCATCTTCTTCGTTGTCTGTCCAATCAGAGTTATCCTCATCTCTCATTTCTGTTCGTTTTCTTCTCATTTCCACAAACTTTTCTCATTTTCTCCTTATTTCTTCGTGGCCTTCCTCTTCCACACTCACCTCTTTCTCACTCTTCTCCTTCTCCTCCTCCATTCTCCCCTTCGATCCTAATTATCTTTTTCAAATCTGTTTTCCATCAATCTTCTCACATTCCTCCATTTCTTTAATCACGAGTAGTTATTTACTTTTATTCATTTTCTTTCTCCACTTACTTTCCACTTTCATCTCATTTTCCCTCTCCTCCTCTTCCTCCTCCTCCTCCTCCTCCATTATGACTTTAATTCCTCTTCTCCTACACTCCACACTCTTCTCTTTTTACTCTTCATTCTGCTATGGAAGACACGTGGGGAGGGGGAGAGGATAAGGGGAGGAAGTGGAGGTAGAGAGAGAGAGAGAGGCAGGGGGAGTGAGACGGAGAAATCAAGACCCTGAAGAGAGTGCGGTGGAGATGGAGTGGGTGGTGAGTTGATGGGTGGTGGGTAGGTGGGTGGGTGATGGAAGGAAGGGAAGGCAAGGAGGAGTAAAGTGACCCAGGAACCGCAAATTTCCGCCCATCAGTGACTCAAGAGGAAAGGAAGAGGAGGCGAGAGTGGGTGTGATCTGAGTGTCCCTTCCTTCCTCCACACACACACACACACACACACACACACACACACACACACACACATGTATCTCTCTCAAACTCTTTTTTTCCCATCACACCATCTCCCTAATTTACATAACAATAGAAACTGGGACTCATTGTCCTCTGGCTAAACTGCTTCTTAGAGTGGAGGATGTGATGAGAAGAGGAAGAGGAGGAGGAGGAGGAGGAGGAAGAGGGGAGATGATATACACAAAGAAAAAGGATAGGCACGAGGGAAGTATAATTAGAAGGGGTAAATTGAAATATATCTTGCGTGGGAGTGTATGAAGAAGAAACAAGATGAAGTGTGGGCAGAAAGTTTATGAATAGTTGGGGAAGGAGAGAGAGAGAGAGGAGAGAGAGAGAGAGAGAGAGGAGAGAGAGAGAGAGAGAGAGAGAGAGAGAGGAGAGAGAGAGAGAGAGAGAGAGAGAGAGAGAGAGAGAGAGAGAGAGAGAGAGAGAGAGAGAGAGAGAGAATGAATGAATGCTTTTGAATAGATGAAACGGGACACTCATAATTTATTCTCCTGTGTGTAATGTTTCAACAAATAAAGACACACTGGAACAGAGGGGAAAAACTAATAAAAAGAAGGAAAAGGGGGAGGGACAAGGAGGAAAATAAAGCGGCTGAGGCAAAGCGAGACAACAGTACCATAAAAAAAAAAAGAAAAGGAAAAAAGACAGACTGCAAATTAACACTGGAATTGAAATGGAAAAAAATAAATAAAAAAAGGAAGGGAAAGAGAATAAGAGGTAAAAGAAGGAGATAAGAGGGGAGTGAAATAACAATACCATAAAAAAAGAAAGAAAAAATATAATGAATTAGCTCTGCATCTCAACGACCATTATTAATACCCTCTCTCTCTCTCTCTCTCTCTCTCTCTCTCTCTCTCTCTCTCTCTCTCCCCTTCTACAGCCGCTTTAATATCGCCTTTCTCGTTAACAACACAACAATACCTGAGCAGTGTGTGACCAGCTCATGTTATCAAATGACATCGTATTTTCCTTTAGATGTGGGTCTGCAAGTGAATAGATGTAACTTTGTAGAGGAGATTGTATGGGATGGTAGGCCTCTCCCACCCTTCGCTTCTTGTTCTTCTCCTTCTTTTCTTCTCCTTTCGTTGTTTCCCTAAAGTCAAGGGTTGGAGCCACGTGTGAGTCTGCCCTCCTGCATCTTCCTGTGTGTGTTCCATCCTTTGCATTTCTACTACAATTCCTTCTTCCTCGTTCTTGGTCATACTCCATTTTGTTTCCCTTTATTTTTTTTTTTATATTATAGACCAATTACGGCTTTTAATGTAACACTGCTCCGTTTTTTTATATTTTACTTGTACAGTGTTTTGCTTTTAATTATTATATATTGTTACTTTTATTCAACGTTCTTTTCCAATTTCATGCGATTCCTGTTATGCCTGAGTTCGATGTGACTGAATTGCACGTATTTTGGATGAACAGAGAATGGGATTGAATTAAATTGCTGTAGTTGTTGCGTTACTAATACTACTATCTACATCACCACCACCACCACCACCACCACTACTACTACTACTACTACTACTACTCTCACCGTAACCGCACGAAGCCTCTCCTTCATCCGCCCAGGTACAAAAAACTGCCCATTTCTTGAAGGTTTATCGTACCTGTCGTTTGTTTCATTAGGCGTCATGGGTGGAAAAAATTATACGCCAGTTATTACGCTCAGGAAATTTTGGTCCCTGTATTTCTTTTCACACCCGAAAGTTGGCAAGTTAACGGTGTGATTTTCATGATTCTAGAAAAAAAAAATAAATAAATGAAACTATCTTACACTGAAAAAGGACTGTGAAAACTCTCCAATGAAAACAAAAAGACTATGAAAACCTGGCCAATCTCCATGACCTTTGAAAACAATCCTAATGAGAGGGAAAAGCGTTTAAAAATACCTACGTTTTTCTTACTAATACTAACGATCTCTCTCTCTCTCTCTCTCTCTCTCTCTCTCCTCTCTCTCTCCTCTCTCTCTCTCTCTCTCTCTCTCTCTCTCAGAATAGCTATTGGTGCAGTGCCGTAACAAACTATTTTTCAAACGATTTATTTTAGTTATAAAGTTTTCTGATCAAAATATTTTACACCATCAATTAATGTAATTTTCGCAAATTATTATTCTATTTTTAGTTGGGAACGTGTTGGTCCATTATGAATTAGTTCTAATTGTCGAAAGAAATTATTGTTCATTTATCACTGACTATTCATCAATCTCTCTATTTATCTATGTGCCCATCTTTCTCTTTATTCCTCCATCTGTCTATCTATCTATCTATCTATCTATCTATCTGTCCATCAAGCTATCTATTTTTCTATCTATCTATCCACCTATTTATCCACATTGGTACCATTTGTCTTTCCTTCCATATATTTAACTACACTTGTATATCTATCAACACTCTATTAATTTATCCAAACACGATTTATGCTTGTCACTGGTGGTCACAAATGTCAGACTGCAGGAGGGAGATAGAGGGATCTGAGCAGAACAAAACACTACATGTGGGATTCAAATTCAAACATTTAATTCGTATACTCCGCCCAGCAGCCACTTGTCTCGCCTCGCGCCAGAGCATGAGTGGCGCGGTGGCCGGCTGCTGCTGCTGCTACAACTCGCGTCACTGTCAACACGTACACGTCCCATTCAGATTATCGATGCACCATGGGAAAACTGATCCGTGGGCTGTACAAGTGTCCCGCATCCTCAAAGTCCAGCCAAAGTTTACTCTCCAGCAACAGCCCGCCATGCCTGCCGCCTGCCCAGGGCTTAAAATCACCTCTAAAGTTGGTTGGCACTTCATGCAGCCCCAGGCCGAGACTTCCCATCGAAACACCCCTCGTCGTGTGTTGATCCACTGCGGCAAACCGAGGCATCGCCGCCCCTCAGCGCCCTACACCGGTGAATGGCGACACACCCATCAGGCAGACTTGTTGCTGGCCACTTAGCGAACCTCCATCCCGTCTGGTCTTCCGCAACGATCGGTGGTGCTAAGCTTCCCGTAGCCACGTCAGGAGCGCTCACGGGTAATAGAGAACACGCCACACCGCCACCCTTCTCGCTCCCTAAGCCTTGCTGACCAGCTCTTGCTGATTGCCAACCGTTGATATATATATATATATATATATATATATATATATATATATATATATATATATATATATATATATATATATATATATATATATATAAATGGCATTCTAGAATTACTGAAAATATTAAATTTTGCTTTTAATTGAGGGATTAACTCCTAAGAAGGGGAAAAAAATATGATGAGTCGATATGTTTAACACTAAACCATAAAAAAAAAAATTATATATTCAGTTGTGTGAGGGCAAAGTGGCAGGCAGCGCTGGATGCTAATGACGCTGCCGACATTCTTTGAAATGTCAGAGAAAACACCTCTCACGACGGCAGTGAAGAATGGCCAGCGATGCATAATGTGCAGATATTTTGACTTTGCAGCAATATTAAGGAAGGAAGTAGCAGGTGATGGTGCACCTTGACACCCGGACACAGGCAGCACAGCCCTCACCTGTGCAGGTCCACATGCTGCTCATGTCGTGGGCCGCAGAAGCAAATGTTGACATAATGGGCAGGAGATAATCTGCTCACCACACGCCTCGGCCCCTGACGCAGCTCTCTCCGGGTTGTCGCAGCGCCGTGCGCACGCAGGCACACACACATACATACGTGAGACCTTCTCCAGGAGGCCAGAGGGCGGTGAGGGCAGTGGCCGGATATTCCGTGCCAAGCGAGACCGTGAATCAGCGTGAGGCTCGGTGGGTGTCTGGCCCTAGTCCGTGACGGCTTGTTTAGCGTTGCTTCAGGGATTTCTTACCCCGTAGGATGATAGCGTGAGCGTGGCCATTATTCCAGGCACGGCTTTGTGGATGATTATACACTGATATCTTATTTCCTCCTGGCAATACAGTTATTTATTTATTTCCTTGAAAAGCGCCCACGCTGCCCCAACACCCCTTGACCTTTGCCTTCATTGTGTGATTATTGGTGTGTGTGTGTGTGTGTACAATATATATATATATATATATATATATATATATATATATATATATATATATATATATATATATATATATATATATATATATATATATATATATATATATATATATATATATATATATATATATATATATATACACACACAGATACAGACAGCCACACACACACACACACACACACACACACACACACACACACACACACACACACGCCGTTAAGGGACTTCCTCTATATTGTCCAATTAACACAATAATGGATTCATGGAAAGAACACTGCTGCAACGCGACTCGTATTGAGAGAGAGAGAGAGAGAGAGAGAGAGAGAGAGAGAGAGAGAGAGAGAGAGAGAGAGAGAGAGAGAGAGAGAGAGAGAGAGAGAGAGAGAGAGAGAATCATAAAGAACGAAAAAAAATCGATCGATGTGGTGGAAACTTTACACGAAAAAAAATATAACGAGTTAAAAATGCATGAGTACTGGTGGGAAAAAGAGAAAGAGAGCGAGGGAGTGAGCGAGCGAGTGAGCAAGCGTGTAGTGATGAATGCTGGCGGGAGAGGGGGGAAAAAAAGGGTTAGGGGAACACGAGGGGTTGACGAGCCACCACCCTTCCCCCCACCAGCCACCCACGACTTCGCCCCTTTCACCACGACTGTTCATACTCATAAGCGCGGCGCCACTTCACCAGCGAGGCCGGGAAGTACTTGTGCCTGGAGGGAACTTGGGCACGAGACTCACTCAAGAAGAAAAAAGTGCGCAGGTGGATGAATAAGGGAAAAGCGTATGACCGTGTGTGTGTGTGTGTGTGTGTGTGTGTGTGTGTGTGTGTGTGTGTGTGTGTGTGTGTGTGTGTGGGAGGGGTGCTTGAATGAGAAGCAGTACGAGTTTTTTTCTTTTCGTCTCTTTCTTTTTCTATTTTGTATTTCATATTACACATGTTATATTTTGTATGATTTTTCATGTAAACTTGTGGTCAATAAATTATCTATCACTTTATTAATCTGCTTATTAATCTATCGGTCTATCTAACCATCTGTCAATGCAGGTGAATGAGAGATGTGTGTGTATATTGATGCATGGAAAGGTGAACGTGTGTGTACTTGAATTGAATAGGTGTGTGTGTGTGTGTGTGTGTGTGTGTGTGTGTGTGTGTGTGTGTGTGTGTGTGTGTGTGTGTGTGTATTTGATCAAGAAAAGTAAATGTGCAGGTGAATGGAGAGAGAGAGAGAGAGAGAGAGAGAGAGAGAGAGAGAGAGAGAGAGAGAGAGAGAGAGAGAGAGAGAGAGAGAGAGAGAGAGAGAGAGAGAGAGAGAGAGAGAGAGAGAGAGAGAGAGAGAGAGAGAGAGAGAGAGAGTAAATTATTTGAAAGGTGTCTATAAATGATGGTGAAAGGAAAAGGAGTGCATGCAAGCGATATAGAAAGGTGTGGATACAGGTGAGCAGGAAGTGGCGTACGTTAACGTGAAATGTGTTTGTGCGCTTAGATGACAGCTGGATGTATGCAGAAACAGTTAGATCAAAGAGAAAAGCACATACATACAAATTAAAAGACTTCCACGGACGACTCACGCAATCCAAAACAAACACACAAAATTACCAACACTGCCGACTCTCACCAAACAGGACAAACAACCCTGCCTTACCGCAACTATGCCGCTAACTTAGCTAATCTGGCGAGTGGGGAGATGAAGACATATAGACATTAGGTACAGCTAAGGGACAATATAGGGTTGCTCTACCACACTGTAGGCAAAAGAATAAATGCCCTACGTACAAATTTAAAGAAGAAGGGAAGACAGTGAGAAGGATAGAAGATAAATGAAATGGGGAATGTAATGTAGTGTAATGTGAAGGTAGAATGTTGAAATGCGCAGCAACTTTTAGGAATTAAAGACAACAATGTAGAGTAAAAAAAGAAAAAAATAAATAAATAAATGACATCCAGAAAAGGAGACATTTTAAAATAAACAAAAAAGGAGGAAAGGAGCAGAAGAGAAAATGGGTTAAAGAAAGTGAAGAAATAAGATAAAAGAAGATGTGAGGAAAGAGGAAAGTGAGGAGGGAAAGTTTAAGGGTAAGCGACAGAGGGATGGAAGAGGAGGAGGAGGAGGAGGAGGAGGAGGAGGAGGAGGAGGAGGAGGAGGAGGAGGAGGAGGAGGAGGAAATTATCTCTACAAAACACACAAGTATCGCAAACATCATCACATCAGAGAGAGAGAGAGAGAGAGAGAGAGAGAGAGAGAGAGAGAGAGAGAGAGAGAGAGAGAGAGAGAGAGAGAGAGAGAGAGAGAGAGAGAGGGCTGGGTCGTGTTGCAGTCCACTTAAGTGCTTCTTGCTCTCTCTACTTGCGGTCACTTTATCGCCTTGGAGAGAGAGAGAGAGAGAGAGAGAGAGAGAGAGAGAGAGAGAGAGAGAGAGAGAGAGAGAGAGAGAGAGAGAGAGAGAGAGAGAGAGAGAGAGAGAGCGTACAAGATGAGGACTTCGATGGCAAAAAGACGAAGGGAGAGAGCAAACAG
>NC_087177.1:8182500-8205000 GCF_035594125.1 Scylla paramamosain
ATGCGACTAACTGGGCTGTAGCCATTCTCAGCAGGTCGGCAGGTCTATAGTAATTTCATATCACGCTAACCTTCTCTAAGTGAAATGGTCACATCTGATACTAGCGAGGCCTCAGTCAGCTTCGGTGGTCAGGTGGGAATAATGTTTACCTTTTCCGTGGTTGACCTGGCATGTTCTGGTTGACCTGGCATTGTCTGAGGCATCAATAATCTTGTTTTCTGTTATTATTCTGCATCTCCATCGCTTATATTTCAAACGCCACACAGACACCATTCACTTATATTTCAAGCACCCCGCACAGACACCGTATCCACGTACTTCACTTCACGTGTCCTGCACATACAAGCTATTCCTGGCATGTTTTACCTTTCAAGTGAAGAATTATCACCTAACCGTCTCACATAGGAGTCTCAACGCGCGCCATCTGACGGTTTAAATGTTTTGCTGGCGGAGTGATACAGTGAAAAGTTGCCATGTCACACAGTTTCTTCATAATGTCGTCGTTTGCATTTCCTTACGCATACCTTAATACCGGTGAGGTGCATGACGTTGTAATAACATGCTCTATAATCCTGAAGACGGATCATAACACAATTTAAGTCAATCCTCATGTTTAACACCAACGTTCGAGGATCCAGCGCTGCCACACCTCCCTCCATGCCTTCTTCCTTTCCTACCTCATTCACATCATTCACATCACCTTCCTCCCTCCTTGCCTCGTTCCTCCCACCACAGTATATACGACACTTTCCCCCACTCCCTCCCCGCATTCACGTCTCACTTTCCCCTCCGTAAACCTTCAATCGCACAGGCACCTTTCCTTTTCCTTCCTCTTTTCAGTGCCTTGCAGTTTTCACATCCACCGCCTCCATCCCTCCCTCCTCCTCTACCATCTCTTTCGTTCTTCCACTTTCCTCTCAAAGATTTTCACAATTTACCGCGCTTTCTCTCTCTCTCTCTCTCTCTCTCTCTCTCTCTCTCTCTCTCTCTCTCTCTCTCTCTCTCTCTCTCTGCCTTCAATGTTAGTGTTCTGACAGACTCTCACAAAATTGGGAACTTGGCAATGCTGTGATTGGCCAGCGCAAATATTGAAACTCCACCAATCAGGACACTTTAATTAAAATGCTGGAAAAATGCTGAGGAGAGAGAGAGAGAGAGAGAGAGAGAGAGAGAGAGAGAGAGAGAGAGAGAGAGAGAGAGAGAGAGAGAGAGAGAGAGAGAGTAAATAAATAGAGATGGCTATATAATGCCCGTGTGAGTTACTGCTGGTTTTCTGGATTTGACACCACGATTTCTATCTTTATCTTTTAACTGTGTTCTCCCAAAGGGTAATAAAAGGTTTGGGGACCCTTGCCATTTATCTCTGCCCCTTCATGGTGCCCTGAATTGCGATGGGAAGTCTTAGATGAGCGATTTGTGATGTGCCTCTCTGAATCTGTCTCTCTCTCTCTTTCTCTCTCTCTCTCTCTCTCTCTCTCTCTCTCTCTCTCTCTCTCTCTCTCTCTCTCTCTCTCTCTCTCGTTTCAAGGGTTTTTTTGGTTTCAGTGATGTTTGCCCTCGGTTAGGTTAGGTTAGGTTAGGTTAGGGTTAGGTAATGCTATGTGAAGCATTGTAATTATTAGGTTTGGTTAGGTTAGGTTAGGTTAGGTTAGGTTAGGTTAGGTTAGGTAATGCTATGTGAGGCATTGTAATTATTAGGTTTGGTTAAGTTATGCCATTCAGTAAGTGGTGCCATGTGATCGCGTTATTTCGCCGCCATACTCTTTTTTTCCTTTCTTATCTTCGTTCCCTATTCGTTTGTTTATTTATTTGCGTATTTTACACAAGAAAGAGACCAAGGGGAGAAAATATCAATGAAAAATAAATAAATAAAAAAAAGTAAAGGAGGTAAAAGAGGGAAAACCCACTAATTTCTTATTACAACAAGAAAAATAAAAGATAAAACCTCCAATTGCAATAAAAAAAAATCTACCTTCACTTTGCACTTCTGGAAATTGTTAACAGCAACCATGAAGACTCTCACCACCACAACCATGAACTGAGCTTTCTCCTCTTCGTCTTTCTGTAACCTTCAACTGCCTCCCTCAACCATAAAAAGTAAAGAAAACACACACACACACACACACACCTCGAAGTTAGCACGGGGTGACCAAAGTTAAATGTAGCTGTTAGGGATTCACGGCGGAGCTAAAACAGTGGTGGGGTGGGGTTGCTATTTAGTGTCCGGCTGAGGAGCGATGACCCAATACCAGCACAGCGCCTGGCCTGCATACAGCCACCCAGAGACGCACGGGTGAAATAGTTCGGGGCTCTCACGGTCTTCAGTATTGTAGTGGTGGGCGGGTGGGTGGTGGTGGTGGTGGTGGTGGTGGTGGTGGTAGTTGTGTTTGTAGTAGTGGTAGTAGTAGTATTATTAGTAGCAGTAGTAGTAGTTGTTGTTGTTGTTGTTGTTATTGATGTTGTTATTGTTGTTTTTTATTGTTTTTGTTGTAGAAATAGCAGCAGAAGTAGTTTTTTTCTTATGCAAAAGGGAGAAAGACCTAAGTACAATAATACAAAAATAAAAAAAAATCAGAAAAAAATAGTGGTAGACAATTTTTTACGTCGTTAACATGAATTGCCCTACCTAAGCATATTATTTTGCCTCGAACCTCAAACAGTCAACTAAAAACCCAAACCACCACAAGAATATACACACCAAAAAAAAAAAAAATAAAAAAATAAATAAAAAAAAAAAATAAATAAATAAATAAAATAAAATGAAAAAAATAATACAAAAAATAAATAAATAAAATAAATAAATAAATAAATAAATAAATAAATAAATAAATAAAGAAGTCACAGCACGCAAACTCAAAAGTGACGTAGAAAAACACGTACAGTAAGCACATCCCAACGCTGCAACCCTTTACTAACCCTTCCATTGTTAGATATTCCTTTCCCACAACCCTTTAGCACTATTCAGGCACCTATATTTGTACTAAAGCATGTCAGATATTCCTTTAGCCTAGAAACACACAAATTAATCCTTAACCCTTTCTTTACCCTATCTGTCCATGCAAACTAGAGTAAGAAATGCAGAACAATTGCCAACCTAATCTAACCAAAAGCCTGTCATTAAAACTCAGTGCAGTCATTGAAATCGCCACGGATATTAAATAAGGCACATTTTCTATCCATAGCCGAAATAAAAAAAATAAAAAAATAGAGGGATCGGTGGAGGGCAACTGTTCTGGATATTAACCAAAACTAGATTTTTACACCGCTTTCAATGTTACCGAAATATGAACAAAACAGTGAATCGGGTATAAGGACGAGGGAAAAGAAAACGTAAGCGGAGGAGCAGGAGGAGGAGGATGAAGGACAAACTACACTAAACTTTTATACTGCTATGAATGTTGCCAAAGGACGAAGAAAACAGTGAATGAATTAATAGGTCGAGGAAAAAGAAAATGTGGGAGGAGGAGGACGAGGAGGGTAAACTTTACTAATACAAGTCCCCTTAAAGATCTAATTTTTATAGTGCTCTGAATGCTTCCAAAAGACGAAAAAGACAGTGAACAGATTAACAGGACGAGCGTAAAGAATATGAGGGAGGAAGAGGAGAAGGAAGAAGGAAAAAGAAGAAGAAGAACCAGAAGGCAAACTACACTAACCACACTAATCCCAAGAAACGTCTAGACCATGCACGAAACAGCAAATTGAACCCAGGCCTGCGTTATACCCCCTGCCTCTCTATTGTTGCTTAACCTCCTTGTACCTCCACGCTTCCTCCTCGACGCTGCTACTCGGAAACCAGGTCATAAGGTCACCCGTGGCCACCTGACATATCCTTTTCAACGAGCAGCAAGGCGCCGGGCATAGTAATAGAGAGAATGAGCTGGAGAAGGGGATGGGGGAGGGAGGAAGGAGGGAGCAGGATCAGAGGGTAGAACTGGGAGGGAATGAGCGGGATTAGAGGGGAAGGAGAGAGTGGGAAAGAGGGAGATGTGATGATGGGAAGAAGGAATTAATAAGAGGAGGAGGAAGAATGAAGGAAAAGGTAAGAAGGGGAAGCATGAAGGAGGGAAAAGGAAGAGTGAAGGGAAGAAATGATGGGAAGAAGGCAGGAGAAGAGAGAAAAAGAGAGAGGAGAATAGAGGAAGTGGTAAGTGGGAGAAGTATGAAGGAATGAGGAGGGAAATGGAAAGGGGAAGAAGTGAAGAGAAGAAGCCAGAATCTGGAAGAGAGAGAGGGAGCGGGGAAACTGATAGAGGGAAAGGCAAGGAGGAAAGAATGGTGGGGGTAGGGATAAGAAAAAAGGGTGAAATGGATAAAAGAGAAAGAAAGCAGGAAAGGGGAAAATGACGGGTAAGGAAGAGGGGCATGGGGGAAACAGTCATAGGAAAAAGAAGAGGTTTAGAGAACGGAAAGAGGAGTGAGGATGAAAAGAGGAATAATGGAGATGGAGGAAAGAGAGGAAAAGGGAAAAAGAGATGAGAAGTAGAGACAGAGAGAGAAAGAGGGACACTGGAGGAGGAGGAGGAGGAGGAGGAGGAGGAGGAGGAGGAGGAGGAGGAGGAGGAGGAGGAGGAGGAGGATGTAACAGGTGCAGGAATATGTAAAGAGATGAATGTGCAGAGGAGAATCAGAGCAAGATTGTAATTCACACAATGTTCACTTCAGTATTATTATCATTTGTTTTCCTTCCTCTCTCTCTCTCTCTCTCTCTCTCTCTCTCTCTCTCTCTCTCTGAACACCCACACATCTTCCACGTCTCTCCCTCTCTCCCTCACTCTCCCAGCCTCACGCCCACCTCCTCCACAAACACCAATCTATATTTTCTGCGTCCCGAGAGTCACCGTCGTGTTCTTTTTCCCTTCGTCCTCTTCCTCAAGCTCCCCATCACTTTCTCCCCATCCGTTCCTCTCGTTCCGCTTCTGTCCCACAACCCTGTATTTTTCTCGTTTATCGTCTAATGTTTCTTCCTCCCGTTCCTCCCGTCTCTCTCTCATTCACCCATTCTGTCTCCTCCCGTTTCTACTCATGTTTTAATCTTCCTCCCGTTCCTCCCGTCTTCTCACACCTGCTGTCCCATTTCGGTAATTGTTTTCCCCCCACCTGTCTTTTTTTCTTCCCGTCCTTCCCGGTTTTACGCCCCACTCAAAATGTTCTGTCTTTCCGCCTTGTTTCCTCAAATAAACCCGGCTAATGGATACAAAGAGAAATATACAAATGAAAGTTCTTTGCAATTTTTCTTCTTTCTTTTGTCTCGGATTCTTCAGTTAAAAATATACGAATGAAGACTTCTTTTTTTTTTTTTAAGTTACTTCTTCCTTTTAGCTGATATCGATTTCCTTTTGTCCCTTTTTGTTCACTCCAGTCTGCAGTGCATTCATACTTTTTTTCCTCCCTTTACGTGCAAATTTATATCCAACGCTGGTGAGAAGGAAAAGAATTGAAGAGGAAAAGAAAGACCGATCGATATACTGCCTTAAGAGATGAAAGTATGCCAAGTTCCATTATTCTTATTTACATCTTATTCACATCTTTTTTCCCTCTACCTGCAAATTTATATCCAACACAGGTGAGGAGGAAAGAACTGAGGAGATAAAATTAAAAGATCGATCGACACAATGACGTGAGGGATAAAAAGTGTGCCATGTGCCATCAGTTTTACCGTATGTGACTCTCAGTGGTTCTGCTCGTCTGTCTGTCTCTGCAGCGAGTGCCAGGTGTATGCAGGACTACCTGGGCTCTCTACAAGGTAAAGCCGGATACCAACACTCACCTGGAAAAAGAGAGATGGGAGTTAGTGATGAAAATATAAGACTGGAAAAAAATGGAGTTGGAATATATATATAAAAAAAAAAAAATGTCACGAATAGACTATTAAAAAAATGTCTGGAAAGAGAAAAAAGTTAGTGACATAAAAGCAAATAAGTCTGGAAAAGGGAAAAATAGTTGGAATATGGAAAATAGCTTAGGAACAGAGAAAAGAATGATATTGATGTGAAATAATCAGTCTGGAAAAGAGTAAAGGAAGTTGAAATATGAAAAGAAAATAAATAAATGAATAAAATCTATCTGGAAAAAGTGACGAAAAAATGTCTGGAAAAAAAGACAAAAAAAAGGGAGTTGGGATATAAATGAAAAGTCTAAAAAAAGAAAAAAATAATATAAAAAGTAAGTCTGCAAAAAGAAAAAGAATAAAACCTTGATGATATAGAAAAAAAAAAAAATCTAAAGTTTCACGGACAAGATAAAATAACAACACACACACACACACACACACACACACACACACACACACACACACACACACACACACACGCACGCAGTTTGCTCGCTCAATCTGGAGAAATTAATTGCACTCTGGAAGGCTGCCTCTCGCTTGCCATCCCAGAGTGTAATAATTCCTAACACACTAATAAAATTCCTGAAGTATGACGCCATTATGTTGAGTGACGACGGAAGGAGGGAGGTTAGGATGGAGGGGGGAGGGAAAGAGGGAGGAGAGAAGGAAAGAGAAGGGGAAAAAGGTGAGGAGAAAGGAAAGGAATGAAAAATGAACTTATATATTAAAAAGGGGGAGAGAGAGAGAGAGAGAGAGAGAGAGAGAGAGAGAGAGAGAGAGAGAGAGAGAGAGAGAGAGAGAGAGAGAGAGAGAGAAACAATGGTGCGGGCTATCTCTCCCCCTTCTCTCCCTCCCTCTTCCCTCCTTACCCCTCTTCCTCCCTCCCTCCTTCACCGCCAAGTCGTCAATCACCAAGTTTGCTCCGAAGTTACGCGGAAGAAGTGAGAAAAATGAGGAAAATGAGAAGCCTTCGGGGAAAAGACCAGACTTGAAATACGAACGAACATACATGGGGCCCCTTTGTGTGTGTGTGTGTGTGTGTGTGTGTGTGTGTGTCTGTTAGGGTGTACAGGTTTTTCGAGTCACGTGATCTACGCCCCAGGTCACGCACGCAGCTCAATGAAGTATAGAGTCAATACACACACACACACACACACACACACACACACACACCTAAGGTTCTACTTCCCTTCCATTCCTCCTCCCTCATCCCCCTTCTCTTCCCCTCCATTGCCCTCTCCTTCCCCCTCCCTTCTGTTTTCTCTCCCATCCCCTCACGTGTCATCACCACATCCCTCTTCCCTCCCCCTCCTCCTCCTTCCTCCCATTTTCTCCGTATATCACCATCATCATTTATTTATCATATATTTCTCTTATTTACATCATTATCTATTTATTTACCTTCATTACGTCTGTCTTACTTTTCTTTGTTTGTATTCCTC
Source organism: Scylla paramamosain (assembly GCF_035594125.1). Lineage (NCBI taxonomy): Eukaryota > Metazoa > Arthropoda > Malacostraca > Decapoda > Portunidae > Scylla > Scylla paramamosain. Next base: position 8,189,779 of record NC_087177.1, read on the forward strand.
TTCTGTTCTTCCCTTATTCTTTGTTCTATTCCCTTTCTGTTTTCCTTTCTTTTCCCATTCTTCTTTCGTTCTTCTTCATGACCATTATATTCCTCCCTTCCCCCTTCCCTCTTCCCTTATCAAACAGTACCTACTCTTCCCTCCATTACTGCTAATTTCCCTCCCTGCTTTTCCCCTCCTTCCCCTTCTTACACCTCCGATGACTCTCCCAAGTAAACACTCCCATTTCTTCCCCTTTCATTGATCTCCCTTCCCTTCCCTTCCCTTCCTCTTCTCACTTCACATACTGATTACCTTGCTCTTCCCGTCAGTTTCCCTCCTCACTCTCCCTCACTTCCCCTCGTGGTATGGGGAACAATACCTATCTGTAGCATGATAGTCTCCCTTTTTCCCCTCTTTTTCCCCTTTCTTGTGTTGTGATGTTTCCTTATCTTGTGACCGGTTCTCTCTCTCTCTCTCTCTCTCTCTCTCTCTCTCTCTCTCTCTCTCTCTCTCTCTCTCTCTCTCTCTCTCTCTCTCTCTCTCTGTTGGTGGGAAAAGTGATTTAATGTGTTTGTTTATGCGTGGAGTGAATGAGGAAGTGAGTAAGTGAGTCAGTCAGTTGGTCAATCAGTTAGTCTGTCAATATGTGTGTGTGTGTGTGTGTGTGTGTGTGTGTGTGTGTGTGTGTGTGTGTGTGTGTGTGTGTGTGTGTGTTTATGTTTGCATGGAAATGTGTACCCAACCAACCACCCCCTCTCTCTCTCTCACACACACACACACACATACGAGTATACATACACACATACATACACAGTATCAAGGCAGTGCACCAGGTGTCCTTCTGGGAAATACGAGAATAAATAAAGTAAGTTTAAAGGCGGAGTTCATGCTACATTGTTGCTCTTAGTGGGGGGAGGGAGAGGGAGAGGGAGAGAGATGGGAGAGGGGAGGAGGAAGAGGAGGAAGGGGAAGTGAACGGCCTGTTTTGGAGGATAATAGAGTTAACAACGCGAGGGCAACACTGCTATTGTCATCATGCAGGGAGAACGATTTTTGCTTCTCTCTCTTTTCTTCTTTTTGAAAACTACTGCATCGAATGGTGAGAATATAGAAGGTATAAATTGGTGTGAATATAAAGGTACGGTACGATGGAAAATAGAAGCTGGAACAAGACAGAAAACAGAATATGGAAGGTAGTGGAAGATTGGAAATTAAAGACAGTCCAAGATATAAAACAAAATGTGGTACAAATTAGCGTGAAAAAAAATAAAAATAAATAAAGGTATGGTGATAGAAAATAGAGGGTAGGTCAACAGAGAGAATAGAATCTAGAAATTAGTTTAAGAGTGGAAATTAAAGATAGTAGACTATATACAACAGAAGATGGTAAGAATTATAAAAAACAGAAAGTGGTACAAGACAGAAAAATGTAAAGTAATGAAAGACAGGAAGTAGAAGACTGCACAGGAGCGTTACCTATTGGAAGAAGAAGAAAAAAAAAAGATACAGGGAGTGAAAGCAAAGAAACACCCCAAAATGTACTAGGAAATGTACTAATCTTGGCCAATCATATACCCTTCTGTTTACTTGCACGTATATCTGGAGATTGAAAGGGTGAACGAGGAAGAAACATAACTGAGTGTCTCGACCTTATATACGTGGTTCATACAGTATTCAATAGTGTAAGGAAATATATCGGGTAAGTGAATAACAATGAATTGGGTTATAGCATGCAGGAACGTAAAAGGCAAAATAAATACAAAACTACCATGTTTAAAAATACTGAAATAAACGTAAATACATAGAAAAAAAAGACGTGAAGGATGAAATAACAAAGTAAACAATAAAAACAACACAAAAAAAAAACTAAATGAAATAGAATAAAAAAATAAAGTGTAACAAATATATATATAAAAAAGAAAAAAAAGCAAACACACAAGAAAACAAACGAACAAACAAACACGCATCTCCATCCGCCCTTACCAACCACACGCAAGTAAATTAATAAATAGATAAAAATAAACGAAAAAAAAGTAAAGAGAAAAGAGAGCGAAGCGGGCCTCATAATTTCACATCACAGCATGATTTATCCTCCTCCTGATTATTCATTTAAAGTGAATAAAGGAGTCCACATAACTAATGGCCCTGTTCCCTCACATGGCTGTTCCTTTCCCCCCTCCCTCAATTCGTCTCTTCCTTCCTCCCTCCATTCACTTCATCCTTCCCTTTCTTTATTTTATCATCGTCATCTTTCCTCTTCCTTGCATTCTCTTCCATTTTACCTTCCTCCTTCTTTTCCCTCTTCCTTGTCCCTTGTCTTCATTTCCCTTCCTCACTCAACATCCTTTACCTCCTTCTCCTCCCTCCTTCCTTCCCTCCCTCCATCCAGCCCTTCTGTCTTTTCTCACTCACCACCTTACTTCCTCCTTCCTTTTTTTTTCATCTCTTCATTTCTTTTAATCTCTTTACCTTCCATCCACACTTTCTATTGTCTCACTCTTCCTTTTGTTTTCTCTCTCTCTCTCTCTCTCTCTCTCTCTCTCTCTCTCTCTCTCTCTCTCTCTCTCTCTCTCTCTCTCTCTCTCTCTCTCTCCAGAACCTTATCCTTATAAGAGAGAGAGAGAGAGAGAGAGAGAGAGAGAGAGAGAGAGAGAGAGAGAGAGAGAGAGAGAGAGAGAGAGAGAGAGAGAGAGAGAGAGACCTTCAACAACTTCCAGAAGGTGGGAGGGAAAGTTAGTTCCTAGATTAAGTTTCTGACGGCAAAATGAAATATGTCAAGGTTATTTTTATTATACATACGAGTATCTATGAAAGTTTCCAGTCCACACCACCGCTTGCCTTTTTTTTTTTTTCTGCTCCTCCTCCTCCTCCTCCTCCTCCTTCCTGCTCCTCCTCCTTCTCATAAATGTAAAAGTGAAGCCATATCTTATTTTCTCAGAACATCACATTTATCTTTTCCTCTCTCTCTCTCTCTCTCTCTCTCTCTCTCTCTCTCTCTCTCTCTCTCTCTCTCTCTCTCTCTCTCTCTCTCTCTCTCTCTCTCTCCCCACAACCCCGGCACTCAAACACAAGAAGCACAGATAAGAATAAGGTATAAGTATATTACTATTCATGTTTTTAAGTGTCTCAAGTGCTTCTCTCTCTTTCTCTAGTCTTCCCACAACCATAGCACTCAAACACAGGTAGCACAAGTAAGCACCAAGACATACGTACATAACTACTTTAATATCAGGTGTGTCAAATGTTTCTCTCTCTCTCTCTGCCCTTCTCACAGCTATTGTACTCAAGAAAGGGTAGCATAGAGGCCTGTCTTTGGAATGTATCTCTCTAGTCCTCCTAAAACCATCTTACTCAAGCGGAGGTGGCACAGGTGAGGGGTGAGGCATAGGTACATCAGCATTCGGAGTTCCAGGCCATGGTATCGACTTACTGTCAAGCCGTCTGAGTGCATTCATTCTTTACTCACGAGTCTGCCTATTCATCTTCATTTGGCCCGCTCTCATTCCCCTAAGCGACCCTGAAGGCACCTGCGTAAACACAATGCTATACACCTGACAGAGAGAGAGAGAGAGAGAGAGAGTGAGAGAGAGAGAGAGAGAGAGAGAGAGAGAGAGAGAGAGAGAGAGAGAGAGAGGAGAGAGAGGAGAGGAGAGAGAGAGAGAGAGAGAATCTATTTTGTTCTTCTTACATCATTACTACTACTATTATTACTACCGTCCACCACCATCACAACCATTACCGTCACAATAGCCACCACAACCATCACCACCACCATTATAGAAAAGACTAATTAATCATTACCAAGAAACGGGATAATTGAAATACATCACGATTACAATTTACAATGAGCTTATTAGTGTAAATGTGGAGAGGACAGGTAAGGGGAGACACAGCTGTATAAATGTAAACAGGTGTGGGAATGTGAGTGGTATCCAATCCTTTATAAGCCTTATGTTTATTAGGTTCAGATTGTGCTTCACTTCTGTATTCATTAGGTTTCAATTCTCTATAATTTCTTGGTTCATTTCGCCTATGAACGTAAGTTTATAATATAGATGCTGTAATTAGATAGTGGTCGTATTTTGAATATGCTTTTAGTGTGTGTGTGTGTGTGTGTGTGTGTGTGTGTGTGTGTGTGTGTGTGTTTGTGTGTGGTGAGTGAGTGAGTTAGTAGTTAATTTATTAGTCAGTTTATAAATGGTCATATAAAATGTACAGTAAGCTTTTTTATAGAAACAAAATGAACACTGGTCCAGTAGAAAAAAAAAAAAAAATCCATGACTTTTTAAGTAAAACATATACAGTAAAAATTGTAGCATAACACAGAAGCTGAATACTTAAAGCATCACTCTCCACAAATATATACAACTAGCACATGAGTGTATGTAAAGTATTTGAATTAATCTGGTACTTTTCGGTCATTAATTTATTTTTATCATCTCATCTATCTATTTATTTGTCTACCTATCTATCTATCAGTCTATCAATCTATTAATCAATCTATAAATATATCTACCTATCTACTACAAGGCACTTTGATATACACTATACACTCCGCGTACTATTTCCCACAAATAGCTACATTACATATAGAGATCCCCACACACCATACCTGTAGCCTGAGAATTTATGGGTGTGCAGTGAAACATAAATAAAGAGAACCCTTCCTGAATACACAATCCCTGGCTCCCTGCAACAAGCCTTCCGCCCATAGCACACGCGTGGCTCAGACGGGTAAAAAGATATAAATTGTGGGGAGAAGAAGACTTGGAGACGTACGTTGGCAGCATGGTAAGATGGGGAGGAGGTCGAGGGGGTGTGGTGGGGGGCGTAGAGGAAAGCGTTCTGGTGCTAGAAAACTGGGAGAAGGAGAGGAGGTGATGCTTGTGATGGTGGTAGGAAGAAATGTAAGGTTGGAAGGAGAAAGGTAGATAATTTTAAGCGCTGAGGTATATAAGAATATGAGAAAATAAGGGAAGCTGCAAGGATCCACCAGGCCTACAAGTGGCAAGTCCCTGTATTAAACATACCCCACTTTATATCCATCTATCATTGTCATCTACAAATTTGCCTAATCTTTTTTAAAACGCCCTAATGAGTAGTGTGTGGTGTCTAAGAAGGGAACGAAGGGCTGTGTGACTGTACGGCAAGGGTCTTCGTAGCAAAGTAGTATGTGGCAGGGCTCCGTAAGGCGAGGGTATAAAACAAAGGTGTGTGTGACAAGGGTGTTCGTGGCAAGGGTGCGTAGGGAAAGAGTGTGTAGCAAGAAAGTGTTTTTCGTATCGTGTGTTCGGGAAAAGGTGATGTAGATGCAAGTGGTGGGGAATACAAAACAGGACAGGTAGCAGAGGGGAAATGGAAGGTGGGAAATGGAAGATACATACCTGTTCTGGATAAGGGACAGGAGGGAAGCCAAACAGATGGAGAGGAATGGATGAATGATGGTGTGCAGGGAACAGGTAAAGAAAAACTAGAGAAAGTGTGGAACAAATACTGCTAAGACAAATAGGAAGATGAGAAGAGGTGATATAAGGGAAGGGAATACTCAAGACAAAACGTTAAGCAGATGAGAACAGAACCAGAATAAAAAGACAAAGTTGGAAAAGGAGATAAGAAACAAATGCAATTAAAATGAGTCGAAGATGAAGGGGCGGGACTACTATTAATACTTTTCTACTTCTTCCTCTTCTTCTTCTCCTCCTCTTCTTCCTCCTTCTCCTAGCAAAGGCAAAAAGCAGAGGACAGCAGGTTGGGTTCGCGTTGACAGGGTACAGAAGTCCTCTAGTGTGGGTGTCCGTTTGGGGAGCCCCTGACCACTGCACCGCCGCAGGTAAACACACACACACCCTGGCTGGCTGGCGGCTAATGGACAGCCTGATGCCAAGTGATCCAGAGGGAGGCAAGGGAAGGGTGTGTGTGTGTGTGTGTGTGTGTGTGTGTGTGTGTGTGTGTGTGTGTGTGTGTGTGTGTGTGTGTGTGTGTGTGTGTGTGTGTGTGTGTGTGTGTGTGTGTGTGTGTGTGTGTGTGTTTAGGGGATGGTTTTTCTATTCTTTCAGGGTGTCAATAAGTACTTCCATAATACCAGTGCTCTCTCTCTCTCTCTCTCTCTCTCTCTCTCTCTCTCTCTCTCTCTCTCTCTCTCCTCTCTCTCTCTCTCTCTCTCTCTCGCGTTCCTAATTGCAATAAAAGTGCCAGGTGTTGGTGGTGGTGGTGAAGGGGAAGTGGTGGTGGTGGTGGTGGTGGTGGTGGTGGTGTGGTGGTGGTGGTGGTGGTGGTGGTGGTGGTGGTGGTGGTGGGTGGTGGTGGTGACGACATTATAATGACATGGAGTGTTGATGTGGTGGTGGTGGTGGTCATGGTGGTAGTAATGATGGTGGTGGTGGTGGTAATGGTGGTAATGATGGTGGTGGTGGTAGTGATGATGGTGGTGGTTGCTGGGTGGTGGTGATGACATTTTGATGACATGTAGTGATGATATGGTGGTGGTGGTGGTGGTGGTGGTGACATGGGAAAGAAATGCATTAGCGTAACACTGGTGATAGTAGTGATGGTGGTGAAGGTAATGGTGGTGATGACAGTGTTAGTGACAACGTAGTGATTGTTGAGTGATGAGGGTAACAATAAATATGCTAGCAGTAGTAGTAGCAGTAGTAGTAGTAGTAGTAGTAGTAGTAGTAGTAGTAGTAGTAGTAGTAGTAGTAGTAGTAGTAGTAGTAGTAGTAGAAGTAACGGTTGTTGTTTTTAAGATGGTTGATAGCCTCGTCATATCTTAAATAAAAAAATAAATAAATAAATAATGATAGTGATTGATAGTAGCAGTAGTAGTGAATGTAGCAGGTCTAGTGGCGATAGTAATGACAGCAGTTGTGATAGTGGTGGTGGCGGTGCTAGTGAAAGGTGGTAGCGGTAGTGGCGGTGGTGGTGGTGAAGGTGGAGGGGCACGTAGCAGCAGTAGTGGGTCTGCCCGGAGTCAGCTGATCAATACCTTGTGGGGTGGGGAATATATCGGCAGGTCGCTTACACGCTCGCCGCCAACAGCCAATTAATGGGTTTTGTGTCCCACTTTTTCATACCACCACCACCACCACCACCACCACCACCACCACCTCTCTCAAGTGCAGCCTCCTTTCTTTCTTTCCTTTCCCCCTTTGACTATTGAAAATTCTTCCTATTCACTATCTTGTCTCTCTCTTTAAGGTTAGTGTAATTTACCACTGTCTCGTAGATACATACAAGGTCTGCTCCTTTTTCTTCAGAGCCTCACTTCTATTCCTATTATTATTTTTATTGCCATACTATTCTGTCTCTCATTTTTACATTAGTGTAGCTTATCAGTCTCGTTGATAAAGCAAGTCTGCTGCTGCTTCTTTTGTGTTTTCTCTTCCTCTACACAGCCTGCCTTTAACTTCCCTTCCTTCATTTTTTTTCTCCTATACTATTCTCTTCATTTTTACATTACTATATTCTATCAGTCTCATAAGGTAGAACTAACCTGCTGTTTCTGCTTTTCCTTTAACTCTTTCTCGCTTCTTCTCTGCACAGACTTCCTTACTTCCCTCGCTATTATCTTTTCCTCTCATGCTACTATTACTCCCAAACTCTTTCCCCTTCATTAACAGCTATCACCTCTCACTTTTTCATTTACCTCCCTAACACAGCCCCCTTCCTATATATAAACTCCTACGTCGATGCCTCGCCTTTCAGTGGAGTCCATTACCTTCCCGGCGGTAAAGGACTATCACCCCCTTTACCCTACAGCCTGTCACCCTACCCTTCTCCTCACCCTGTATATATTCTACACGCCAATTATTTTTCCAGATCATTACCTCCCCTTTCAATATAGCCCTGGGTCACCTTCCTCACCACAGCCTCACTCCCAAGCACGTTCTCTCTGTGTAGGTATTCTTGGGTGTTTCTTGGTGAAGGGGTTTTTCTCTCTCTCTCTCTCTCTCTCTCTCTCTCTCTCTCTCTCCTCTCTCTCTCTCTCTCTCTCTGTGTGTGTGTGTGTGTGTGTGTGTGTGTGTGTGTGTGTGTGTGTGTGTGTGTGCGTCTAGTCTGTCGTTATTGTTCTTCCTTAGCTCAGTTGTCAGTGTTATTTTCTTCACCTTACGTATAAATTGTTTTCTTTAAGTAAGTAAGTAAGTAAGTGAGTGAGCGAGTGAGTGCCTGACTGTCATTCCCCCCCCCCCCCTCTCTCTCTCTCTCTCTCTCTCTCTCTCTCTCTCTCTCTCTCCTCTCTCTCTCTCTCTCGTCTTTCTTCCAGGCAGTTTACTTCTCATATTCTCTCTTCACAAAGTTATTGCTCCTCTTCCTCTTTGTTTTCACAAGACTGAATAATTTCTAAGCTTCTACACGTGAGACTATTCTTCTAAAAAACTGTGTATACAATATTTAACATAGGAATGCCTTCACGGTCTTGTACCCTAACATCTTCCTCCTCCTCCTCTTCCTCCTCCTACTTTTACTCTACCACCAACACCTGCCTCTTCATCATTACCCAACCTTAAGAAATATAAGAAACAGAGAGGAATCACACACACACACACACACACACACACACACAGACACACACACACACACACACACACACACAGGTAACCTTCCTTCCTTCCACTTGCCGCTTCATCGATCATAATTAACGATTATCACACCTGCTCACGACACTGATGAGTTGTTCTCTATACACCCCAGGTAAAGGTAGGACAGGTGAGGTGGGGGGTGACGGGGGCTTGGTGAGGAATGGGAGGGTGACAGAGGGCTGGGAGGAGGAGTGAAGGAGGAGTAGGGGAGGAAGGGTAGGGAAGGAAAGGAGAGTAGTAATGAAAGGAACGTAATGAAGGTAAGTTATTGAGTAGGATGGTATGGAAGAAGGAACGGAGTAAAGGAAGGGAAGGGAAGGGAAGGAAGGAAGAAAGGAAAGAAAGAAGGAAGGAAGGAAGGAAGGAAATGAAGGGAAGGGAAGAGAAAGAAAAGGAAGGAAGGTAAGACAGTACAGGGACAAGGGTATGGGAGAGGAGAGAGAAAATTAAGAAAAAAATAAAAGAAATGAGAGTAAGGGAAGGACAGAGATGTGAATATAGGAGAGGGGAGAAGGGAAAGGAAGCCCAAAGAATGCTAAGAAAAGGAAGGTTTAGAAGAGAGGAAACAAGAAGGGGAAGCGAGCGATGTCAAAAGATGGAGAAAGAAAAGAAAGAAGAGGGATAGAAAGAGAGAAATTAACTTCTGTAAGAGAAATAGAAGAAGAAAAACTAATAAAATAAAGACTGGATGACACTTAAAAATGAAAAAAAAAAAAGAGACGAGGAGGAGGAGGAGGAGAAGGAGGAAGACCAGGCGATCTTACGTAAATAAACAATAACTGATAAGATGCTAAAATCAATAAAAGGAGAGAATTAAAGAAAATAGATAAGAAACGAAGAGAGAGAGAGAGAGAGAGGAGAGAAGAGGAGAGAGAGAGAGAGAGAGAGAGAGAGAGAGAGAGAGAGAGAGAGAGAGAGAGAGAGAAGACAAGTGAAAGACAGGGCACGTGAAAAAAAATAAAACAAAATAAAACAAAATAAGATAGACAAAAGAGAAAGAGACAAATGAGAGAAAAAAAAGTAGTACAGTAATTGGATGAAGAACCGTATATTAAATGAAGACGGAAAGAGGAACATACAGGAGAAAAGAGAAGAAGTGAGAGAACCACTGCTACGAACAAGAGGAAGGGAAAGAGGAAGAAAATGATCGAAGTTGAGTTGAATAAATTACACGTTTGGTACACAACGAGAATGATAATGGGGAAACTCACGGAAATATCAGAGAGAGAGAGAGAGAGAGAGAGAGAGAGAGAGAGAGAGAGAGAGAGAGAGAGAGAGAGAGAGAGAGAGAGAGAGAGAGAGAGAGAGATAAAGCACACATACAGATAGAAGAGGAAAGGCTCTGAAATAGCACACACACACACACACACACACACACACACACACGCACACACACACACACACACAATTAAGGACAAAGAAAATAAGATAGAACAAAAAAAAAACATTAATTAACGATGGAGAGAGAGAGAGAGAGAGAGAGAGAGAGAGAGAGAGAGAGAGAGAGAGAGAGAGAGAGAGAGAGAGAGGAGAGAGAGAGAGAGAGAGAGAGAGAGAGAGAAAGAAATAAATTACTAAACTGTGAAAATTATTAGATAAAAAAACGGAAATAACAAATATATATATATATATATATATATATATATATATATATATATATATATATATATATATATATATATATATATATATATATATATATATATATATAAAAAAGACGATCTCTCTCTCTCTCTCTCTCTCTCTCTCTCTCTCTCTCTCTCTCTCTCTCTCTCTCTCTCTCTCTCTCTCTCTCTCTCTCTCTCTCTCTCTCTCTCTCTCTCTCTCTCTCTCTCTACGAAAGCAAGCATCACTCAACACACTCATTTTCTTTAGTCTTACCTCATCACAAAAAACGAGTTACAGGGAGCCAATCAACTCACTGCAACTTTACTTTTTATCTCTTTTTTCTTCTCGACTCTGGAAAAATTCTACGAAGACACGCTTGCAGATCTGACTGAGGCTTAATCGCATTATATTAACGTCATCTGCAGGAGGAAAACTGGGGAATTCAATCCAGCTGGAATATTAGTGAAAACCGGAATCACGGAATCAAGAGTTAGGTTATATATCTTCAAAAAATTACGGTGTTTTGAAATAGAGTGAGAGATGAATTTACAGACTCAGTAGTTTAGACTGTTACTGCTGAGTTAATAGAGAATTAGACAAGTTTATGGATGGGATGACATGTATAAATAGATAGGCATGTTTTATACAGGGACTGCCACGTGTAGGCCTGATGATTTCTTGAAGCTTCCGTTGTTTTTTTTTTTTTTTGTTTATATATGTTGTCTATCCAGTTGTATTAGTTTCTTTGCATCACACATCTTTAGCCTCTTTTCTTCGTGACAGGAAATGCCCCAAAAATCTCTGACCATTGAAGGGAATCGCTTTCAAAATTTATTACTAAACGTTCATAAGTAAGAAACGTTTAATAGACATCAGCGTTTCATGAATAAAACGTTCAATTATCGAACGTTTTTAAGTACGAAGCTTTTGAATCGTTTAACGTTCTTAGTATGGAATGTTGTAATTATCAAAGGTTCTAAAAATTGGTGACGCTTAAATTGTAAAACGTATTAAAGGATAAGAATTTTAATTATCGAACGTTATAATCATGAAACGTTTGATCTATTGTTGCAAGACTGGAAGGCTTTAAAAGAAATGTTCAAATCATAAAATGTTTTAAAAGTGAAAGGTTTATAATTACGAACTCCCTAAGTGTAAAAAAGGCATTACATTCTTAAAAAATCCAGTACAAAACATTCTGGAATATTTAAAGCATGTAAAGTTCTGATTATATTTACTTCAAAGACAAAATATTCTTAGTTACCCAAGATCAAGATTTGAAACACTGGACATTCAGATTACTGAACATTTACACCCCAGAAACGTTTAATTTAACATCCATTTCATCCAGCCATTAAAACGCTGAAACACTTGACGGCCCAAATTACTAAAAGTTCAAAACTGCCAAACGTTTCAAAACACCCGAAGCAGGAAAATAAGGAAACGTTTTCATATTGACGTGAAGTAATTAACGAAAGCTTAATTAAGGAGCGCCGACAAGCATTTGCATATTATTTCCCTCATTATTTGTTACGGTGAAAAATCAATGGCGCTCAGAATATTGTCATTTTAACACAGTCTCCCTCTCCGTAACTTACCTGTACCGTGTAATTGCAGGTACTTGTTACGTGAAGTGTGTTGTCTGAGAGAAATGTACCCTGAAATCTCTCTCTCTCTCTCTCTCTCTCTCTCTCCTCTCTCTCCTCTCTCTCTCTCTTTCTCTCTCTCTCTCTCTCTTAGCTTCTTCCTTCGGTTCCTTCACAAATTCTTTCCTTTTTCCTTACTGATCCAGCTTTCAAACCAGAATCTTCCTCTTTTCTATCTACCTCAACTCATCTCTCTCTCTCTCTCTCTCTCTCTCTCTCTCTCTCTCTCTCTCTCTCTCTCTCTCTCTCTCTCTCTCTCTCTCAAGTGCCACACCCCCTCCAGCCCATCGTAAGGGGTCTACTTCAGCCTCCCCATTAGCCCTTCAAAGATGTACTACTTCTCTTGGCCCTTCCTATTAGCCGCACCACACCCCCGCCCCGCCCCAGCAGCCAGGTGAGTGCAGGTGAGAAAACAGTGAATCTCTAGCCATTGAGGTGGGCAGGTGTTGCCACGAGCGGGGAGCCTTCCACTCACTCCGTCCTCTTTATGTGAAAGCCGCAGCTCTCTCTCTCTCTCTCTCTCTCTCTCTCTCTCTCTCTCTCTCTCTCTCTCTCTCTCTCTCTCTCTCTCTCAGCTTCCTTTCCTCCCCACATGTTTTAATGCTGTTTTCTGCCACTAATTGGTTCTATTATGAATAGTTTTAACAATCTCGTTATTATTCCTCTTCCTCTGCACTCCCACTCGTTATCCCCCTGTGCCGCCACCTTCTCTCCCTCTTCCCTCTCCTCCTCCTCCTCCTCCTCCTCCTCCTTGCCTTCCTCCTTCACGTACAACGCATAACTCTCATTTATATCCAAAAGGCGCAGATATGTTCACATGGTGTTTATTGCGTTCCTCTCCTCTCTCTCTCTCTCTCTCTCTCTCTCTCTCTCTCTCTCTCTCTCTCTCTCTCTCTCTCTCTCTCTCTTTGTTTTCTTCTCTTCCGTCTCCTCTTTTCTTCTCTTTGTCCTCGTTCTCCACCTACTACTACTATTGTTGCTTCTTCTCCTCCTCTTCCACTTCCTTTTCGTCAGTGTCTTCGTCCTTTTCTTCCTACTACTAATTTTCTACCTTCCTCGTACTCCTCTTCCTCTTCCTCCAATTGTTCCCACTCTTACTAATTCTTTACTTCTTCCTCTCTCTCTCTCTCTGCTCCTCCTCGTCCTTGTCCTCGTTCTCCTCCTACTACTACTACTTCACCTGCTCCTCTTCTTCCTCCTCCTCCTGTTCTTGGATCCACGGCGTGTGTATACAAGAGGGCCTGTTGTTTGTCGGCGCTCCGGGACCACTTGGGATTGTATAGACCGTAGGGGAAGGATGAAACTGTTGGGTGGTGGTGGTGGTGGGGGTGGGGGGGTTGTGATAGGTAATACAATGTGGCAGGTGGGCATTATGTATGTCTAGTTCAGTTATGTGAGAGTGTTGAGACTGTGTGAGGTAGAAGGTGAGGACTGGACTGTGTGACGCGTGTGTGAAGTGGTAGGGGAAAAAAAAAGGAAGCGGAAGAAAAGAAGAAAATGAAGGGAGGTAGTGAGTTAGTTATTGTTCTTGATATATATTTTCTTCTTCATCATCTTCTTCTTCTTCTTCTTCTTCTTCTTCTTCTCCTTATTATTATTATTATTATCATTGTTATTATAAAACATAAGAACAACAAAAGAACAAGAATAGCAATAACGATAAGTGATGATATTCTCTCTCTCTCTCTCTCTCTCCTCTCTCTCTCTCTCTCTCTCTCTCTCTCTCTCTCTCTCTCTCCTCTCTCTCTCTCTCTCTCTCTCTCTCCTCTCCTCTTAAAACCACCTAACATGAATCACAACAACCTGACAACAAATAGGGACACTAAACGTAAGCATAAGAGATAAATAAAATAAAAAAATAAAATAAATAAATAAATATGTAAACAGATATATAAACACCCAATGGCAAGGGTAATTTCCAACGTGCTTGTTACCTGCTGAGATTTTACGGTTCACTGATTTGTTCGTGGAGAGAAAACGCTTCATCTCTCTTTAGTGTGAGAACCAGACATTCATTCTCAAGGTCATTTGAGTTTGCCATCATTATTTCCTCTGGTGCGAGACAGGTACAAGAGGATAACGTTAGACACCCATTATTTTCCCCTAGATATATAACGCTATGTAATTGAAGACATGCGCAGTTTTCCCTCTCTCTCTCTCTCTCTCTCTCTCTCTCTTTTTTTTTTTTTTTAACCAATGAAAGGCATGAAAGATTGAGAATACTGGTTACCTCTTGCATTATAAATAAGGTACAAGTCAAATAGAAGAAGATACCATTAGATGCCCATTATTTTTCCCTGTGTACAACGTTATGTAATTAAAAACATGCGAATTATTTATATTATTTATTTATTCTATTTTTTTTTTAACCAGTGAAAGGCATGAAAGATTGAGAATAATGGTCGACCCTTCCGTTAGAAATAGAGTACAGAGGTCACGTATAAGAGAACAGCATTACATACTTATTATTTTCCGTGTATATAACGTTAGGTAAGAAAAGACACACGTATCCCTTTTTTTTTATTTTTTTTCATCAGCAACATCCTATTTCTCATTATAGTTTCCGATGTTACGGCGCCTTACCTTTCCTTAAAATCAACCAGTCAATTATTATAGTTTCCCCTGCTATATGATCTCCACTATTCCTCAAAACTGTGGCCCATATTCTAAAACACTTCTTCGCCACATCTCCACTACATTCAAATCGCTCTGCTTGATATTACACGTGTTTCAATGGTGTTTTTATGGTTCAAGCGACAGATTAACAAGATTTCTACATTATTAACAGGAAAAAAACATAAACATGAGAACCAGACAAATCATTTCTGCGGCCTTCAGGAAACAGTCGAGGTGAAAGAGCAAACCCTTGAGCCAGGATAGATTAAGTTGGTGGGGAGAAGCCTTCCACTGTTCTATCTTTTACTTCCACACCTAATTAGCTCTCCTTACTGCCAAACACGCTTCCTGGAATCTATTTTCCTGTATTTTTTTTTTCCAAGTGTATTCTTACGTTTTCTTCCTTTCTCTTTCTTCCCTTTAGTCTTCTCTTCCTCTCCTCCTCCTCCTCCTCTTCCTCCTTCGCATCCTCCTCGTACTTCTCCTTTGTCGGCGGGGCATCTGCTTTATTGGTGCTTCGTGCTGCTCCCTCAGGATACTGGAGGAGGAGGAGGAGGAGGAAGAGGAGGAGGAAGACGGCGACAAGGTAAGGAAGATGAAAAAAATGAGAAAAGATGAGAAAATAAGGAAGACGCAATTAATATGAAAAAAAAAAAAACATAATAACGAATGAAAATAAGAAAAGATCAGGAAGAAAAGGAAGGAAAGGAAGAGAATGACGTGAAATGAAGGTGTTTGAGAGAGAGAGAGAGAGTGAGAGAGAGAGAGAGAGAGAGAGAGAGAGAGAGAGA
>NC_087177.1:8207500-8220000 GCF_035594125.1 Scylla paramamosain
GAAAAGGAAGAAAGGAAGGAAGGAAGGAAGGAAGGAAGGAAGGAGGGACAGGAAAAAGAAGGAAGAAAGAAAGGAAGGAAGGAAAGAAAGAAAGAAAGAAAGAAAAAGGAAAAAACGAGGAAAGAAGGAGAAAATATAAAAAAAGGAAGGAAGGAAAAGAAGTGAAGGACGGAGAGAAGGAGAGAAAGAAGGAAGCAAGGAAGGAAAGATACAAGAAAAACCCAACGTGAAAGGTAACATACGAGGGAAGATTGGAAAAAAAAAATAAACGGAGGAAGAAAAGGAGATCGAGTGCGAGAGAGAGAGAGAGAGAGAGAGAGAGAGAGAGAGAGAGAGAGAGAGAGAGAGAGAGAGAGAGAGAGAGGAGAGAGAGATGAGAGAGAGAGAAGAGAGAGAGAGAGAGAGAGGAGAGAGAGAGGAAAACTATAGGAAAAATAATGAAGAAGAATGCAATTTAGCGGAGATACGAGGGAGGGGAGGCAGAAGAAGGAGGAAGAACAGAATGTATGCCAAAATTAAGAACGAGAAACAAGAGACAGGGGAGGAGGAGCCGGAGAAGAAGAAAGGGGGAAGAAGACTTAAATTGGATGCGGGAGAGACGAATAGAGAGAAGGCGAGACAAAAAAAGTAAAAGATGCAGAAGGATAAAACAGGAAAGGATGAATGAACAAGTAACAAAGGAGAAAATGGAGAGGAAAATGGAGACAGACAGAATTCATAAGGTAAGGAGGAAGACTGTTGAAACATAGAAGAAGGGAAAGAAGAGAGGTTAAATAAAGGAAATGAGCTGAAAAAGAATAACAATAAGAACAGAAAGGCAGATAAAAAAAGAAGAAAACAGGAAAGGGGAAAAGGACATGGGGAAAAAAAGAGAGAAAGCAAAGAAATGGGAAAAGAAAGGAAAACAAGGATAGTGAAAGACTGTGAGTGGAAAGGAAGGAAAAAAATCACTGCAGAGAAACACCTTGAAAAGAAGGAAAGAAAAAAGGAAGAAAGGAACAAGGAGGGAAAATTTTTGGGAAGGAAAGGCATAGAAGGGAATTAAAGTAGAAAAAATAAATGAAAAGAAAGATAATAATATAATAGTGAAAGTATTGGAGAAAAGAGGAGGAAAGAATAAACTGAATAGAGGAAATAAGACAAAGAATGAAGAAGAACAAGACGGGCCGTGGAAAAGAAACGAGAAAGGGGAAGAGGAGGAGGATAATAAAAGGTTGGAAAAGGAAAGGGAAGGATAGGAAGAGCAAGACAAAGCAAGACAAGTGAGAAAGACGCAGAAAATTTATTAGTAAAAAATACAGGAAAAGAAAAGAAAAGCAAAGCAAAAGACAAAGGAGGAGAGGCAAGAGAAGAAAGGATGAATAAAACAAATGACTGAAAAAAAGGAAAGAAAAGAAGAACAGGAAGAGCAAGACGAGTGAGAAAGGGGAAAAAAATAAAGGAAAAGAAGGGAAAGGGAAGCACAAGCGAACCAACAGAAGAAAAGAAGAGGAAACCAAAATACTAAAACAAGGAAAACAAAGAACTGGAGATAGAGAGATAAGTAAGGAAAAGACAAAAAGAAAAAAAAATATAAATAAAAAGAAAGGAAAGAAAAAGACAAAATACAGGAAAGGAAAGCGAAGAAGTGGAAAAAGAAGAAGAAGAGGAGGAGGAGGAGGAGGAGGAGGAGGAGGAGAAGTGGGGGTCCTGAGGGAGAAAAACCGGGGTCTCAGTTCATTACAGAGGTGTTGTGACTTAGATAGCGGCTGAGGGGGCGGCGTCCCTGAGGGGTCTGCGCACCCTGAGACCTGAGGAGGGAGGAGGGATGAAGGAGGGAGGAGGGGGGAAGGAGGGAAGGAGGAGGGTGTAACACTGAAGGAAGAGAAGTGTGAAACCCCCCACGTGGTCACAAGCACCTCTCTCTCTCTCTCTCTCTCTCTCTCTCTCTCTCTCTCTCTCTCTCTCTCTCTCTCTCTCTCTCTCTCTCTCTCTCTCTCTCTCTCTCTCTCTCTCTCGCTCGCTCGCTCGCTCTGCATTCTTTCAGTACACGCATGTAGACGGAAAAGCATCCAGAGAGAGAGAGAGAGGAGAGAGAGAGAGAGGGGAGAGAGAGAGGAGAGAGACAGAGATGAGAGAGAGAGAGGAGAGAGAGAGAGAGAGACTGATATAAAGAAAGGTCTATCGCGTAGAGGTGAATACAAAGGAATACAAAGGAAATCCAAAACAACAACAGACTCTGAAGGTACTTATAAAACTGTTTGGGTAACTATTCTAACGCTATTAGTGAGAGAGACAGATAGCAAAGAAAAAGACTCCTCTCATCCATCTATCCCTCCATCCGATGCTGACAAAAAAAAAAAAAAAACAGGAGGAGGAGGAGGAAGAGGAGGAGAAGGAGGAAGAGGAGGAGGAGAAGGAGGAGGAGGAGGGAATTTAGGGCGTATGGTTAGGTGAGGGAAAAGGATAAATGGGGTTTACTGGAGGAAAAGGGAGAGAGGCGAGAAGAATTGGTATCTTTGAAATGCACCACTGAAGCCTTTAGAAGCAAGGATAGGGAGGGAGGCACGGGGACGAAGAAGGGGAGGGAAGGGGAGGGAAGGGAAGGGAAGGGAAGGGGAGGGAAGGGAGGAGAAAATAGAGCAAGACATTATGCATAAAGAAAACAAAGTGTGTAATACAAACAAAGGGTTAAAAAAAATGAAGAGGAGAGAGAAAATAATGCAAACTCTCTCTCTCTCTCTCTCTCTCTCTCTCTCTCTCTCTCTCTCTCTCTCTCTCTCTCTCTCTCTCTCTCTCTCTCTCTCTCTCTCTCTCGCCAAACATGAATTCACAAGGCCATCACAACGAGCACTGCAGACACGCTTCCTACACAGCGGCTCACGGGCACCACCTCTGACACTAATCCTCACCTTCACCCTCCCCTCCCTCCCTTCCCTTCCCTCCCCAGCACCCTATGACACCTCGGCGCTTCCTCCTACAGCAGCCTCCCACTCCCAGCCCACACATGAACGCCTCCCGCAGCACCCATAAGCTTAAGGACGAATTCAAGAGGTTCAAGAGGGTGGAACAATGCAGCAACCGCCTCCTCTTGCTCCTCTTGTCTCCCCATGCTGAGAAATGTAAGGAAATAAAGGAACACAAAAAGAGTTGATTTAAACAGGGTAGGTTATGAATGTAAAGGAATGAATGGTGAAATTTAGTAATTAGACTCCATGTAGCATTAAGAATTAACCCAGATACTCTCAATTCTCACTTCTAAAGGTCTGTTAAGGGAAAGGTTATAACAGTTCATGGATGACGGTGATACTTGAAAACAGACAGGTATATTTCATGAAGGCTTGATGGCTCCTTGTAGTTTCCCTTATTTTCTTACGTTCTTGTAGGCTGTTTAAATCCTTCACTTCACTCACGTCTATCATAACACGGTTCTCTCTCTCTCTTCCTGGGCTAAGAGGAGCCACGCGTCCTCTAGTACAGGTCTCGTCCTTCGCTTCACCCATGACCTGCACCACGCGTCCCTCCACATCAACGGTAAGGGGAAAGTATCACCTTTGAACTTCCCTCCCCTGACGCTCACTACAAAGAATAGGGTTGGGATTGCTTCTTCTTCTTCTTCTTCTTCTTCTTCTTCTTCTTCTTCTTCTTCTTCTTCTTCTTCTTCTTCTTCTTTATCTTCTTTTTCTTTTTCTTTGCTTGCAGTAATATCAGTATTACTTTTTTATTGTTATTGTTATTGATGTCACTGTTTTATTTTGTTCTTGTGTTTCATTATTGCCACTATGTAGACTGAGGTCATTATTACACGTGACAATCCCTCTATAATGTTACCACTTTAAATAAACTGTTGCTGCTACTTGTACTAAATCTTTACCACAACACTAGGAAGCAAACCACCACAGTCAGCCCTCAATGACGTCCCCTGCAGAACACCCGTGGCTTGAGAGAGGGCGTGACGTGTGATGGGAGGGGGCTGAGTTGGCTGATTGAGGGCTGCTAGGGTGGAGGGGAGGTAGAGGATAGGGACAAGGTGCAGGAGAGGCAAGGTGAGACAGGGTAGGGGAGGGGAGGGGCTGGACACGCCTGACAGGAAGCCGGTAATACAATCCATTAAGCAAAGCGGCTTGACACGCCCCGGTCACTGGGTTAAGCCTTGTTTGGGGATGCAGGGTGAGTGTTTTTTCTCTTTCCCTATCCCTTTCCCATTTAGTTATTACATTCCTACACACACACACACACACATCACACACACACACACACACACACACACACTCACTCTCTCTCTCTCACAGGTGAAGGCGTGGCAGGTAAAATTATGAAACCTCTCAACACGGCAGCACTAAAATTTTCTGAGGAGGGAAATATAGAAGGAAGGAAAACGAAGAAGAAAAAAAAGCAGGGAAGAGTGGAGAGTTTGTAGCATGAAAGGAGGGAGGAAATGATAGGGGAGAGAGAGAGAGAGACAGAGTCCAGTTTGTGAAAGGAAGGGTCTAGTGGAAAAAAAAGAAATAGATGAAAGGAAGACAGAAGAATATGAAAGAAACGAGTTGGAAGAGCGTAAAATTAATGAAACAAGAGAGAGGGGAAAAATTGTGATGATGAAAAAAATAAACCAGGGGAGGGGAAACAAGACAGAGAGAGAGAGAGAGAGAGAGAGAGAGACGAGAGAGAGAGAGAGAGAGAGAGAGAGAGAGATGAGAGAGAGAGAGAGAGAGAGAGAGAGAGAGAGAGAGAGACGTGGCTGGATAAAGAACGAGGAGGCATAAAAAAGAAAAGCATGAAAAATGGAGAATAAAGATAAAAAAAAAGAACGACGACGAGGACGAAGCGAAGACGACGAGGTGGATGAGAAAATGCGAATGAAAAAGATGATAGAAAGATTACTGAACTATGGAGAACGAAAGAGAAGAGAGAAAAAAAAAATACCTGTGTGTGTGTGTGTGTGTGTGTGAGTGTGTGTGTGTGTGTGTGTGTGTGTGTGGTGTGTGTGATTCACCTACGGTCGTCTGCTGGTCACCCATCCAACCGCTACCCTACGGAAAGAACTCAGAGCTCATAGTGACCGATCTTTGGGTAGGACTGAGACCACTGACACACCACACACCGGGACAAGCGAGGTCACAATTCCTCGGGCACAATTCCTTCCGTACCTAGTTGCTGCCAGGTGAACAGGGGCTACACATTAAGAGGCTCGCCCGTTTGCCTCACCGAGCCCGGGATTCGATACCCAGGCCTTCTTGGTTGTGAGCCGTGTGTGTGTGTGTGTGTGTGTGTGTGTGTGTTCTAGAGTACTCCAGCATCATCTACTCACTATCGTCCACTAAGCTGTCATCATCACTGCCTACACTCTCAGCAGCCTTACCACTAAGACACTCGAGGCATCAGATAAAAACCCGAGCAGCACAAAGGTTCAGGAGGAGAGAGAAAGAGGGAGGCAGTGTAAGCAAGGTCAGGGCAGCGGCGGCGGGAGGGAGGCTGAGGGAGGGGCGTGAAGGAAGAGGCTGGAGGAGGGAGGCAGTGTAAGCGAGACCAGGGCAGCAGCGGCGGGAGAAAGGCTGAGAGAGGGGCGGTGCAGGAGGAGGCTGGAGGAGGGAGGGAGTGTAAGCGAGACCAGGGAGCGGCGGCGGGAGGGAGGCTGAGAGAGGGGCGTGCAGGAAGAGGCTGGAGGAGGGAGGCAGTGTAAGCGAGACCAGGGCAGCAGCGGCGAGAGGGAGGCTGAAAGAGGGGCGTGCTTCAAGGCTCTGCTGGGCGGTTGGGTGGCTGGAGAATGTTACATCGATCTTTAACAAACTCACGCACCTCTTCGGCCCAAATAACAATGGACAAGCTGACTGGACCCTTATGCAACGCTACATTATCTAAGACGTGAAAGAATACCTTACGTTTGGAATAGTTACGATAAGTCACAACATCAGATTTTATTCTCGATATCAATATATTTATTTATTTTTTTATCAAGAGAGGATGATAACATTAATGAAGGTGTTAAATCTAATCACCTCTTGCTTTAACCTATTTCGACTAATGATACGTAATATTAAATCTAGAAAATGTAGCAGTGAGCGTGTTAACTGTACTAATGAAGGTAATTATTCACCCACTATGATTAAACCTTTTCTTATTTTATTCTGAACAACAACAGATAACATAAAATCTGAAAACCGTAGCACAGCATAGGTTAACACTACACAACGTCAATAAATATCTCCACTGAAGCAATACAAATAACCAATACTAACTAACGGGTTAAAAACAATCTGAATAAGAATATATACCTTAATTTATCCTCAGTGACCATAGGTAATATTATCGGATCCAAAATTACCCTTAGTAATGAATAGCTTAAGACTCCACAACATACATACACTAACACCCTCACCGAACCAATACACAGTTGCCAGATCAAGAACCAAACCTTTATTTACCGCCACTTCTCTGCATCTTCTGACTGACTAGCAATAAAATGATTTCCAGACGTGATTGCCAAAGGTGGTGTAACTAAAGGCACCGAAACTGCCTCGATCAGTTATGTAGGAGGCCGAGGAGGACAGTGGCAATGTGAGCAAAGGACATCTAATCCAGAGACACAAAAGAACAAAGGCGACCGACTGAGAGAAAGAAAGAGAATGAGAGAGAGAGAGAGAGTAAAAGCGAAAAGTGATCACTCGGCACATGAAAGAGAGAAGAGAGAGAGAGAGAGAGAGAGAGAGAGAGAGAGAGAGAGAGAGAGAGAGAGAGAGAGAGAGAGAGAGAGAGAGAGAGAGAGAGAGAGAGAGAGAGAGAGAGAGAGAGAGAGAGAGAGAGAGAGAGAGAGAGAGAGAGAGAGAGAACGCTGGAGGGCTCGAGACAAGAGAGCCACCTACAAAGGGACAGATTAGATGAAAGAGAAGAGGCAGATCTTCCCGCCGCACAATGGATGTCATATTTATTATTGTTAAGGAGACCAGAGAGAGAGAGAGAGAGAGAGAGAGAGAGAGAGAGAGAGAGAGAGAGAGAGAGAGAGAGAGAGAGTGAGAGAGAGAGAGAGAGAGAGAGAGAGAGCGCTTTACATCATACGTATCCATTAATTAGGATCAAAGAGTGTGCTTAAAGACTCCAGCATTTTGTGGAAGACCTGAAGAAGAGTCTGGGAAGGGAAGAAAGCAGGAGGAGGAGGAGGAGGAGGAGGAGGAATACAAAGGAATACAAAGGAAAGCCAAACAGCAACAGACTTTTTGGTCCTTGTAAGGCTGCTTGGAGGAGGAGGAGGAGGAGGAGGAGGAGGAGGAGGAGGAGGAGGAGGAGGAGGAGGAGGAGGAGGAGGAGGAGGAGTTCTGAGAAAGAAAGAAAGGGAAAAAGCGTAGCGTTAAAGTATGTATGGGAAGAGTAGGAGGAAGAGAGGTGAAGATAAAGGAGAACGAAGAAAGGAAGAGGGACGAGGTAGAGATGTTGGAGACGGAAGGGAATCAAGTAGGTGTTCTTAATGTTAAGGTGATCAGTGAACAATTGTGATGAAGAGGAAATGGAGTGAAGATGAATACGTGCAGCGGTATGGATTTGTGTGTGTGTGTGTGTGTGTGTGTGTGTGTGTGTGTGTGTGTGTGTGTGTGTGTGTGTGTGTGTGTGTGTGTGTGTGTGTGTGTGTGTATGTGTGTGTGTGTGTGTGTGTATGTGTGTGTGTGTGCAGAGAGAGGCACAGTGACAGACAGATGGACAGAACAAGGACAATGGAAGACAAGTAGAAGTGTAAAGTGCAAGTAAAGTGGCAGGCAGCAGCAGCAGTAGTTAGTAGTAGTAGTAGTAGTAGTAGTAGTAGTAGTAGTAGTAGTAGCAGTAGTGGTAGTGGTGGTGGTGGTAAGACTGCAGTCACACGCCCACCACCCCGCCCCACCCGCCCACCGCCCATCCCGCCCTCCAGCCCGCCCGCCCAACCACGCTCCGGGATATCCTAATCAATAACGTCCTACTGGAGTGAGGCTGCACCGCTAGGAACCCCCTGAGGAGTCCTGGAGTCCTACCCCCTCAAGTCCTTCGCTACAGAGTCCTACACCCCCGAGTCCTACCCAGAGAGTCATACGCCCCAGAGTCCTACGTCCCAGAGTCCTACACCTATGAGTCCTACGCCCCAAGAATCCTACGCCCCAGAGTCCTACACACTAGAGTCCTACAACCAAGAGTCCTAGGTCTTACGTCCTTCATTCCCACGCCCCATCGTCCTGCACCCCACCACAATGACTCCTACAGGCCAGTCCTATCCTCAGGAGTACTACACGCCACTTCAGAAGAAATCCTGCGCCCCACTCCTATCCCCAAAAGTCCTACACCTTACCCATAGCGACCTACTCCCTAGAGTCCTACACCCTATGCCGGAAAATCCTACAGTCCTACACCACAGTCCTACCCTTGAGAGTCCTACGGTCCAGGATTGTACTACCCGATCACGCCCCACTGAAAGGATCCTCCCGAGGACTCTCCCTAAGGAGCCGCGTTGTTTTTTCCTCTTAGCGGAGAGCCTTGGGTGGCGCGCCATATTGGATTTGAGCGGCGAGGACCTTTCTTCTGATTTCCTTTTTTATTGGATCTTGAATTGGAGGGATATTATTTTGTCCTTTTTCTTTTCTTTTTTTTCCTTGGTTTTTCAATTGGCTTGACTTTTTTTGTAGTTAGTTTTTCGTTTGTTGTTTTCTTCGGTTTTCTTTTGCTTTTTGTGCTCTTGTGTTTCTTTTCGTTTTTCTTTTTTTTTTTCTTCGTTTTTTTTGAGGGGTTTGTGTTTGTTTGTTTGCTCTCGTACTTCTTGTCCTCGTTTCTCATCTCTTTCCCTTTTTTTTCTTTTCTTTTTTCTCTCTCTCGTTGTTTGTTCTTGTAGTTCCTGTTCTGGTCTCTTTTTTCTTTTTCTCTCCCTCTCTCTTTTTTTTTTTTTTGGTTTCGTACTTCGTCCTCTCGTTTTTCTTTTTTTTCTTTTCCTCTTGTGTTTGTTCTTGTACTTCGATTTTCTTTTTGTTTAGCTTTTGTTTGTTCTATTTCTTGTTCACGATTTTGTTCCTTTCATCCACTTTAGTTTTGTACTTCTTATTCAGCTCCCTAACTGAACCACTCTTTCCAATCATCCTCTTTCTCCTTCTGATCTCTATCCTCCTCCTCTTCCTCCTTTGACACGAAATTCACTCCAAAATCTGCGTCGTCTGACACAAGAGGAGGAGAAGCCAGACTCCTCACCGCCACGCCAGACTGTGCCACGCGAAGCTCAAAGCCCAGCACTGGAGTATTCATCAGCTCGAGAAGTGGCAGCTGTCACTTAATACCGAGTGCAGAAGCAGTGAGGAGATGCACATGGAGATGAGAGGCAGGCAGTAAATATAGACGCCCGGGGAAGTTAATATATATATAGACTAGAGAAACAGATACAATTGTAAAGATTTATCAGCCATTTATCAGTCCTACATGTGTTAGCTGTTATTTATTAGCGAGTGTAAAGGCGGTGAGGACATGGAGAAGAGAGACAGTAAATATTATAGACGGCTGAAGAAGTTAATAAATGTAGACTTAGGAGGGAGAAAAAAGAAACGGTGAGAAGATTTATCAGGCCAAAAAGTAGATGTTAATACCAACTGTAAAAGAAGTACAGACACGTACGTACATAGAAGAGAGAGAGAGAGAAAGGTAGCGAGTATAGATAGCTGTGGAAGTTAATAATTACAGACTTAGGAAAAAAAAGATATTAGTGTAGATTCATCAGCCTAAGTGGTAAGATTCATTTAATGCAGAGAAGTGTCCAGGGAGGAAGGACGTGCACATGAAGAAGAGAGACTATATAGAGACGCCAGGGGAAAGTAATAAATGCAGAGACTTATGAAAACTAAATATCAGCGTGAAAGGATACATCAGTCCTACAAGTGGCAAGTACCTTTCAATATCGACAAGTGTAAAGATAATAAAGAAGAGAGTAAATAAGCAACAGGGGAAATTAATGTATCTATGACTTGGAGAGATACGGACATCAGTGTAAATATTCAAGACACTCAGAAACGGTGAAGATTTTAAGAGACATACAAAAGAGAAAACAAGGATCGTTACGCACCAGACTTCAGAAATTGGTGTCCGTAATCTGATAATAAATCCTTAGTCAGACCACGTCTCCAAAACGCGACCAAACTAATCTTGTCAACGGCGGAAAGGAAATCGGATGGAAAAAAAAAGAAAAAGGGGAAAAAAAAGAGCCCCAAAACTTTTCCGTCCATAGAGCCGTAGCGAGGTGAATAAGACGCGAGGCGAGGCGAGGCGAGGCGAGGCGGGGATCTGTCTTAGCACGCCTCGACATCACCGACAACATCGATCACACCCAACTCTTCCAACTCGAACCTAACGCGATTACCGGAGAGAAAAAGACTCGAATTTTAATGTAACGTAACGCATCGCTACTCACGTCAGCAGGAACTTTGCGTGGAACCCTGAGTGACAAGATGGAAAATATCGTCACCACCACCACCACCACCACCACCATGACCATACGAAACAATGAACAGTATCAGAAGCAATGCATGATATTTTTATAAACATCTACAAGAAAGTAGGAGATGAAAAAAGAATAAATTTCGCCATTTCTACTCAGTTTGAAAATATAGAGGTGGCTGTAGAACAAGTAAAAGATGTCTCGGAGTGATCAGTAATTAAAGAATGATATGCCAAATAGATATCAAAGGGTTAATAACACCACCACCAACACCACCACCACAGATACCACCATCACCACCACCACCACCACCACTACGACGCCATTACCATCATGAAAAAAAAAGCTCACCTAGACGAACCCAACCACCTGTAACACATACACACAAGTCAACTAGTGGGCCTTTTTTTTATAGCTTTGGTTGCCTCATGCCGGTGCCTCACTTACGTATAAAGAAAGATACGGTTCATACACGATAACTCACTCTATAGAACTCATAAAAAAAAATATATATATATACCAAGATGGACAAACCACCAATTTTCTTTATCGCCTCTGTTCCTTTCCTTTTTTTCCTCTTCTCAAATTCAACCTCAACTTCGAACCTCAACCTCAAATAAATAAATAAATCATCATTAAAGGAACAACACCCACGGAAGGCAATGATAAATACAACAAATACGATTGACATGTCTTGTGTGTGTGTGTCCATAATCCTTTAATTCTGAACTAACTATGAAAAGGCCAATGAGACGCAGTAGATGAGCCCCAACGCCACATGCAGCTAAAGTGTATTCCCAAGCTTCACTTTTACCTTATATTTGCCAGAGTTTATCGTGGCAATATTGGAATGTGTGGGAACGTTCTTTTTCATTGTATCTTTATTTTTCTCGTTTTACAATTGCAGACTCGCTACAATTTAGTTTATTACATAGCACAAGTTTTCTTTCTCATTCCTGTACGTAAATAGCATCTTCTCATTCTACCATTAGTTTTCCTTCATTAGTTTACAATCGTTCGTCATAATCAACTTCATTACCTATAAAAGGCAGAGATATTCTTCCTCCTTCCTATATAACAAGACAATATTGAATCTCGTCGTCCGTGGAAATACTGTGGCAATGTTGAGAATACCGAGGGAAGGAGTGGGTGGGGTGGGGAGGAACCTTAATACATTATTATCCTGCCCTCACAACCTTAATGAGAACCAGTAGAGGAGAACATGTAACCTCATTACGAGTCAACAGGCCTTTCCCTCCTTACGTGCCTCTTACTTGTGCGTTCTTAGGGTCCTCCTCCTCCTTCTCCTCCTCCTCCTCCTCTTCCAACTATTCCTCAACCTACTCTTCAAACTATTTTTTCTGGTCCTTCTTCCTCTTCTCCTTGTCCTTCTCTTCTTCCCGCCATGTCTCAGACTAATCTTTTAATTATTTTTTCGTCATTTTCCCTCTCGCTCTTCGTCCTTCTCGTCTTCCAACCATTCATCACATTATTTCTTCATATATTCCTTTCCTTACAGTTCCTTCTGGTTCTAATTACTTTGCTTTATCCTCGTCATGTCATTGTTTTCGTCGTCTTCCTCCTTCTCAGCCTACTATTTCAACCCTTTCTTACCCTCCTTTTCTATCAATTTTCATTCTTCCCTCTCCTCCTCTTCTTTCTCCTCCTCTTCCTCTTCCTGTTCATCATCGTCCTTTCCCTCCTCACCCTACTTCTTCAGCTCTTCCTTACCTTGCTTTTCCAACAATTCTGATTCTTTCCCTTCCTCCTCCCTCTCCTTCTTCTCCTCCTCCTCTTCCTGGCCCTTTCTTTCCAACTTTTCTGACAATTCTGATTCTTTTCCCTTCCTCCTTCACCTCAACCACCACCACCACCACAACCACCACCACCTCCTCCTCCTCCTCACGGTCCTTTCTTTCCCTCCCCGGTCACAACAGCAGGATCGCCTCTCCGGGCTATCTTCGCTCGCTGGAAGCCGTAATTATGAAGGCATTTTTTATCGTGTTTTAAAGGTGGTGCACTTTTTTGGGCGTTTCCTTGACCTTGAGACTCGAGCGGTGAGTTCAGCAGGGGAGGGGAGGGGAGGGGAGAA